>NC_137069.1:8298897-8381397 GCF_032717465.1 Coenobita brevimanus | reverse complement strand
GAAGTGTGTGGTAATCATAGAGGAATTTGTCTTCTTCGAGTAATAGGAAAAGTATAAATAACAGAGGAATTAGTTGGAGAAGAACAGGGAAGTTTTAGGAAGGGAAGAGGTTGTGTAGATCAGATATTCATCCGTAGGTCTTTAGTGGAAAAGGTTCTAGGAAAGGGAAAGAAGTTGTATGCAGCCTTCATGGATTTGGAGAAGGCATATGACAGAGTGGACAGACAAGGTATATGGAAAATATTAAGAATTTATGGAGTAAATGGGAAGTTGTTGAATGCCGTGAAGAATATGTGCCAATGCTGCAATGCGTGTGGATAGTGAACTGAGTGAATTTTTGTGTCATGTCACCATGGTTGTTCACTCTGTATATGGATGGGGTTATAAAAGAGATACAAGGTAGGGCAATGGATGTTGGAGCGACCTTAATGAGAGTTTGGAAACTCCCTGTACTGTTGTTTGCAGAAAATGCTGTATTGTTAAGTGAAGACGAAGGGAAACTGCAATGCTTGGTGAATCAATTTGGGAGTGTGTGTAAGAAAGAAAATCTAAAGATGAATGTAGGGAAGAGTAAAGTTATGGCCTTCAAGAGATATGAAGCCACTGAATGTACAATGAGGCTGGATGATGAAATGGAAAATGTGAGTGCATTTCTGTACTTGGGTAGTGTGATGAGTAAGGATGGAGCTTTGGAGGATGAGGTGCTTGCAAGGGTACGACAACGAAGAAAAGTTGCTGGTTCTTTGAAAGCAGTGATAAGAAATAGGGACGTGAGCATGGAAGTAAAAAAGCCGACGCATGATAGTATTGTGACACCGACTCCAGCATCTGGAAGTGAAGCTTGGACCTTGCTGAAAGGACACAAGAGTGAGAGCAGTGGAAATGAGTTACCGGTATTTGAGAGGAGCATGTGGAGTCACATGGAGAGACAGACTGGCAAATGAGGAAGTGAAGGAGTGTTGTGGTGAGCATGTGGATGTGTTAGAAAGCGTTAGGATAAACTCAGTGAGGTGGTTTGGCCATGTGGAGAGGATGGAGAGCGAGAGAGTAACGAGGAGTGTATGTGAGTGAGGTGGAGGGGGAGAGGAGAGGGAGGGGGAGGCCGAGGATAAGATGGAGGGGTGGAGTGGAGAGGTATTTGAGAGAGGTGGTTGTGAGCTGGGAGCAGGGCAGTGAAATGGAGGGGGACGGCTACATGGAGGCGATTTGTTTGAGGTCACCTCTTACAAGATTAAGGCGTCTGGCAACAGATAGATAGACAGATTGATTATTAGTATCATTTTTATTATTATTATTATTACCATTTTGTTGTTATTGTTCTTATTGTTATTGCTGATGATCTTTCCTTCACTACTTCCTTCTTTGTTCCTTCTGTTCATTCCCCCTTCCTCCGCTCTCCTGTTTTTCCTCCTCTTTAGCTTTATTCTTCTTCCTATCCTTCTTCATCCTTCACATGGCTCAACCCTTCCTTCTCTCCTTATATCCTTCTTTCTTCGTCCTCCTTCTTTCTTCCTTCCTTCACTCTCCTTCCTTTCCATCTTCATCATCCTTTCTCCCCCTTTCCTTTCTCGCCTTCTATCCTTCTTTCCTCATCCTCTCTCCTTCTGCCTTCCATCACCCTCCTTCCTTTCCTTCTTCATCCTTAACTTGGTCTCCCCCTTCCTTCTTTCCTCCAATCCATCCTTCTCCCTTTCTTCGTTCATGCTGCCTTTCTGTCTCTCCTTCCTTCTCTCCGCCTCCTCCCTTTCTTCACTCTCTATCCTTAATCTCTCTCTCTCTCTCTCTCTCTCCTCCTCCTCCTCCTCCTCCTCCTCCTCCTCCTCCTCATTGGCATCACAGAGTTCTGGATTAACACATCTGACCGTGACTTTCTAGCGGAATATTCGTTAACAGGGTACAATATCTTCAGCTGTGAGCGACCACATCGAGCTGGTGGCGGTGTTTTACTATATGTGAAAACTAGTCTTCATCCCCTTGTGCTATCCAAACCCAGTATTACCAGCATAGATGCCAGTTATGTTCAGCTAAGAATTAATTCAAACAAAATAAATATATGTCTCATCTATCGTCCTCCAGCACAGTCAACTGAGACAGATGAAAAACTTTATGATCAAATTGCGGAAATTTGTTGTCAAGAGGATAGCGTAATTTTTGGAGACTTTAATCTACCGGTAACAAAGTGGGGTGAACCACTGACGGCACACTCAGGACAAGAGATTTATACAAATCTTCAAGAAAGCGCCCTTTCCCAACACGTAGAACACCCAACGAGAGGAAACAATATCCTAGACATCATCTTGACTACAAATGATAACCCAGTCAACAACGTTGAAATAGGACCTGAGTTTAGTTCCAGTGATCATCGAACTATACAGTGTAATATTACTACTGAAAAGTAAAAGAAACGGAGAGCAAAGAAAAGGTCCCAGATTATCGGAGAGCTAATTTCAGCAGGCTCAGAGCGCTACTTGCAACTGCAGATTGGAATCAAATGTCTGAAACCGATGACATAAACCAAGCATGGGAAATATTCACCAAAAAATTTAATGAAGTGGTAAAGTCATGTGTGCCACTACGTAACAGACGTCCAGCTGGAAATAGTAAACCAAAGAGGTGGTCCAGTGAAATAAAAAGTAACTTAATAGCCAAAAAACGGCATACCATAAATATAAAGCTACACAAAATAATGATGATAAATTACAATACGATAATCTACGCCGCATATCGAAAAGACTTATTAAACAAAGCAAAAGAGCACTGGAGATCCACATTGCTAATACGTGCAAATCAAATCCTAAAGAATTTTACAGTTACATTAGAAAGAAAAAGGTTATGACTACATCAATAGGTTCTCTAGAAACAAACAATGGCAAACACACTGAAAATGAGGTCGAAATGGCAAACATTCTTAACGATTACTTTGCGTCTGTTTTTACAGTAGAAAACACCACCAGAAACCTACTGTTACCCACAAACCAAGCAAATAGCACAGTCCTTAGTAACTATGCTATCCATAATAACGATATCCTTTCAGCCATAAATAGTACGAACATAAACAAAACCCCTGGCCCTGATAAAATATCACCGAGAATTCTCAAAGAAGCAAAACATGAGTTACTGCTGCCACTCTTTGTCTTATTCAATAAATCATTAAGTACTGGGAAAGTTCCACGCGAATGGAAACTAGCAAATGTAACACCAATTTTCAAAAAAGGAAATGAGTCGCACCCAGGAAATTACAGACCAATCAGCTTAACATCAGTAGTGTGCAAGTTAATGGAAAAAAATCATGAGAGATAAAATAGTTAATTATCTAGAAGAAAATAATATAATTAAAGACTCGCAGCATGGATTCAGACATCGTCGTTCATGCTTAACTAACTTACTGGACTTCTTCCATGATGTTTACAGATCATACGATGACTCAAGAGCAATAGATATAATTTACCTCGACTTTCAGAAAGCATTTGACACTGTCCCTCACAAGCGTCTCATGAGAAAAATAGAAGCACATGGAATAAAAGGAAAGACGCAAAATTGGTTACAAGACTGGCTTTCAGACCGAAAACAGCGAGTTGTGATAAACGGAAAGGAATCCAAATGGCATAATGTGATCAGCGGCGTTCCCCAAGGCTCAGTACTTGGACCGATACTTTTTATTATCTATATAAATGACATTGATGAGGGTCTAAATTGTAAAGTATCCAGATTTGCAGATGATACTAAAATAACCAGTAAAGTCACTTCAAAATTACAGTGGCAGCAGTTACAAAATGACCTTAATACTTTAGCAAGCTGGGCAGAAAAATGGCAAATGAAATTCAACACAGAAAAATGTAAAGTACTTCTTATTGGAAGTAACAATGTCCATGCAAATTACAAAATGAGCAATATTCAGTTATCAAGTACAGACAGTGAAAAGGATGTTGGTGTGATAATATCAAATGACCTAAAACCTAGCAAACAGTGTACCGATGCGGTTAAAATTGCAAACAAGCTGGTGGGTTTTATTGGAAGAACTTTCGAGTTTAAATCGCAAAAAGTCATACTTGCCTTGTTCAACTCGCTAGTGCGCCCCCATCTTGAGTATTGTGTGCAGTTCTGGTCTCCTTACTACAGAAAGGACATTGAAAAATTAGAGAAAATTCAGCAAAGAATCACAAAAATGATACCACGACTTAGAAACAAACCATATGAGGAACGCCTTGAAGAACTTAAATTATTTAGCCTAACGAAGTGCAGGTTAAGAGGGGACCTTACTGAAGTTTTCAAAATCATGAAGGGATATGACAACTTAGACATGAATAAATATTTTGATATAGACCGGTCGAGTCAAACCAGAAGTAATGGCTGCAAAATCATGGGAAAGCGATTCCAATCCCACGAAGCAAAATACTTCTTCTTTAACAGAGTTGTAAATATCTGGAACAGATTACCCTCGGATACCTTGAACAGTATCTCAATTGAGACATTCAAAAACAAATTAGACAAGTATTTGCACGAGAATCCTCAGCTGACTCTTTTTCTGTCCGAATAACTTGCTTTTATAGCTACGGTACATGTAAGTTCATGCCCCTTTAGTCCACAAGACACCCCATAAACAATGTACCCGTACATAGTGTTGCATCACAATATTATGTATTTTCAATTTATTCGGTGCAAACAGAGCAATATAAGCACAGATTAGGATCTGCACAGATAACCCTGAGTTACCGGTCACTACTCTTACTTTCGACCTGTGATGGGCTCTGGATCACTGAGGGTCCGTGTTAGTCAAGTGACCACCATCGGGATTTTTTTAATGTACCAGGGGTCACTGCTTTCAGGATGAAACTTGTGTACTTGTCCCATATGGGAGAGTTCCCTGTCTCAGTGGAGTGAATGGAGCTAGGGCCTGATTGACTGCTGCCTACCTTAAAAGCGCCAGGCAAGGCTGCTGCACCACCCCTAAACATCCACACTGTGCAGTCCCCTCGTGTCTACAGGACACTCCATAAACTTAACATAGCGTCACGTCACGTCATTATACGTTTTTCGATTTACCCAAAGCTAATGAGGTAATATACAGTAAGCACAGATTAGGATCTGCACAGATAACCCTGAGTTAACGGTCACTACTTTTACTTTCGACCTGTGATGGGATGTGGATCACTGAGGGTCCCTGTTAGTCAAGTGACCACCATCGGGATTTTTTTAATGTACCAGGGGTCACTGCTTCAGGATGAAACTTGTGTACTGTCCCACATGGGAGAGTTCCTTGTCTCAGTGGAGTGAACGGAGCTATTGCCTGATTGACTGCTGCCTACCTAAAAAGCGCCAGGGAAGGTTGCCGCACCACCCCTAAACATCCTCTCTGTGCATTGCACATCCAAAATGTGCACTGTGCAGTCCCCATATATCTAAGACACCCGTCTTATATATTTTTCAATCTCCCCAATGCAAAGAAAGCAATATAAGCACAGATTAGGATCTGCACAGATAACCCTGATTTAACGGTCACTACTCTTACTTTCGACCTTTGATGGGCTGTGGATCACTGAGGGTCCCTGTTAGTCAAGTAACCACCATCAGGATTTTTTTAATGTACCAGGGGTCACTGCTTCAGGATGAAACTTGTGTACTTGTCCCACATGGGAGAGTTCCTTGTCTCAGTGGAGCAAACGGAGCTAGGGCCTGATGGACTGGTGCCTACCTTAAAAGCGCCAGGCAAGGCTGCCGCACCACCCCTAAACGTCCACACTGTGCAGTGTGTAGCTTCCACGTTATGTCCACAGACTTCCCATTAACTCAATGTCTATCTATCTATCTATATACCTAGGCTGCTTCCCCCAAGGAAAGGGAGGTAGCCGAGACAGGACGACTCACTCTCCATTTACTCATCCATTCAAACACATTTATTCGCATCTTAGCCCCAAAGGGGAGAACGGACAGATCCTCACTGCATCACAACGCACAAGGGTCAACTGCGCAATGCAATCAGTGACATCCACAGCAGGGCCCGACAGCAGAACTGGTTTACCCCTGCCACATCATAACAGACCCATCCCCTTACCCGCACCTGACCTGACTAGCTGATCAGACCAAAAGCGGGAGAATATCCCCTCAGGGCTGCGTCATCACTTATTCATTCACAATTTCTCTCCATTTATTTCTGTCACGCACAGCCACTCTTCCTTGCTCAACAGACATCCCTCTCGCATCCAGCGCTCTCTTCACACTGTCCATCCATCCTATTCGTGGTCTTCCTCTCAGTCTTACACCTCTCACATCAGATCTAGTTATCTTTTTCACCAATCGCTCATTATCCATTCTCTCCATATGCCCAAACCATTGCAACACCCTCTGCTCAACTCTACCAGCCATCTCCGAACAACTCCAGTTCTCCTTCGCACTTCATCATTTCGCACTCGATCCATACGCGTCACTCCACACATACTCCTCAGACATCTCATCTCCATTACATTCAAACTTTTCCTCTCTGCTACACCCATATTCCATGTTTCAGCCCCATATAATGCAGTCGGTACCACAACACCCTCATACAGCCTTCTCTTTACATCCATTCTAAGCGAACGACATTTAAACACTTTTTTCATTCCTCCCAGCGCCTTTCCTACTTCATTTATTCTAAACTTCACTTCTGCATCTATTCTTCCATCCACAGCAACATGTGACCCTAGATATTTAAAACAATCTACCTCCTCAAGCAACTCACCATTCAAAACTATATTCATCCCCCTACCATCTATCAACCTCGTACACTTCATCACTTTACTCTTATTCTCATTTACTTTCAATTTCCTCCTTTCACACACCCTTCCAAACTCCTCTACCAACTGTCTCAATCTCTCCTCTGAATCAGTCACCAGTGCAGTATCATCTGCAATCAGCAGCTGCTTCAGATTCCACTCTCCTCCATCAACATTTACCAGACTCAGACCACCTAAAACTCTTTGCATTCACCTCCCTTACAACACCATCCATGTAAATATTAAACAACCAAGGCGACATCACACATCCCTGTCGCAGCCCCACTCTCACGGGAAACCAATCACTCACAGCATTTCCCACTCTTACACACGCTCTACTATTTACATAAAAACTTTTCACCCCTTTTAGTAACCTACCATCAAGTCCATACAATCTTAAAACAGTCCACAAAGCCTCCCTATCAATTCTATCATACGCTTTCTCTAAATCCATAAATGCCCAAAACACATCCTTGCCTTTCGCTAAATACTTTTCACACACTTGTCTCACAGCAAACACCTGATCAACGCATCCCCTCCCTCTCCTAAAGCCACACTGCTCATCACTAATCACTCCCTCTGTACCCTCTCTAACTCTCATAATTAACACTCTACCATACACTTTACCTACAACACTCAACAGACTTATACCCCTAAAGCTAGTACATTCATACTCAATGTACCGGTTTATAATGTCATGCCGTAACTATTATTTTATTTGTTTACTTTCTCTTTCATGTTACTCTATCGGGTAGCTTATAGATAAAGTATTATAGAATGTGACTTTTCCTTTCCAGTGTTTCCTATAAAATTTCCATGTCAGTTTTTCCATGCTGCATGGTGGTTTTTCTCACTTTTTCCTGGAGGGTTTGGTGGTGGGGGGAGCCTTCTTGCTCTACTATCCTTATCCTTCAGCATGTAGAGGTAGATCTTGTAGTTATAGTTTTCTCTAACAAGCAGCCTCGAAGGACCATAAGGTCTGTTGCTGTTTGCTTTCCTGTGTAATCCTGCTCCTCCTCCTCCTCCTCCTCCTCCTCCTCCTCCCCTTCCCTTTCTTTATTCTCCTTCCTTAACTCTCTCTCTCTCTCTCTCTCTCTCTCTCTCTCTCTCTCTCTCTCTTCTACTCTTCTCATCCCTCCATTCCTTCCTTCACACTCCTTCACTTTCCTTCACCCCTAGAGCCCTAAGCTTCTAAAATAATTCTTGGTCATGTCTCAGAATTTCCTTTCCCCCTCCTTGTCCACCCCTACCCCAAACAACGCTATTTATATCATGAAAGGAAGATGTGATTATTAACACTATTTTAGAGAGAGAGAGGGGGGGATAAGGGAAGGAGAGGTTTTGTGTGTGTGTGTGTGTGTGTGTGTGTGTGTGTGTGTGTATTTACCTAATTTACCTAATTTTGATATACAGGAAATGAGCTACGCTCGTGGGGTCCCGTCTCTGTTTCTCAATAAGTCAAATTTAGCTTTTAACTCGTTTAAGTTTTTAGACTGGACAGTCTTTGTCCAGGCTATGCCACAGGTCTTTACATCTATAAGGAAAACTATATTTCTTGATATCTTTCAAGCAGCTTGGCTAATTCAATTTCCTTCCGTGTCCCCTTGTTACTCTCTTATCCCATAAAAACAGATCTTTGTCAATTTTATCTACTCCCATCATGGTCCTGAACACTGCAATCATGTCGCCTCTCTTTCTTCTTTCTTCCAAGGAAGGCAAATCCAACTTTTCCAGCCTCTCTCTGTCCGACAGATCTGCCAGACTGGGGACCATTTTGGTTGCTGTTCTTTGTATTATATCAAGCTTGTTTATATCTTTCTTTTTGTGTGGGAACCACACTACTGCTGCGTACTCTAACCTGGGGCGAATCATGACCACTATCAATTTCTTCATCTCCTCATCCATATAATGAAAAGCTACTCTGATCTTAGTCAGGAGTTTATACGTCTCTCTAACTCTCTTGTTAATGTGTTTTTCAGGTGACAAACTGTCCTGGACCAGCATTCCCAAATCTTTCTCTTCTCTCGCTTTTGTGATTGGTTCATTACCCATCAAATAATTCAGTGATGGCCTCTTGGTACTTTTTCCTGTTTCCAAAATTTTCCATTTTTTTTGCATTGAATTTCATTTCCCACATCTGGCTCCATTCGTGTATCCTATCCAGATCCTCCTGCAGCATTTTACAATACTCCTCAACCTCTGCCTTCCTCAAGATCTTCGCATCATCAGCAAACAGACTTGCATAACTGTTCACTCCATCTACCATATCATTCACGTAAATCAGGAACATTACTGGCGCCAACACCGAGCCCTGTGAGACTCCACTAGTTACTTCCCTTCATCCAGACATCCTATCCTTTATTACTGTCCTCATTTGTCTGTCTCTCAAAAAGTCTCTCATCCATTCCAGGAGGTTCCCCTTCAGTCCTCCTATATGCTCTAGTTTCCACATTAGTCTCATATGGGGTACCTTGTCGAAGGCCTTCTCCAAATCTAAATACACACAGTCTACCCAGCCATCTTTCTCCTGAAGCACGTCAATCACTCTTGAGTAAAAACACAAGTTGGAAACACATGACCTTCCACTTCTGAATCCAAACTATCAGCCAAAATATTCATCTCTTCCAGATAGTTTACCCATCTATCTTTCAGAATTCTTTCGTACAATTTTGCGACCATGGTGGTTAGAGAGACTGGTCTATAATTCAGGGGTTCTTCCCTGTTTTCTCCCTTATGAATTGGTACCATATTTGCTTTCTTCCAGTCTTGAGGCACTTTCCCCTCTTCCAGAGAACACACAATGAAACTGTGAATCTTATCCGCCAGTTGTTCTCTGCATTCCTTCAGTACCCAATTAGAGATTCCATCTGGTCCTGGGGCTTTCCTTACATCTTGAGTTTCCAGTAATTTATATACTTCCTGTACTTCCACTTTTATATCTTTTATCACTACATTTCTAGTCACTCCCTCTCCTTCCACAAACTCCTTTTCATTAGTGAAAACTGATTGGAAACATTTGTTCATTATTTCAGCTTGCATTGCCGCATCTTTATAGACCTCGCCATCTACTTTCAGTTTGGTGATTCCTTCCTTTTGTTTCAATTTGCCATTTACAAATCTATAAAACAGTTGGGGTTCATTCTTACATTTGTCTATTATACCTTTTTCAAAATTCCTTTCTTCCTCTCTACGTAAGCTTGTGTATTCATTTCTAGTTCTTTTATATTCTTCCTTTGTGTGTGTGTGTGTGTGTGTGTGTGTGTGTGTTCATGGATATTTCGTGCACACACTTCTTTAATTCAGTTTCCCCTTAATTTAGACAGTGTTCTCAAGCAATATAATATGAATAAAACAAATAAATAAAAAGCCTTTAAACACCTAAGTCACCGTAAGAAGTGTGAAAAGATGAAAGTTAAAGATGAATGAATGGGATAGTTTCTCTCTCTCTCTCTCTCTCTCTCTCTCTCTCTCAGATGTTTTTTTTGTAGCTTATGGCTGTTATTATTAAGTGACTTGCCAAACCCTCCATTTCGAAGTTCCGATCTATCCATCCATCAGTTTATCTATCTGTCATGCTGTCACTCAGTCCTTCTGTCTGTCTTCTCTTGTCTACATATATCTGTCTATTTGTGTTCATCTGTCAGTCTGTCAATCTTATATATATCTATCTATTTGTGTTCATGTCAGTCTGTCTATCTTATATATATATATATATATATATATATATATATATATATATATATATATATATATATATCTATATATTTGTGTTCATGTCAGTCTGTCTATCTTATATGTATCTATCTATTTGTGTTCATCTGTCAGTCTGTCTATCTTATATCTTTCTATTTGTGTTCATCTGTCAGTCTGTCTGTCTCTCACTCTGTATATCCAATGTGCATCTATCTTTATATCAGTTTATAAGTCTGTCTATAGTCTGTCTGTGTGTGTCTGCCAAATACCTTAATTCCGGAAGGGGTGGCCACAAACAAATCCCCTCAATGTCATACTTTCCTTGCCTTTCGGGCTATTCTCTCTCTCTCCAGCTCACCCCTCCCTGACTCATATGCCTCTGTTAGATACACAGATGGATAGATAAATAAGTTGACTGACTGATTGCAAGGCAGGTAGGTAGGTAGGTAGGTATGTACTTGATAGATAGGTAGGTAGGTAGATAAATACTGTAGATAGATAGATAGATAGATAGATTGGTTGATTGAAAGGTAGGTAGGTAGGTAGGTATTAAATAGGTAGGTAGTTAGGTAGTTAAATAGGTAGGTAGTTAGGTAGTTAAATAGGTAGGTAGTTAGGTAGTTAAATAGGTAGGTAGTTAGGTAGTTATGTACTAGATATGTAGGTAGGTAAGTAGATAGATAGATAGGCTGAATGATTACTTAATTATTAGGTAGGTAAGTACTCACGTACGTAAATTGACTGATTGATAAGTAGACAGCTAAATAGATGGAAGACAACTGGATAAATCGATGCATAGGTAGATAGACCACTTACCTGTAGATAGATAGATAGAGTGACTAACAGTTTGATTGATAGGTAGGTAGTTTCATAAACAGATTGATAGATAGATAGGTAGACAGTCAGCTAGATAGATAAAAGACAACTACAGTAGATAGATAGGTAGATGGACCACTTTAGAGGGAAAGTGGAGAGTTGTTGAGTAAAGTTTGTTTTGGCACCGTAGAAATCTAATTTATAACTTATGGTGAAGGACAAGGTGTAAGACGGCGTTAAGAGGAGCACTGGAGGTGGTTTTTACACAGGATTAAACAGGAAAGCAAACAGCAAGAGACCTTATGGTCCTTTCGAGGCTGCTTGTTAGAGAAAACTATGACTACAAGATCTAACTCTACATGCTGAAGGATAAGGATATTAAAGCAAGAAGGCTCCCCTCACCACCAAACCCTCCAGGAAAAAGTGAGAAAAAGCCACCATGCAGCATGGAAAAACTGACATGGAAATTTTATAGGAAACACCGGAAAGGAAAAGTCACATTCTATAATACTTTACTGTATCTATAAGCTACCTGATTGAGTAACCTGAAAGAGAAAGTAAACAGATAAAATAATAGTTACGGCATGACATTATAAACCGGTACATTGAGTTAATGGGAAGTCTGTGGACATAACGTGGAAGCTACACACTGCACAGTATGGATGTTTAGGGATGGTCCGGCAGCCTTGTCTGGCACTTTTAAAGTAGGCAGCTGTCAATCAGGCCCTAGCTCCGTTCGCTCCACTGAGACAAGGAACTCTCCCATGTGGGACAAGTACACAAGTTTCATCCTGAAGCAGTGACCCCAGGTACATTAAAAAAAATCCCGATGGTGGTCACTTGACTACCAGGGACCCTCAGTGATCCACAGCCCATCACAGGTCGAAAGTAAGAGTAGTGACCGTTAACTCAGGGTTATCTGTGCAGATCCTAATCTGTGCTTATATTGCTTTCTTTGCACTGAATAAATTGAAAAATGTATAATAAGGTGACGCAACACTATGTACGGGTACGTTGTTTATGAGGTGTCTTGTAGACAAAAGGGGCATGAACTTACATGTAGCGTAGCTATAAACGCAAGTTATTCGGACAGAAAAAGAGTCGGCTGAGGATTCTCATGCAAATACTTGTCTAATTTGTTTTTGAATGTCTCAGTTGAGATACTGTTCACGGTGTCTGAGGATAATCTGTTCCAGATATTTACAACTCTGTTAAAGAAGTAGTATTTTGCTTCGTGGGATTGGAATCGCTTTCCCATAATTTTGCAGCCATTATTTCTGGTTTGACTCGACCGGTCTATATCAAAATATTTATTCATGTCTAAGTTGTCATATCCCTTCATGATTTTGAAAACTTCAATAAGGTCCCCTCTTAACCTGTGCTTCGTTAGGCTAAATAATTTAAGTTCTTCAAGGCGTTCCTCATATGGTTTGTTTCTAAGTCGTGATATTTTTGTGATTCTTTGCTGAATTTTCTCTAATTTCTCAATGTCCTTTCTGTAGTACGGAGACCAGATGTGCACACAATACTCAAGATGGGGGCGCACTAGCGAGTTGTACAAGGCAAGTGTGACTTTTTCCGATTTAAGCTTGGAAGTTCTTCCAGTAAAACCCACCAGCTTGTTTGCAATTTTAACCGCCTCAGTACACTGCTTGCTTGGTTTTAGGTCATTTGATATTATCACACCAAGATCCTTTTCATTGTTTGTACTTGATAACTGAATATTGTTCATTTTGTAATTCGCATGGACGTTGTTACTTCCAATATGAAGTACTTTACATTTTTCTGTGTTGAATTTCATTTGCCATTTTTCTGCCCAGCTTGCTAAAGTATTAAGGTCATTTTGTAACTGCTGCCACTGTAATTTTGAAGTGACTTTACTGGTTATTTTAGTATCATCTGCAAATTTGGATACTTTACAATTTAGACCCTCATCAATATGATTTATATAGATAATAAAAAGTATCGGTCCAAGTACTGAGCCTTGGGGAAAGCCGCTGACCACATTATGCCATTTGGATTCCTTTCCGTTTATCAAAACTCGCTGTTTTCGGTCTGAAAGCCAGTCTTGTAACCATTTTTGCGTCTTTCCTTTTATTCCATGTGCTTCTATTTTTCTCGTGAGACGCTTGTGAGGGACAGTGTCAAATGCTTTCTGAAAGTCAAGGTAAATTATATCTATTGCTCTTGAGTCATCGTATGATTTGTAAACATCATGGAAGAAGTCCAGTAAGTTAGTTAAGCATGAATGACGATGTCTGAATCCATGCTGCGAGTCTTTAATTATATTATTTTCTTCTAGATAATTAACTATTTTATCTCATGATTTTTTCCATTAACTTGCACACTACTGATGTTAAGCTGATTGGTCTGTAATTTCCTGGGTGCGACTCATTTCATTTTTTGAAAATTGGTGTTACATTTGCTAGTTTCCATTTGCGTGGAACTTTCCCAGTACTTAATGATTTATTGAATAAGACAAAGAGTGGCAGCAGTAACTCATGTTTTGCTTCTTTGAGAATTCTCGGTGATATTTTATCGGGGCCAGGGGTTTTGTTTATGTTCGTACTATTTATGGCTGAAAGGATATCGTTATTATGGATAGCATAGTTACTAAGGACTGTGGTATTTGCTTGGTTTGTGGGTAACAGTAGGTTTCTGGTGGTGTTTTCTACTGTAAAAACAGACGCAAAGTAATCGTTAAGAATGTTTGCCATTTCGACCTCATTTTCAGTGTGTTTGCCATTATTTGTTTCTAGAGGACCTATTGATGTAGACATAACCTTTTTCTTTCTAATGTAACCGTAAAATTCTTTAGGATTTGATTTGCACGTATTAGCAATGTGGATCTCCAGTGCTCTTTTACTTTGTTTAATAAGTATTTTCGATATGCGGCGTAGATTATCGTATTGTAATTTATCATCATTATTTTGTGTAGCTTTATTTTTATGGTATGCCGTTTTTTTGGCTATTAAGTTACTTTTAATTTCACTGGACCACCACTTTGATTTACTATTTCCAGCTGGACGTCTGTTACGTAGTGGCACACACGACTTTACCACTTCATTAAATTTTTTGGTGAATATTTCCCACGCTTGGTTTATGTCATCGATTTCAAACATTTGATTCCAATGTGCAGTTGCAAGTAGCACTCTGAGCCTGCTGAAATTAGCTCTACGATAATCTGGGACCTTTTCTTTGCTCTCCGTTTCTTTTACTTTTTCAGTAGTAATATTAAACTGTATAATTCGATGCTCACTGGAACTAAACTCAGGTCCTATTTCAACGTTGTTGGCTAGGTTATCATTTGTAGTCAAGATGATGTCTAGGATATTGTTTCCTCTCGTTGGGTGTTCTACGTGTTGGGAAAGGGCGCTTTCTTGAAGATTCGTATAAATCTCTTGTCCTGAGTGTGCCGTCAGTGGTTCACCCCACTTTGTTACCGGTAGATTAAAGTCTCCAGAAATTACGCTATCCTCTTGACAACAAATTTCCGCAACTTGATCATAAAGTTTTTCATCTGTCTCAGTTGACTGCTGGAGAACGATAGACGAGACATATGTTTATTTTGTGTGAATTAATACTTAGCTGAACATAACTGGCATCTATGTTTGGTAATACTGGGTTTGGATAGCACAAGGGGGTGGAGACTAGTTTTCACATATAGTAAAACACCGCCACCAGCTCGATGTGGTCGCTCACAGCTGAAAATATTGTACCCTGTTAATGAGTATTCCGCTAGAAAGTCACGGTCAGATGTGTTAATGAAGGACTCTGTGATGCCAACGACGTCATAATTTTCTAGGTAAATTAGAGATTCTAAATCCTCAAACTTGTTACATAAACTACGTGCGTTAACTTAGCAGACTCTAATTCCGTTCCAAACAGTTGGTGATCTGACTTTGCGGGTATTTACGTTAAGGTTACCGTTCCTGGACGTGCCGCGTTTTTTTATCTGAAGAGGGCGACTTTATCGTGTAGAAGTCTACCTAGCCGTGCCGCTCCTACTGAGTTCAAATGGAGACCATCTTTCTGGAATAGAGTATGTTGCTCATAAAACTGGCCCCACAGATTGACAAAGTCGACTCCCTCTTGCGTGCAGAGAGATTTGAGCCGGTTATTTGTGCTGATGGTGGTGGAAGAGGAGGAGGAGGAGGAGGAGGAGGAGGAGGAGGAAGGTAGGAAGGAGGGAGGGAGGGAAGGAAAGGAAAGTGAAAAATAATGGAGGAGGAAAAACAGGTGGAGGAGGAGGAGGAGTGGAGAGGAAATTAAAGGAGAGAGAGAGAGAGTAAGGAAAGAAAGTAATACAAAAAGCGAGGAGAGGTATGGAGTGGACGGAGAAGGAGGAGGAAGAGGGAAAGAGAGAGTAGGAGGAAAACTGAGTGAGAAAGAAGAGGGAAAAAGGGAGGAGGACAAAAGGAAAGAAAGCTTGAAATTGACGAAGAGGAGGAAGAGGAAGAGTATAAGAGATGGAGAGCGTATGGAGGGAGAGAGAGAGAGAGAGAGAGAGAAACCCACACTAAAGTTTTGCAAGTAAAATGACATGTTTGTGTAGATAATGTTGTTTGTCATTTATTTATTTTCTTGATCACAAGACTAAGAATAAAATGACGCTCTCGGGTTGAAGAGGTTAAAAATATCTATTACTGGGATAAATACATAGATAGATGGATAGGTAGGTAGGTAAGGAGGGAGGGAGAGAGATACGTAGATAGCTGTAGATAGATAGATTGATAGATGAATAGTTGCTTGTGATCCGGCCCAATTTTAGGGAGTATAAAGATGAAATGGGATGAGGGAGGTGTGGCCGCTTCCTATCAACGTGTCCTCCCCATTTCCTCATTTCCCCTCCCCCCTACTTCACTCTCGTCCTCTCCTTCCTCCCCACCCTTCTCTCCCCACTACTCCTCTTGCTTCCCCGGGCACTCTTCCCCCTTCCCCCCTCCTCTCTGCATTTCATCTCTCTCACCATCCCATCTGTCTGTCCCCTCTCTTCCTCTGTACTGCTCCACTTCACTCTCTTCTTCCCTCTTTCGTCCACTTTACCCTATTCTTCTCTCTTTCCTCCACTTCACCCTCTTCTTCCCTCTTCCCTCCACTTCACCCTCTTCTTCCCTCCTCCCTCCACGCCACCCTCTTCTTCCCTCCTCCCTCCACGCTACCCTCTTCTCTTTTCCCTCCACTTCACCCTTTTCTTCCCTCTTCCCTCACCCCTCTCTTCCCCCCCCCCCGATTCTTCTTTTCACCCTTTCTCCCTCCATATTTTTCTCTTCCACTATCCCACCTCTTCCTTTGTCTCTCCCTACTTCACCTGTCTTCTTCGTCTTCCCCCCCCTCTCCTCTTCTCCCTTCCCCTTTCCGTTCTTCTCCTCTCCCCATATCCTCTTCATTCCTCTTCTTCCCCCTCCTTTCCCGTCTCCCTCCCTCCTTTCCTCAGTCATATCAGGCCAAGAGATTGATCACCTTCTCTCAAAAAAAACCCTGAGTCACTTTCTTCGTGATGGTGAGGGAGATAGAGAGGGGGATATAGGGTGGTGGTGATGATGATGGTGGTGGTGGCGGTGGTAGTGGTGGTGGTGGTGGTGGTGATGATGGTGGTGGTGATGATGGTGGTGATGATGATGATGATGATAGTAATGATAGTGATGATAATGATGATGATGATGATGATGGTTGTGGTGGTAATGGTGGGGTAGGTGGTGGTGGTGATAAAGATGGTGCAAAGGAGTACAAACGAGAACAAACAGCAACAGACCTAATGGTCCTTTCGAGGCAGCTTATTACAGAGAAGACTATGATATCTAATTCTACAAGTTGAAGTTGGTGGTGGTGGTGATAATGCAATGATTTTGATGGTGATGGTGGTAGTGGTGATGATGGTGGTAGGTAGATAGTAATAATGATTTGGAGGAGGAGGAGGAGCATGAGGATGAGGAGGAGGAGGAGGAGGAGGAGCATGAGGAGGAGGAGGAGCATGAGGAGGAGGAGGAGGAGGAGGAGGACGACGACGACGACGACGACGACGACGACGAGGATATAATAAAACAACAGACAACAAATACAAGTCAACTAAAAATTCCCTACCGGTAACCCATGATAAGCCAAAAAGAACATAACAAAACGAAGGAACGACAACAGACTAATACGTCAACAAAAACAAAAAAAGAAACAAAGGATGAATTTATAAATGAGAAGACAAACAAGAAACAAAAACAATCAACACTACAGATCAAGCAAAAACCAGAGAATCAGCAAACCGATGACAAGACAGTTAAGAAAAAAACAATACAAATAAAGTATATCAGACAAAACAACAAAAACAAGCAAAACAACAAAACAAAACAATGTGACTGCAGTAGAAATATAGTATAGTAAAGACTACACACACACACACACACACACACACACACACACACACACACACACACACACACACACACACACACACACACACACACACACACAGCCATTGATCGTTCGTGTACTAACTGGACCAGACGTCGAAACAACGTGAACAATGGACAGGGCTGAGGCAGACTATGGATACGTAGGGGATAAAAATTGACGTACACAGTATATTCTTACATACATACATACAGACAGACAGACAGACAGACACATTCATACATCCATACATACACACACGCATAGGCCTACATACATACATATACATGCATACATTGAGATGAAGTGTATGGGGACGATGGGTGTAAAAATGGATTATGCGAAAGTGGTTGAGGTTCAGGAGAGAGAGAGAGAGAGAGAGAGAGAGAGAGAGAGAGAGAGAGAGAGGCCGATATTGATAAAAGTATCAACAGTGAGGCTGACTTTCTCGCTTCACCGCAGGAGAGCAACGTTGTGGCTAGAATCTTGTGGAAAGTGGCCTGAGATGTGTGTGTGTGTGTGTGTGTGTGTGAGAGAGAGAGAGAGAGAGAGAGAGAGAGAGAGAGAGAGAGAGAGAGAGAGAGAGCGCCATGAGAGGTGTAAGCAGGCGAGGGACGTAGAGGGCGGGAGGGAGGAAGAGGTGAGCCAGGAGCCATTGGAAGTGTAAATAGGAGAGAGAGAGACAGAGAGAGAGAGAAGGGGGGGGGGGAAACGAACTATTGCCGGAAAGAAAACGTGAAAGCAGGATAGCTGAGAGGAGAGTAATGGAAGAGAAACGAGGAGGAGGAGGAGGATGGGGGGGGGGAAGCGAGAGTAGGAGGATTAATAGGAGGAAATGATGATGATGATGATGATGATGATGATGATGAGGAGGAGGAGGGGGAGGAGGAGGAGAGGGGAAGAAGAAGAAGAAGAGGAAGAAGAAGAAGAAGAAGAAGGAGGACTAAGAGGGGAGGGAGAAAACGAGGGGGAGGAATAAAGGAGACGAAGAAAAATGATGAGAAGGAAAAAAAACATAAAGGTGAAAATTGACGGAGGAAAGAAAGGGAGGGAGGGAAGGAAAAGGAATAAAATCCATGAGGAAGCGAAGAGGAGGAAGAGGAGGGAAAAGAAGATTAAGGGAAGGAAAGAGAGAGAGGAGGGAGAGACCGGAGGAGGTGAAAAAAGATAGAGACGAAGGAAAAAGAGAGAGAATGAATGAGGAGAGTAAAGAGAGAGAGAAAAAGGGAGAAACAAAGAGAGGTAAGTGAGAATGGAAGAAGGAAAGAAGAGGGAGAGACGAAGGAAAGGCGGAAAGAAAGGGAGAAGTGAGAGAATGGCAGAGGAGACTAAATAGGGAGAGAAAAAGAGAAGAGGGAGGTGTCAGAGATAATGAAGGAGGGAAAAAAGAGGGAGACTCAAAGGAAAAATGACGAGAGAGAGAGAGAGAGAGAGAGAGAGAGAGAGAGAGAAACAAGGATGCCTTCGAGGTGAGAACGGAAAATATCAACACGAGAAAAGAGGAAGCCAACCCAGGCCTTCACAAAATCATTTATTTCCGTTTTTTTTTTACTCGACGAAAAGAAAAAAATAGTCTTTGCTTCAGCAACGAAAATAATCCCTGCGTTAATAATAGCCAGGAAAATATAAAGATCCAGAAAAATATAAAAAATCTATCTATCTATTTCCAGACGCCTCAATCCCGTTTGGGGTGGCCACAAACAAATCGCCTCCACGTCGCCCTGTCCCCCGCCATTTCACTGCTCTGCTCCCAACTCACACCCCCCTCTCTCATATACCTCTCCACCCCATCCCTCCATCTCATCCTCGGCCTCCCCCTCCCTCTCCCCCCCTCCACCTCACTCACATACACTCTCTTCGTCAGTCTTTCACCCTCCTTCCTCTCCGCATGGCCAAACCACCTCAGTGTATTCCTCATAACGCTTCTTATCACATCCACATCCACACCACAATGCTCCTTTATATCCTCATTCGTCAGCCTGTCTCTCCATGTGACTCCACAGGCTCCTCTTAAATAACTCATTTCCACTGCTCTCACTCTTGACTTGTGTCCTTCCAACAACGTCCAAGCTTCACGTCCATACGTTAGAGTTGGTATCACAATACTGTCATGTAGTAACTTTTTCACTTCCATGGTCACTTCCCTGTTTCTTATCACTGCTTTCAAAGAACCAGCAACCTCTTCTTCCCTGCTGTACCCTTTCCAGCACTTCACCCTCCAAACCTCCATCCTTACTCATCACACTACCCAAGTACTTAAACGTACTCATATTTTCCAATTCCTCACCATCCAACCTCACTGTACATTCACTGACTTCACCTCTCTCAAAGACCATCACTTTACTCTTCCCTACTTTCACCTTTAGATTCAGTTTCTTACACACTCTTCCAAGCTCATCCACGAAGCCTTGCAGCTCCCCTTCATCTTCACTCAACAACACAGTATCATCTGCAAACAACAGTACAGGGAGTTTCCAAACACTATCCTCTCTCACCAGGGCCACTCCAACATCCACTATCCTACCTTGTACCTCTTTTATTACCCCATCCATGAACAGATTGAACAACCATGGAGACATGACACATCCCTGTTTCAACCCAACCTCCAAAGAGAAAAATTCACTTAGTTCACCATCCACACGCACTGCAGCCTTCGCACCATCATACATACTCTTCACAGCATTCAACAACTTTCCATCTACTCCATATATTCTTAATACTTTTCACAATCCTTGTCTATCCACCCTGTCATATGCTTTCTCCAAATCCATGAAAGCCGCATACAACTTCTTTCGCTTCTCTAGAAACTCTTCCACTAAAGATCTAAGAATGAATATAAAAAATACTAAGGATAAATATCGAAAGTCCAGAAAAATGTCCAGAAGAAAATATCAAGAAAAATGGATTGTGTCGAAAAAAAAAAAATCGTCCGGAAAAAATTTCAAGAAAAAATATTCAAAAATATAATAATGTCCAAAAAAATATGTACAAAATATCCAGAAAATATAAAGAAAAATATCCAGAAAGTATAAAGAAAAATATCCAGAAAAATGCGGGGAAAAAATATGCAGAAAAAAATGTCCTCAAAAATATACTGAAATTTGTCAGAAAAAGTATCCAGAAAAAATGCCAAGAAAAAATACCCAGAGATATTATTTAAAAAAAATATCCAGACAATATCCATAAAAATGTAAAGAAAATGTCCACAACAAATAGTCAGAAGAAAAAAAAAATGAAATTATAAACAAAAGCAGAAAATATCAAAAAATATCCAGGAAATAGATAAAAACCGAAATTTTGAAAAAATATCAAGAAAATGTCAAGAAAAAAATAATCAGGAAAAATATCTTGAGATGTTCAGAAAAGTGCCCAGAAAATATATCCTATAAATATCCAGGAAAGAATGGAAATCATGCCTTTCAACATGTGATGAAAAACTTGGTCAGAAACGAAATTATTCCCAATGTTTTGAAAGGCTTAGATATCCTAAGAAAAATATCAAGAAAAAGAACATAATCCAAAACAAATCTCAAAAATAAAAAAGTAAATAAATGAAATAGGTCCTCAAATAACGAAAATATTCCCAATTTATTAAAAGGCAAAGATTTGTTACGAAAATTTTCATGAAAATATAAGAAAAAATCCATAAGCCTCAAAAACGATAAATAATCCTTAGATAACGAAAATATTCCCTGTCTTCCAGAAAGTAAAATTACCTTGAAAAATATGCAATGAAAATTATAAGAAAACTCAGACCAAACCTTCCAATGAGTAGATAATTTTTTTTTTTTTTAATCATTCTGTCGGGCAATGAAAATCATCCCTTTCAAAATAAAGTCAAAACTTTCTTAATAAAGTAGAATATTAAGGACATATAAGAAGGTCCAGATCAAACTTCACACACACACACACACACACACACACACACACACACACACACACACACACACACACACACACACACACACACACACACACACACACACACACACAAAGAAAAAGCAGTGTTAACTTAAGAGAAAATTAAAATCAGGTCACAAATTTAAGAAAATTAAATTGTTAGTATTCCTGCATCCATCATTATTTATTTATTTATTTATTTATTTATCTTATTTCAGCGGGAACAAACTCCGAAATAACTATAACCAATACTTTCCTGCAGACAAATTAAATTTTTCAAATTAAAACGATAAAGTACCAAGTTATAAAAAAAAAAAAAAAAAAATCGACCGAAACGTGCCCCCCCAAAATCCCTCAGGTGTTGATAGAAAAAAATATATTGAAAGATTATATTAACTCAAAAAGAAAATTAGGAAGGAGTCATGTATATCCAATATTTTGTCGAATTAGAACAAACCCCGAAACAGCTAAAACCATAATATTAAATTCTCACACCATTCTGAGTTTTCATTTTAAAGCTGAAAATATTGGGCTGAAATTAGTAGTAGTAGTAGTAGTAGTAGTTGTTAGTAGTAATTGTTGTTGTGGTAGTTATAGTAGTAGTAATAGTTATTGCAGTAGTAGTAGTAGTACCGGTAGTAGTAGTAATTGTTGTTTTGGTAGTAATAGTAGTAGTAGTAGTAGTACCGGTGGTGGTAGTAGTAGTAGTAGTAGTAGTAGTAGTAGTAGTAGTAGTAGTACCGGTGGTAGTAGTAGTAGTAGTAGTAGTAGTACCGGTGGTAGTAGTAGTAGTAGTAGTAGTAGTACCGGTGGTAGTAGTAGTAGTAGTAGTAGTAGTACCGGTGGTGGTAGTAGTAGTAGTAGTAGTAGTACCGGTGGTAGCAGTAGTAGTAGTATGACAATAATAATAATAATAATGATAATAATAATAATTAATAATAATAATAAAAGAGAACTTCCCACAAGGACGTGGCAAGTTTTAATAATAATAAGAAAAAAAAAGGAAATGAAGGTGATGGTTGATGATGAACTATAAGAAAAAGGATAATCGTAGGAGCATTGGAGAGACAGACAGACAGCCAGAGAGAATGAGTAAGGATAAGAAAAACAGCAGACGAAGTGCCCACCATTCCGCTAGTCTCACACGGCACAGAAATACGAGATAGAGAGATGAATATTTCTCGCGATGGCGATGAATATTTCTCGCCCAAGATTTTTACATCTCATAGGAGGTGGACAGATACTCTTTCCCAAGGGCAAAAAGAGTTCTCAAGGCTTTTTCTTTGTGTCTTAACCCACGTCTTACGCAGTTTTCTTATTCTAGTTTTTATTAAGAGGGTTACCTGGGTTTTGTGTTTTTTCTTTTAATATTAATAGGATTTACTGAGTTTTGTGTGGGTGTGGGTGTGGGTGTTCGTGTGGATGTGGGTGGGGGGATGTTGTTTTCCGTGATGTGGAAAATCTTTTTTTTTTTTTTTAATGGAAATTTTCTTCTTTCAGTCCTATTTGTTCATCATTTTTTTGTCTTTTCTTTTTCCCTTCTTTTTCTTCTTCTCATTCTTCATTTTTTCCTTCTCATTTTCCTCCTCCTCCTCCTCCTCCTCCTTCCTTCCTTTTTCCTTCTTTCCTTCCTTCCTAGATAGATATTCTTGTGAGGTCAGTATGCTCCTTAACTCATTTTCTTAACCTCTGAAGACTTCTATATATCTAGTAATTATTCCCTGACACCTTTTCATAAGCGATTTGTTTGCTTACACCTTACTATCCTCTAATATTTTGCATAAATCCTTCCAGTATCGCCATCCTCTCCATAAATATCGTACCTACAAGAGGAAATTATCCAGCCATATCCAATAATTAAATCGCTAAGGAAACGGTGTTAGGAAGCTTTCTTCACTCAACATACTCTCTAGCCTGTATTCTCGTCGGTTGAGGTAGCTCCCTAACACCTTTTTCTAAGCGAATTAGTACATCTGACTGTCCTCTTCTGTGTTACATAATTATCCCTCCAATATCGCCTCCTGTTATCTGTACTTCCTGTGTGCTCTCTCTCTCTCTCTCTCTCTCTCTCTCTCTCTCTCTCTCTCCTAACCAAAGTTAAGCTAATTTAAGTTGACAGAACTAGTATGCCTATGCATCTTAAATCACGCTTGTTACCCTAGAGAGAGAGAGAGAGAGAGAGAGAGAGAGAGAGAGAGATTGGAAATACGCGTCTAGATTTTGAAAAAGTTCGGCATGTAGATATTATCTCGAAAAATCTTCAAAAAACAAACCCCCTTCTTTAATACCTAAACACGAGGATAAATTTTCTTCCCAGATCACATCAGTCACGCTGGAAAAACCGTCTGAAAAAAGCGTCTGAATTCTGTTGCTGGCTCCTTGCTTACCGCGGGAGGATTTTTCTGAGGACACATTTCCTCCTCTATTCAAAGTTATGTTGCCTTAAGATCACAAACACGTTGATAAATATGCTTCCTAAATCTCGTATCTCGCTGGAAAAACCGTCTGGAAAAGCGACTGGATTCTGTTAAAGTGAGAGACGTAGAGCATGAACGGAATAATACATACACTTTTTCTTTTCCTATATTGCAAACACAAGGATAAATATATACTCGTATGCTTCCTAGATCACATGTCACGCTGGAAAAACCGTCTGGAAAAGCGTCTGGATCCTGTTAAAGTGAGAGACAGACCGTGAGCTGAAAAATACATACACCTTCTTTCTATATCACAAACATGATAAATATGCTTCCTGAGTCTCATATCTCGCTGGAAAAACCGTCTGGATTTTGTTAATGTGAGAGACGTAGAGCATGAACTGAAAAATTTATACACCTTTTTTCTTTCCTATATAAAAAATTCGAGGATAAATATGCTTCCAAATCTCATATCACGCTGGAAAAACAGGTCTGGAAAAAGCGTCTGGAATCTGTTAATGGTTCTTTGCTCACCACTTGGAGTTTTCCGAAGGCTTCGTGAACTTTAAAGCACGCAAATTTTTCCTCCCCTAGCCAAAATTAAGTCACGTTAACTTCACAAACACGCGTATAAATGCTTCTTAAATCACAACACTGCCGAAAAATCGTCTGGAAAAAGCGTCTGGAAAAAGCGTCTGGAATGCGTTACAGCGAGGGTCGATTTACAATATACCTTTTAGTTTTTCCAGTTTCAGTAAAAACATCCGGAAAAAGGTGCTAGAAGTCTGTAAAAAATCGTGTGGAAAAGCGTCTGGAATGTGTTAAAGGGAGGGACGGTTCACAATATACCTTCCAGTTTTCCAGTTCCAGAAAAATCATCCTGAAAAAAGTTAGAATTCCTGCAAAAAATCGTCTGGGAAAGCATCTGGAGTCTTAAATCCAGGGACGGTTCTCAATATACCTTCCAGTTTTCCAGTTCCAGAAAACCATCGAGATAAAAACCGTTAGAATTCCGTTAACGTTTTCAGCAGACGTTGACGGCGCGAATTTCAAAAAAACAAACATATTTTCCCGCCCCTCGTCGTCAAAGTTAAGCTCCTTGAAGTCCACAAACACGAGTGTAAATATGCATCCTTAATCACATCTTCCTCTCCTCCGCCCACCAAACTCCGCCCGCGTTAAAAAAAAAAAAAAAAAAAAAAAAAAAAAAAAAAAAAAAAACTCTCCCTTCCTTTTTTATCTTCCAGGGGCACATCATCATGTCAACGGGTTTATTTACCGTACTCTGACAATGTTCCTTTTTATATAGATGGATAAATAGATATAATTATCATCGCCCTCGTAATAATAATCCTTAGGAGTCTTCATATTTTAATCCCGTAGGAATAAGGAACTTCTTGACGTCTTTTTCATTCATTCACTGTGCGTACATCATTAGACTATACTTAACCAGCAGGGGTAGCCGGAGTTGCCCAGGTAAAATTCCTATGATCGTGCGTACCAAAATTGCCTGGAACCCTGCGAGAAGACCCCGGGGTTCCATTTTGCCCATTGAGCCTATAGTCCATATTTTCCAGTTTATTATTATTATTATTATTATTATTATATTTTATTATTAATCCTCCTCCTCCTCCTCCTCCTCCTCCTCTTCCTGCTCCTTCTCCTCCTCCTCCTCCTCCTCCTCCTCTTCTTTTCCTTCTTCCCCATCTCTCTTCAAGCCTCTTACTTTCAACATAGCTTATCCTTCATCCAGATTTCATCCATCCATTTCCCTCGTGTGGTTGGCATTCTTGCAACTTCTGCATCTTGCACAACCCCGTAAGTAATTCCCAACTGCACATGATGTTGCAAGATTATTTATTCTCTCTCTCTCTCTCTCTCTCTCTCTCTCTCTCTCTCTCTCTCTCTCTCTCTCACACACACACACACACACACACACACACACACACACACACACACACACACACACACAACAGGCCTACCCCTAAGCCCCTGAACACAAATCATCCTGCGGTAAGAGGCATAAAATTGACAAATGTCTCCTTTCACACCTCGCCCCCCAAACCACACCAGATTGTTAGGGAAAGTTGCCCGCAGCAAGAACACAACAAAAACAGAAAAAAACAACAAAAACAAAAACAAAAACACTAAAACAACCAAAACAAAAACAAAAACACTAAAACAACCAAAACAAAAACAAAGGCAACAACAAAAACAACGTAAACAACCAAAGCAATTTTAATAAAAGTAAAAACAAAAACAATAAAATCAACAAAACAACAACAGAAGAAACAGAAACAACAAAAAACAACAATAGCAGCATCAAAAACGACAACCAAAACAGCAGCAACAATAAAAACAACCAAAAAAATATAAAACAAAAAACAACAAAAGCAGCAACAAAAACAACAAAAGCATCAACAACAAAAACAACATTAGGAACAACAAAAATAACTGCAGCAACAACAACATCATCAACAAAACCAACAAAAAACAAAAACAGCAAAACAGCAAAGAAAAAACGAAGCAAAAAACAACAGAAACACAAACAACAAACTACAGGAACAACAAAAACAAGAACAACAAACACAATATCTTCCATCGGCGGATTTTAATTGAAATGTTGGGGGGATTTACCTGTCCAATTAAAGTTTTGTTTTGTTTGATATTATGGCAGGAAGCTATGGTGTGTGTGTGTGTGTGTGTGTGTGTGTGTGTGTGTGTGTGTGTGTGTGTGTGTGTGTGCTATATATTTTTTCCCTTATCCTAATTTTACCTCTCTTCTACTTCGTTCACTAGTCTCATAAATTTTCGTTCATTTTTTTATGCTTACTTTCCCAGCTTAGAAATCTAACTCCTTATTGCCACTGTGGTGTAGGGGGGAGAGGGAGGGGGAGGCCGAGGATGAGATGGAGGGATGGAGTGTACAGATGTATGAGACAGGGGTGTGACCTGGGGGGAGGGCAGTGAAATGACGATGGACAGGGCGACATGGAGGCGATTTATATGTGGCCACCCCTTGCGGGATTAAGGCGTCAGGCAATAGATAGATAGATTAAAACCTTGGCCTGTATTCTCGTCTGTTGTGAAGTATCCCTAGCACCTGTTCTTACCTGGTTTATTTAAGTCCTGGATTAATGTTGGATGGTATGTTTTTATGGAGCCATAGTCGGTGTTAAAATTTAGGAAAGTAGTATTGGATAGTGTGCAAAGTAAATCGCTGAGGAAGAGGTGCTTGAAGGGAGGAAGGAAGGCGAGAGGATGTAAAGAAGGAAGGAACGGGGGAGGAAGAATTAGATTAAGGAAGGAAGAAGGAAGAAAGGAAGGATGTAAAGAATGAAGGAACCAAGGAAGAGAAATGTAGAGAAGGAAAGAAGGATGGAAGGAAAAATGTAAAGAATGAAGGAAGGAAGAATGTAAAGATGAAAGGAGAGAAAGGGGTAAAGACGGAAGGAAGGGAAGGAGGAAAGAAGGAAAGATGCAAAGAAGGAAGGAAGCAAGGAGTGAGGAAGGAAGGAAGGAAGGATGGAAGGAGGAAGAATCAAATGAATGAAAGGAAGGAAGGCAGGAAGGAAAGAGGAAGAGCTAGATAAAAGGAGGAGGGATGAAAGGAAGAAGGAAGCGAACAGACGGGTAAAATATTCGTAAATAACACTACATCATTTCTCTCTCTCAAGTCCTCATCTTTAAAAATCCTTCTAACCTTTATTCTTAGTAGTACATAGGTGTAAAAAAAAAAAAAAAAAGTGAGGGCATACTAACAGCTTCCTGGAAGAATGAGAGAAGAGGGGAAATTACTTTGCGTGCGGAGGTGAAGATGTTAAGGAATAAATTTGTGTATGTAAAAGAATGTTTGTCTGTCTGTTCTCTCTGGAATCGTGCGGGGTACAAATAGAACTCACTAAACAGCTCTGACAGGTGCAACTTTTTAAATGTGTATGTTACAGATGGTAAGGTGGACAAGATTTAAACTAACTAGAGATAATCATCAGCGTGGTGGAAACATGGCAGCCAATTACCGTAGAGTTTTTAATAACTTTTACAACCATATTACCGGTACAGTATCAGCTACAATGGGTGGGATGGGTGGACGGATTGGTGTGGTTGCCAGGGCGGGTGGGGGTGGGTGGGTAGGGTTAGTGGGTGGGTGAGTAATGGAAAAGTTCATGGTAGGAATAGGTTCATTGGGAATCGATATGAGATAGAGTTTTACCAGGGCAACGCCGGGTACCCCTGCTAGTAATAGATAAATACGTAATGGGTAAATAGGTATTGGATAAACAGGTAAATAAGAGGTAATAGGAAATAAGTAGATAAATTGGTAAAGAAAATAGACAAAGTAAGCAAAAGGAAGTCTTTAGCCTAATTGAAACAGGTCGGCAGATAATAGACAGGTACGTAACAGGAAGTAGGTAATAGATACATAGGTCAATAGACAGTAGGAAGTAGGTAATAAGTAGGTAAATAGAAAGGCAAATAGACAATAGGAAGTAGGTAATAAATAAAAAAAAAATAGACTGGGAGGAAGAGGATAGAAAAATATATGTATGTATATAGGCTTCCAACAGCTTACCTGGCGAGAGAGAGAGAGAGAGAGAGAGAGAGAGAGAGAGAGAGAGAGAGAGAGAGAGAGAGAGAGAGAGAGAAAGGGAAATTAAAAGAAAAAAATAGATTAAAAAAAGAAGAAATAGAAACGAAAGAAGGAAAGAATGATAGATAACAAATAGATAAATTGTTTTTGTTGTTCTTGCGCTATCCCAGTTTACCTAATCAATCTGACCCATCAACCGCAGGCAAGCAACCGTGCAGGGCTATCCCATTCAGTTAATCAATGCTTCAGTGTGGCCAAGCGCCTTACCACAGCGAGGCGCGGGGATTATTGTGGAGGTTTGGTTTCTGGATGGACCCCGCATTTGCATATCCATCCAGTTAACAGGGATGTTATAACAGGCTCCAAGTCACCCCGTTACTTGGTTATATGGTTACCACCCAGCGTTGTAAATGGTTTCTTGATCAAGAAACCATTTGGCTTGTCACTCAGTGTAGAGTCGCCTTAAGAAGAAAGGAAATGAGTAAATATTGGCAAGAAGGATGGAAAATAAGAAGAGAGGAGGACAGACATAGAAAAAGATGACAACATGAAGGAAGAAGTAGGCAGCACTACATCAAGTGAATGGATGATACACCGAATAGAGAAGTAAGGAAAGGGAATGGCGTTAACAGGAGAGAAGAGTGAGAACTGAGAGAAATAAGAGAGAAAAGAGAGGAGATGGAGAGTGAAAAAGAGAGAAGACAGGAAATAGAGTGAAATAAGAAAAAACAAGCGATGGGAAAAATTAAAGAAAGCAAACAAGAAAGAAAATGAGAGAGAGAGAGAGAGAGAGAGAGAGAGAGAGAGAGAGAGAGAGAGAGAGAAGACAGACAGACAGAGACAGAGAATCAGGAGAGAGAAAATTGAGAAAATGAAGAAAAAAGAAAGAGATAGAACAGGAGACAAAGAAGTCCAGAAAGAATTGCAAAGGGATAAGAAAAAGTTGTTGAATATTTGCTGTTTGAAGAGAGAGAGAGAGAGAGAGAGAGAGAGAGAGAGAGAGAGAGAGAGATTTTTTATTTGAGCTGAATTAGGCAGGCAGGTAGGTAGGTATGAAGACAGATGGATTTAGATCGATAGAAGATGGCCTGACAGACAGGCATATATAGATAAATAGGTAGATAGGAAGATAGATAGATGATAGACAGATAGGCAGATAAAGTAAATAGATAGAGAGAGAGAGAGAGGAAGAGAACTTGGGCTATAAGGAAGAAATAAGATGTCTCAGTTTCTTAAAGAATTACAGTGAAAGTAAATAAGAAGTGAGAGAGAGAGAGAGAGAGAGAGAGAGAGAGAGAGAGAGAGAGAGAGAGAGAGAGAGAGGCTATAAGGAGGAAAATGAGAAAAGTTGAGAAAGGCTGAACAGTTTTCATTTCTCAAGGCTTGTGGCCTTACTAGTCAAATTAACTGACCAATTTTTTAATCTGACGGAACTGGGCAACTTTTGCAGCTAGAATGCTAATATGTACCAGAATCTCCTTGGTTACTAGTCAGATCAGTCCTCCAGCTTATTTATTTCCTTAATTTGGCCCAGATTTTCTTTTTTATTCTTTATTTTTGCAGGTTTTTTTTTTTCATGTACCCTTGTGGCAGAGAGAGAGAGAGAGAGAGAGAGAGAGAGAGAGGTTAGGGCGAATTGGTGAAGAAATTAAAAAAAAATAAAGTATGGAAAAAAGACGAAAGATACTGAGAAAATAGTGTATATAAGCTCTTCACACTTCAATCAAAAGTGGAGTAACTTACATATTACACAAAAGCTACTACTTCTGTTACTACTACTGCTGCTGCTACTACTACTACTACTACTACTACTACTACTACTACTACTACTACTACTACCACCACACACACACACACACACACACACACACACACACACACACACACACACACACACACACACACACACACACACACACAAATTCCTCCACTCCATCCTCATCCTCAGTCTTCAGATCAACCAAAGACGTAAACATCATCATCTCAGGAAGCACAGTTCAGGATGCTGCGTACGCTGTAAAGGAAAATATTGTACAGTTTTCAGTACAGTACATTTTTGAAAAGTACTATTCTCTGGAAAAGTACAAGTTTGCGTGATTTGAGGCGAAAGAGTGGAAGATTTGCATTTAATTTATTTTTAGTTTTTCTGATGCTTTTTTTTTTTTTTTTGGATTTGCTGCAATATGGGAGAATGTGAGAGAATGTGGATGTCGTTGCTCTAGCAGGAGAATGCTTTTGAAGTGGTGGTGGTGGTGGTGGTGGTAGTAGTAGTAGTAGTTGTAATAGTAGTAGTGGTGGTGGTGGTGTTGGTGGTGGTAGTAGTAGTTGTAATAGTAGTAGTAGTAGTGATGGTGGTGGTGGTGGTAGTAGTAGTAGTAGTAGTTGTAATAGTAGTAGTAGTGGTGGTGGTGGTGGTGGTAGTTGTTGTAGTTGTAATAGTAGTAGTTGTAATAGTGGTGGTGGTGGTAGTAGTAGTAGTAGTGGTGGTGGTGGTGGTGGTAGCAGTTGTCGTTGTAATAATAATAATAATAATAATAATAAGGAGTCAAAGTGAAGTAAGGTGGAGCGGCCTGAGATTCTAACAAATGTGTCTCGAGTTCGATCCATCAATTGCAGTGGTTCCTTTTAAGAACAATCAGTTGAATGTCATGGCCACAGGACAAAGTTGGATGTTCGGCCCTTAGACCAACTGGTCAGCGTGTGTGTTGCTGTTACTGAGTGGTCCTTCTTGCCTCATTTCTGTGTCTCCCTACGTGTCAAGTGGGGTTGGTGGAGGATTAGTGCCCCTCCCTGTAAAACAATTAACTCTCAGCCCTTGGTCACCCCGTTTGGGATACATGGCGTCTGGCAATGAATGAATGAATGAAAATAATAATAATAATTAATAATAATAATAATATTGTAATAATATCAATAACAATAATAAAAAAAATATCATCGTGGCAGGAAAAATAAAAGTAAAATCAAACAAGGTCCGCAAAATTTTGGATATAATATTTCTCCTTTGTCACACCGACGCCCCCGCCATGATGGATTTCACTGCTATCTTTCACACGCCCATGGGGGGGTTAAGGCGGTAGAGGGACGCCTTCACGTAGATGGATTCGGTTCTCAATGCTGGAGTAATTAATTAGTATTACTGGCGTTGACGAAGGTATGGACTCTCTGTGTGCTTCCTACGGTAGTTGTGTGAGTGTATGTGTGTGTGTATATGGCAAGAATTGGAGGTAATACATTTTTATCTGTTACACATATAACCATTGTAAATTATTCGCAAAATATGCCACAGACATTAAATTATTCTGTGTTCATATCGTATTATAAGTCTTAAGCGGAAAACACGAGTAATTCCTCATGTATTTATTTTGGGTTTAATTGGTAAGGAAAAAGGATTTATTATTAGCGTCTGTTATTCTTGCTCAGGGATGAAGATGTGGTAATTAGAGAGAGAGAGAGAGATTCTTTAGGCCTGCTTGGGTCTGTGTATTTCATATATATATATATATATATATATATATATATATATATATATATATATATATATATATATAATGTCATCCCTATTCTTGAGATGTTTATAAAAATTTAGGTCCACAAAAAGCACACACACACACACACACACACACACACACACACACACACACACACACACACACACACACACACACACACACACACACCATCTCTCAGCTTCCAACACTACAGTCCCTTCACCCCACCCCCTACTCTAGGCTGGAGATATGTTGCAAAATACTGACCCCTTCACTGATGCAACACAAGGGCCTCGAGCGTCAGGTGCTTTCGAGTGCCAAGTGCCATCGAGTGCCAAGTGTCGTCCTCGAGGGCCAAGCGTGACCTACCTTTGCGCAGATCACCTTTCGACTCCCAGCACACTCACACTTCACACTCATTTTTTCACGCTTTTAGTTTCTGCGACTGTACTGATGACTGAAGAGGAGGGAATGTTTGTGCCATAGATTAGAACAGGGATATTTTCAGTCTCTTCACGGCAAATACCCCATGAGTAATGGGACCCTCGCCCCGTACCCCATTCATCTGTCAGTGAATATAGGATGGTAGTAGGCCTATATTGACTAATTCATTATACCGTGGTGCTACAGTGGATTATAGGATGGTGGTAGGCCTATACTGACTAATTCATTATACAGTGGTACTACAGTGGATTATAGGATGGTAGTAGGCCTATACCGACTAATTCATTATACAGTGGTACTACAGTGGATTATAGGATGGTAGTAGGCCTATACCGACTAATTCATTATACAGTGATACTACAATGGATTAGGTCAAATGGTTGAAAATATAATGACTTTATTAAGCAGTTCATCATTAACGTCATAGGCAGTATGCAGTTATACTATACAGGAGTGAAACTAATTGCTTTATGAAGAAAATGAACATTAGCACTAACTGAGTGTGGAATGGTACTGTAACGGCTAAGACTAACAATAATTACTTCATTTAGCAAGTAAGCATTAACACCATGTTTTAAATATGAAAACCAGTATTAAACTTCAGTGTGAAGTCTGTGCCTGATTTGTGCAAACAAGTTTCTCAGTTCGAGGAGCAGTGTTAGGCAAACATACTCGAAGGTCATGCTCCACATTAAGCCATGCTCGGTGTTCATTTTGCATGTTTAATAGCACTGAAAATCCTTGCTCGCATGGTAAGTACTTAGGAACATCAACAAAAACATCACAGTAACATCAGCAGGGTAAAGCATAGTGACTTTAGACCAGAGATTGTCCAGGAGGGAAGTGTTTTAAATATAGGCCTATCCTTTGCAACACAGTCGTTCACCAACTCTAGGAATTCTTCTTGCATGGTATGAGAGAAAATGTGCACAGTCACAGTGAATGGGTTGCTAATAAATTTTTATTCCAACTCGCACGGTATAGAATTTGGGTTTTAAGACTGAATTTAGAGAATGGAAAATATTTGAGTGTTTAATTATTTAGGAGAATGCTGTGAACTAAAATGGGAATGAAAAAACAAGCACGTTCGTCGACTGTAGAGTTGCGTGGCGCCATGGATCCACCAAAGGGAAAGAAATGTGCAAAGGATTGGGTGGGAGGGGCGGGGATTTTGATAGACAGTGGGGAGGAGAGGCTTAAGTATACCCTGTAAAATGAATGTTCTAGGATTAGTGATGTGAGTGCATTGAATGATTATCTTAGTGTATGCTTTAAGATTGAAAAATGTCGACACAAAGAAAATTGATGTGAGGGACAGTGAATGGGTAGGATGGACTGAAATAATGTTGGGAAGGGGAGGAGGGCCACGAGTAGCTTTTTGAGTGGCATTGGGGTTTTCCTAACACGTTTTTGTGCGTGATTTATTCCTCACATTGCACCTTAATATCCACTTGCACCGTACTGATTGAAAATATATTCATATTAGCACGAGATATGTAACCGAAAACAAAATAATGTGTCGTACGCAAAACAAATCGCTTAGGAAGAGGTGTTACGAAGCCTCACACAACCTAAAATACGGGCCTATACCCTGTGAAAATCTGTGCTGTAGGAGAAATGGTATGGAGTGAAGGGTTATATCAACAATTTCTCTTTGAACAAGAAGAATAAGTGATGGCATTGAATTATTTACAAGTATAAGCTGAAGGAGTGTGGTAGGTGGGGGCGCTCACCATCCACTCACTCAATGTAGTGCTGCTTTCGGTTGTCTGTCCTTTCCTCTCCTCCATCCTTCTTTCCTTCCATCCTCCTCTGTCTTTCCTTCAGTCTTTCGTCGTCCTTCTGCCTACGGGTGACTTTACACTCCCTCTTCTGCCTTTCTTTCCTTCATTCTTTCCTCTTCCTTCTGCTTGTGGGTGACTCTACACTTACTGACAAGCTAAATGGTTTCCTGTACACCAGGAAACCATTCACTACGCTGGGTGGTAACCATATAACCAAATTTTGGCGCCTGGTGGTTTAGTGGGTAATTATTGCGCTCCAATCGGATTGAGCCGGTGAAGGTTTATATCCAAGGGGTGGTTGGGGTTTATTGCTCACGTAATGCCATTCAGGGATGAGTGAGGCTGGCCACTCTCATCTTTAATGTCAGGACCAACTTCCTAGCCCCGGGCTCCTACGCTCCTCGTGGGGCAACATAGGATTGGCTGATGGATGGATGGATATAAACTGAAGGACAGGGTGCAGCAAGGAAGGAAGGGAGCGAGGAAAGAAAGAAAGAAGGAAGGTGACAGAGGTGTTAGGAAAGGTTGAAGGAAGGAGGGAAGGAAGGTGTGAGGGGTGTTAAGAAAGGTGACAACAAGGAAGGAAGGTGACAGGAGCGGTTAGAAAGATTTTAGGAAGGAAGGAAAGAAGATGGAAAGAAGGAAATAAAGGAAAGTGACAAGAACGTTAAGAAAGTGTCCAGGAAGGATGGAGGGAAGATGACAGGGGCGTTTATAAAGTTTTAGGAAGGAAGAAAAGAAGATAGAATGAAGGAAAAAAGGAATGAAGGTGACATGGGCGTTAAGGAAGTGTGCAGAAAGGAAGGAGGGAAGGAAGGAAGGTGAGACGGGTGTTAAGGTGGCAACAAGGAAGGAGAGAAGGAAGGATGGAAGGAAGATGATAAGAGCGTTTAGAGAGATTGTACAGTAGGAGGGATGGAAAGAGGATGGAAAGAAGGAACATAGGAAGGAAGGTGACAAGGGCGTTAAGACAGCGTGCGGGAAGGAAGGAAGGAAGGTGGCGGGGGGGGGGGGTGAAACAGGGACGAGAAATAGAACAGCATCGTGGAAGGAGAGAACTATTTACATTACAGAATACCATACTCCTTTCACCTTAAATTGGCCAAGATTTTCGTCCTTTTGTAGCTTATTTCACGTAGCTCAGAAAAAGATAGTGCTACGGCTCTACATCCTTTCCACAGCACTTCTTCGTGACTAGCACCATTACTTCAGTGTTAGTTTCTTGTTACAGTTCAGCATTCAGGATGGAGTGATGGCAGTTTTAGACCAAGTTATAGTGAACGGGGTGTAGAGTTTTTTTTTTTTTTTTTTGCTTAAAGTATTACCTGGTGTTAAAAGCAAGGCACTTAAGACATGGAGATATTTTTAACTCTCTCTCTCTCTCTCTCTCTCTCTCTCTCTCTCTCACACACACACACACACACACACACACACACACACACACACACACACACACACACACACAGTAAAATTAAAGCCAAATAAAGCCACAACAAAGCCAGTGAAAGATGGCTTTACTGGGCTGGGTTGGGCTGGGTGGGTTGGAGTAATGATGAGATTAAATTCCTTGATCTAAGCCACAGTAAAGCCAGTATAAAGCCGTAATCAAGCTAGTGAGAGGTGGCTTTACTGGGCTGGGTTGGGTGGGATGGTGTAGTATTATCAACCACGTTCTTCCTCCCCATTAAAGCCACAGTAAAGCCAGAATAAAGGCAGAATAAGCCAATTAAAGCCGTAATAAAGTCAGTGAGGGGTGGCTTTACTGGGTGGGGTTGGGTGGGTTGGTGTAGTAATATCAACCACGTTTTTCCTCCCCAATAAAGCCACGATAAAGCCACAGTAAAGCCAGAATGAAGGCAGAATAAGCCAGATAAAGCCACAATAAAGCCAGTGAGGTGGCTTTACTGGGTTGGGTTGGTGAGGTGGTGTAATAAGCCACGTTTTTCCTCCCCAATAGTCACAATAAAGCCATAGTAAAGACAAAATAAAGGCAAAATAAGCCAAATACAACCACAGTAAAGCCAGTATGAGGTGGCTTTACTGAGGTGGGTTGGTGTAATAATAAGCCACGTTTTTCCTCCCCAGTAGTCACAATAAAGCCATAGTAAAGACAAAATAAAGGCAGAATAAGCTAGATAATGCCACGGTAAAGCCAGTATGAAGTGGCTTTTCTGGGTTGGGTGGGTTGGTGTAATAATAAAATAAGCCACGTAATTCCACGGTTGTGTAAATGACTGGAAAATGGGTCCCCCCCCACCCAGGATGCTGTTTCCTTTAATTTACCACATCTGTTGTTGTTGTGGTGGTGGTGGTTTCTTCCTCTGGTTCTTTAATTATTATTATTGTTGTTATTACTGTATTATTATTATTATTATTATTATTATTATTATTATTACTGTTTCTCCTCTTCCTCTCCTCTCCTTTCCTCCTCCTCCTCCTCCTCCTCCTCGTTTGTGGCCATACTTCTCTTCCTGAGCTGTGTTGTTGTTGTTGTTGTTGTTATTGTTTTAACCTGTGTTGTTATTGTTATTTTTGTGGATACGGCAAGGTGAATGATACACACACACACACACACACACACACACACACACACACACACACACACACACACACACACACACAGATGGAGGTAGAGAAATCCAGCCAAATTAACTAGAAGGGTAAACGAGAGAGAGAGAGAGAGAGAGAGAGAGAGAGAGAGAGAGAGAGAGAGAGAGAGAGAGAATGTGGTAGTAATCTTATCTAATAATACTGAATCAGTTTAGCGATGCACCTTCCTTTACGTCTCTCTCTCTCTCTCTCTCTCTCTCTCTCTCTGCGTGTAACTAAAGAAGAAATAATTGGAAGGAGAGAGAGAGAGAGAGAGAGAGAGAGAGAGAGAGAGTTGGGCAGGGAGGGAGGGAGAGAGCAAGCCAAATTCAGAGAGAAAAAAGAGACAGAAAGGAAGAGACAGCACAGGGATAAAGAGAACCAGCCTAATTGAAAGAGAGAGAGAGAGAGAGAGAGAGAGAGAGAGAGAGAGAGAGAGAGGGGTACTTCGTCTGGGCTGATTCCACCTAATTAGAAACGAAGGATTCTCTGTGTGTGTGTGTGTGTGTGTCTGTCTGTCTGTCTGTCTCTCTCTCTCTCTCTCTCTCTCTCTCGTCATTTGTCTTAATCATATATTTACGTTTGGTTTTCAGTTTCATTCTCTCTTGCTTTAATCTTTTTTCATGCTGTCTCTTCCTGCCTTTCTCTGCTGTCGGAGTCACTTCTTATTTCTTCTGCCTTTCTTACACGTTTTGGGCTTTGAGGTGTGGATGTGTAAAATAAACAATAAAATAGATAGATAGATAGATAGAGGAATGGACTGATGGATGGACTGATAGGTGGATAGATGGATGGATGGATGGACAGATAGGTGGATGATGGATGGACAGATGGATAGATGGATGGACAGATAGGCAGATAGATAGGTGGGTGATGGATGGACAGATGGATAGATGGATGGACAGATAGGCAGATAGATAGGTGGGTGTTGGATGGACAGATGGATGGATGGATTGACAGATAGGTAGATAGACAGATAGGTGGGTGGATGGATGGATAAATAGATATATAGATGGAATGATGGATGGATGGATGGATGGTTGGGTGGATGGATGGATGGATAGATGGACAGATAGATAGATAGATAGATGGATAGATACAGATGGATAGGTGATGGATAGAAAAACAGATAGACAGGCCGATAAATAGATAGATAGATATATAAATAAGTGTTCATTGAGCCTCCCAAGCCCACACAGCCCCAGGGGAGAGAGCTTCATCATTCCATTTCCTCTTTCCGAATAAATATTTCCTGGTTCTGTTCCTGACTTCCTCTTCCCTCAAACTTTTTTTTTTCCTTTTTTTGACTGGGTTCTCATTTTTGACTGGGTTCTCTTTTGGCTATTTTTTACTCTTTTTAATGTTTTATTTACTGGGTTCCTTTTTTGACTGGTTTCTTTTTTGCTGGGTTCTTTTTTGACTGGTTTCTTTTTTGCTGGGTTCTTTTTTGACTGGGTTTTTTTTTTACGGTTCCTTTTTTTTGACTGGTTTCTTTTTTACTGTTATTTACTGGGTTTATTTTGACTGGTTTCCATTTTACTGGGTTCTTTTTCTTACTGGGTTCTTATTTTACGGTTCTTTTTTTTAGTTCATTACAGGGCTCGTGTTTTTGACTTATTTTTACTGTTTTTTACTGGGTTCTTTTTTGACTGGGTTCCTTTTTTACTGTTTTTACTGGGTTCTTCTTTTGACTGGGTTCTTTACTGGTTTTTACTGGGTTCAATTTTTTACTAGATTCTTCTTTTACTGTTTTTTTTTATGGGTTCTTTTGGGGGGATACCACGGAAATGGACCCTATCAGCGCGGGAACTTTCTTTTATTTATTTTTATTTACTTATTGTTTTTATTGTTGGTATCACTAATATAATATAGCTTGTTTTTTCTTTTTTATTTGTTTTTCTTTTTTGTGGAAGGATTTGACACTGAAATCGTTAACGTCTTCATTATTAGGAGACTCATAAGCAGAGTAAAAGCACGCCTCGCCACGCCCCACCACACCACACCACACCACACCACACCACACCACACAGCTCCACACCACTCCCCTACACTCCCTCAGACAACAGCACACCACACTTCCCTCCACCATACCCTCACGCCACACCACACCACCAGACTCCCGTACATCATTAACACATTAAGTACCACACCATGCCACACCACACTACACTACACTACACTACGCAACCAGACTTCCCTACATTCCCCCACACCACACTGCACCACAACACTCTCCTACACTCGCCCCCACACCACACACTTCCCCACCACACCACACCACACCACACCACCACCACACTAATAATGGTAACTTTATACTAAATAAAAGCGTGCATTTTTCAACACGCGACTCCCCCCTTTCTCTCATTTTTTGATGCACAACAGGGTGTAAAAAGGCCAGGGTGAGAGGAGAGGCAGGGTGAGGCAGGCAGGGTCAGGTAGGGTAGGCAGGCAGGGTCAGGTAGGGTGAGGGAGGTAGATGAAGGCAAAAGAGTAGGGTAAGGCAGGTGAAGGGAAGGGGAGGTTGAGTGAGGCAGGGAGAGGTAGAGTGAGACAGAGAGAGATAGGGTGAGGCAGAGAGAAGTAGAGTGAGACGGGGAGAGGTAGAATGAGATGGGGAGAGACCGAGTGAGACAAGGATAGAGATTTAGTGAGGCGGGGAGAGGTAGGGTGAGGCAGGGAGGGGTAGGGTGAGGCAGAGGCACCGAAAGGCAAGGAGAGGTAGGGTGAGGGAGTGGAAGGAAGGGAGAGGTGGAGTAAATAAAAAAGAGTGAGGAAGACAAAGGGAGATAAGTAAGGTGAGGTAGGGTTAAGGCAGAAGGTGACCAGAGTAAGGTAAGAAAAAAATCGTCGTGAGAGAAAGTTACGGTATATATATATATATATATATATATATATATATATATATATATATATGGAAAAAAAAGGACGAACAGAACGTAGCAAAGGAAAATAAATCCAAAAATAAACCCATTCACTGCATCTAAATTTGGGCATTTTCTGTAGGGCATTTTCTATAGGGCATTCTTTGTTGGGCATTTTCTGTAGGGCATTTTCTATAGGGCATTCTTTGTTGGGGATTTTCTGTAGGGCATTTTCTGGAGCGCATTTATCTAAGGAAATTTCCATTTATATTGTGTAGGTGTACGTGGGGACGTTCACCATCCACTCACTTAGTGTTGCTTACTTCTGCTTCCGGGTGACTCTACACTGAATGACAAGCCACACACACACACACACACACACACACACACACACACACACACACACACACACACACACACACACGAGGAAAGACAAGCAATATGCCTAAAAAAAGCAACACATACACATCCATTACCTGCTGTCATTATTTACGTGACATTTAGAGTCAGGGCATTTTTTGGTGGGAATATTTTCTCTGAGGCATTTACGGCATATGGACGAAATATATAGAGAAACGACACGAACCAAAGTGAAAAACTGGCCAAAAGAAAAAGAAAAAAAAAAAAACTTTTTCCCTATACGGTATTCCCTGAAATTTATAGATAGGGTAGGTATTTATGGTGCATGAACGAAAAAATGAGAGAGAGAGAGAGAGAGAGAGAGAGAGAGAATGAAAGGTAAAAATGGAAACACAAGAGAACAGCGAATAGGAAGAGAAAAACGGAAGTAAAGCAGAGAGAGAGAGAGAGAGAGAATGGTGGTTGGAACAAAGAGTGGGAATGGGAGGTCAGAGATTGAATTGGAAATTGGAATAGCGAGGTGGTATGAACCCGAGTTTAGAAAAAGAGGAGTTAGAGAGAGAGAGAGAGAGAGAGAGAGAGAGAGAGAGAGAGAGAGAGAGAGAGGAAGGGTGAGAGAGGGGTGAGGGAGGGGAAGGGGTAGAGAAACTCAGATATACAGTTGATAAAGTTACATTGAGGTACATTGATTCTCATTTATGGGTTACAGAGAGAGAGAGAGAGAGAGAGAGAGAGAACCAACTGACATCTGGCCTCTTATCATCTTGCTTTAATTTTATTTTGTCACTCAGCCTCTCCCACAGAAAACTGGCTGCACCCAACCTTTAACACTTTCTGTTATTCTGGCCTTATTTGTTGATATAAAGTGTTTAGTTTATCCCCAACATGAAGAGTGTTGTTGTTGTTGTTGTTGTTGTTGTTTCTTACTCGGTCCTGTCTGGCCGAGCAAACCCGTCGACCACAAATAAGCACCTACAGGTATAGTACAATGTAGGGATCCGGAGCCTCCTTGTGGTAAACTTCGCCTCTACCATGGTGGGACCAGAGTCCTTTCCAGGGACGTGCTAGGAAATATGGGGAGGTTTGAATCGCGGGTGGACGCCGAAGCTGCCTTACCCAGTGTACAACCGCCATCTTGTGAGAGCTTCCCTCTAGCGCCTCAGTATGACGATACAGTACTGAAGCGCCTTTCCTTTCACAGACTTATTTATTTATTTATTCTTGCCTCAGGTATGGGTTTATCAGGGTCGATACATTGGCGATCGTCCTACATTCCTCTCACATTCCTGGTCACTCTCTTTTCGGGAGTTCAACAGACCTTTGGTATTGTCCTAGGCGTCTCAGAGACATTCGATAACGTATGGCACAAATCTTTCAATTTCCAAACTGTCCCTCTGTGGTTTCTGTGCCTCATTCCATTCCTTCATCTTAAGTGTCCTGTCAGGTCGTTCGGTAGTGGTACTCTTCTAAAATTATCAGTAGTGGTGTTCCTCAGGATTCTTTCCTTTCACCTTTCCTCTTCCCTCATATTTAATAATGATCTGAGCCGTACATCTAGCCTTGCCACTGATACGCAGATGACTCCACACTTCACTTTTCCACTATATAACAAGGATCTTCTGAGTTTCACGTCTAGCTTTTGCATTGATACGCTGATGACTCCAGACCACTTTCCCACCCATCATCCTTCAAATATAATAATGATCTGAGCTACACGTCTATTTCACTGATACGCAGATGACTCCACACTTCACTTTTCCTCTCGCAGCTTAGTATTCGTCACAACAATGATGATGATAATCGCGGGATGAGGCATAGGTGTGCATGACTTCTGATATCTCTTCCTTCTGACAGAGGCAAAAGGAATGTTGGTGCTTTTCCTGCCTCTCAGTTCATCCATCTTTCATCTCAACACAGTCTTCCATACGTACATACATACATAAATTCATACACATACATACATCTTTCGCCTCAACATAATCTTCCATCCATCCATCCATCCATCCATCCATCATTCGCCTCAACACAATGTTCCGTACATATATACATACATACTTATATCCATCTTTCACTTGAACAGTCTTACATACATACATACATACACATATCCATCTTTCACCTCAGCACAGTCTTCCATACATACATACTTACATAGATACATACATATATATCCATTTTTCACCTCAACACATTCTTCCATGCATGCATACATACATACATACATATATCGATCTTTCACTTCAACAGTCTTACATACATACATACATACATACAGTACACATATCCATGTTTCACCTCAACACAATCTTCCATCCATCCATCCATACATATATCCATCTTTCACTTCAACACAGTCTTACATACATACATATATCCATCCATCCAAACATACATACATATAATCATCTTTCGCCTCAACACTATCTTCCATACATACATACATACATGTATCCATTATTCTCCTCAACACAATCTTCCATACATATATACATACATACATACATAGTTCACCTGAACCCAACCTTCCTCGTGACTATTCCCATAACATCAGCAACACACACCTCATTCCTTCACACCGTCTCGGTGTTCTTGGTGTTTATTTGTCTCGCAATTTATTTTTGACTTACAACATTACTTCTCTGGCTCTGCGATTCTTTGAAGTAAAATGAATGATCCTTGAGTTACGCTGTCTTGCTTCCAACATTCATTTGGAAGAGACAAGGTTTGTAAGATATCAGCCTTACTTTCTTGTCAGTTATAGTCGGAGCGCACGACTCTGAGGTTGTCATTATCGTACCCTGGCAACCTATGACTCAAAAGGAAGTCCGATTTCGTATCATATTATACATGAATCATATTATTATGCACGAATGTATTATACACGAGTATTATTATACACAAACATATTATACACGAATCACATGCGTCTCATATATACACGATATCAGACTCACTTTTGAATGATAGGTTTTCAGGGCACGATAATAACAACCTCAGAGTCGTGTGCCGCGACTATAGTAAATCAGTTAACATGATACGCCATGTCAGCCCTTGATTCTTCGTTCTCAGACAGTCAGGCGATAAATCACATAAATAAAACGACGTACTGCCTCTTAAAGGAATTTTCATACTGAAGTTTGCCATGGTATAGGTGATTTATTTATTTATTTATTTATTTATTTATTTATTTTTAATGGACTGGAAGGTAAACCAAATGCCAAAACTAGCTAATTACTTCCCAGAATTTCTAAAAGCTTCTGGAAGTCCTTGTGTACATAAAGAATAAAATTATCTGTCTACCTATCAGTCAGTCTATTTGCCTGTCTTTCTATCTGTCTATCTATCTATCTATCTATCTATCTAACACGTCTTAATCCCGTGAGGAGTGGCCACAAACAAATCGCCTTCATGTCGCCCTGTCCCCTGCCATGCGCTGCCCTTTCTTCAACACACACACACCCCTCTTTCATATACCTCTCCACTCCATCCCTCCATCACATCCTGTCTCCCCCTCCTCTGCCATTACGCTGCCATCCCCGCAACTTACACCCTCCTCTCTCTCATATACCTCTCCACTCCATCTCTCCATCACATCCTGTCTCCCCCTTCCCTGCCATTACGCTGCCCTCCCTCCAACACACAAACACCCCTCTCATATACTTCTCCACTCCTTGCCACCATCACGAATTCTATATGTGTAAATGAGCTAACGAATTACCTGTTTTACAAGCCCTAAATATATAAGAATCAGCTATTAACGGATCATAAACACTGGAATTCGTGACCCAGCTCTGTACACGTCCCTCAGCCCATTGTTGACTCTTGCGTTCGTGTCCGTGAATCCATTAAACGCTAATCCGCCAAATATCCGCCAAAATATGCGCCAATCCCGCGTATTTAGGGTGGACGCGTGGAGACCGTGAGCTGGGTGATTTGGCGGAGGCCACACTGCTGCCTGTTATCCACCCATGAGAGAGAGAGAGAGAGAGAGAGAGAGAGAGAGAGAGAGAGAGAGAGGCGGGGAGGAGGGAACATAAGAGATGTATGTATGTATGTATGTATGTAGGTAGGTAGGTATGTAGCCTATGTACGAATATACAGTATGTATGTGTTATGTATCGAGGCGGGCGGCATACACACGCCTAACATGAAGGGAGGGAGGGGGGGGGGAATCAAAATACGCACACGTACATGCAATATTTTACGTATTTGAAGGGCGACACAGCTTGTTTTTGTGGCTGGGGAAGTGACCCACCCCCACCCATTGCTGCCTCTTGGGTTTAGGTGACCAGGGCAGTGGGAGGCGAGGAGAAGGATGAAAGACTTGCAAATTAGTCCTATACTTACATTCATTCATACATGCATACACGCACTCACATACAGTACACACATACATACATATATAAATACATGCATATATACATACATACATACATACATAATTGGCCGTAAAATATTGACAGGCGGGATTTGGAAGCATTACCTCAGAAAAAAAAATCGAAAAATTCCCACAATGTACTTTTTTTTTTTTTTTTTCCAGTACAAGGCGGTGCATATATAACACTGCTTGTCCACTGCACAGGGCGAGGTCTTGTGTGTGTTGCAGGGACGGCTGAGAGAGAGAGAGAGAGAGAGAGAGAGAGAGAGAGAGCAACTAGATGTTCGAGGGATGGATGGACTGTTGAATAGATGAACAGATAGCAGTCCATATCCCTAGACAGAAAGACAAGCAGATAAACAGACAGACATACAAGTAGACAGATACAGATACTATTGACCACATATTTATACATAAGAAAATAACTAGAACACAAATAAAGAACAAGCATCGACTTAAATGCTTGCCCCGGGGTGAAATCGAACCCAGGTCAAAAAAAGTGTCAGACGCACGCTCTTCTTACACACGCAAGGTGGACATTTTTCTTTCCTCTTATTGTTAGTTGAAGTAAACTGATGCCTATCGACTGCACGAGATTTATAAATTCTCCCATTATATTCCAATTAACGCCAGACGCTTTTCTTCAGCTGAGTGAGTCATAGGTGCCTGAGAGTGTTAATACTGTGGCCATAAACCCTCTCTCGGTCGCGAGAACTCTAGCTTTTAATCCGTGCTAATGACAGACAATTTTATTCAGCTAAGAGTCACAGGAGCAGCAAAATTAGGCAGATAAAAGCTATAGAAGATTTGACGAGGGGAAGTTCAGCTGCCTCCAAGTCAGGGTGGTCCATATATTACGCCCCCGTGACTCACCTGGAGGTACCTTGTGTGTTGCGGGGACGGCTCAGTTGGCTAGTGTAGGCAGCGTAGACAGTTAAGTTGCCTCATAACATTTGTAATACCTCATGCCAAGCAGTGGACGCAAAAAGCAAAACAAAACATAGTAAAGAGTGAAAAAGATAATTAGAAAACAAAATTAAACATAGTAAAGAGTGAGAAAGATAACTGGAAAACTGAACACTTACATTATCATCACTTCAGAATATAAAAACGAGATGTGTATAATGCTGAACACAAAACCTGAAAATAAAAGAATACTTGACACTAAATGCATACTCCATCATCACTAAAAACTAAGAAAATAAAATATGCATAACAAAAACCATACACTTCATCGTCATTTTAAACTCTAGAAATAAAAATATGCGTGACACTAAACTCTTATCATTGCAAAATTAAATATGCATGCCAGTAACCACCTACTCCACTATCACCATAAAAACCTGAAAGTGAAATTTGCATGGTACTGAACACATTTTCTCCATTACAACAAAATGAAATCTACATAACACTGACATACCTCATCATCATCGTCACAAAAATATTATAGTAAAACACGCATGACAGTAACCTCATACTTCATCATCACCACGTAATCTATTATACACACACACACACACACACACACACACACACACACACACACACACACACACACACACACACACACACACACACACACACACACACACACACACACACACACACACACACACACACACACACACACACACACACACACACACACACACACACACACGGCCCCATTCCTATGTGAAGTGACAGTATGAAATCCGTATGACACACTCTTTCCATGTACGGTGTCAAGCAATAGGAAATCAGTATGACAGCCCCCGCCTGTCCATGCCAGGTGTCAGACAGGGAGGGCAGGAGGCAATCACCTACCCTGCCCCCTGGTGTGATATCGACTGTGAAGAGGATCATTCTCCGCCTCGATATTGGTGTGGGTGAAGGTAGGAAGTGATTCGGAGGTGTGTTTGGAAATAATGAAGGTGAGATGAATGTTGTTATGAAATGGTTTTGGGTTAGGGGTGGCACTTGTGTGTGTGTGTGTGTGTGTGTGTGTGTGTGTGTGTGTGTGTGTGTGTGTGTGTGTGTGTGTGTGTCCTTGTTTCCGTCTGTCTGTCTGTCTCTGTCTGTCTGTCTGTCTCTCTCTCTCTCTCTCTCTCTCTCTCTCTCTCTCTCTCTCTCCGTATCTTGCAAAAATCGCCTGTCGGTCTCAAAAATAAAACACAAACTCTCATCATGCTGGAAATAATAAACAGCCCCTCTCGTTCCCCGTCTCATATCCGCTCTCTCTCCCAGGTCTAAATCTGATTGGAATTTAATAGCTGGGGGAAGGGCAGCGAAATGGCAGAGGACAGGGCGACGTGGAGGCGATTTGTTTGTGACCATCCAATACGGGATTAAGGCGTCTGGCTATAGATAGATAGATTGATTATTAAAACTTAGACTGGCCAATGTGTATATTGCAAGCTTCTTCTTTTTTTTTTTTTTTTTTTTGTAAATCAAAAGGAATTATCAGACATGTGTAGCCTGCATCCCATATTATAGAGTGCAGTCAGTAATATGAAAAGGTCAGCCATATTTGACTGTAGCTTTATCATCCATCCATCCATCCATCCATCCATCATCCAATCCTACGGTGCCCCATGAGGAGCGTAGGAGCCCGGGGCTGGGCAAGTTGGTCCTGGCATTTAAGATCAGAGTGAAGCTTTATCACATAGCAGAAATTATCGTTAAATCTTGGAGCTTCCCTTAGCCCTTCGGTCTTTAACTTCAAGTGTTTAGATGTGCTGTCACTAAAAAATTCTTCTGCACCCTTACGATGCAAAATGACCCCAAACCAAGAAATATGATGACGCCTGTGGGTTTTGGTGCGTGTCGGGAACTAAGAAGAAAAAAAAAAATGCCACTCCTGCCTATTACTCCGAAGTTGAGCCAGATGCAGAAAGCCACTTATTCCCTAGGTATTTGACACAATGTTTAGGTAGCACATCGTGTCTGGTGAAAGTCAGTGTTACGCTGTTTGATGTTGATCTTAAATGGTTTTCACTACCCTTACCCCATAGCCAACCTCTAATAGTTTCTTCACAATCATTACTAGCAATTAAACATTAATGGCTGACCTGTAAAATAAGTGTTACATTAGCTGTCTCGTTTGTATTAGCGCCATAAGTACGATTCGTGAACCGTGAAGTGGGGTATGTTAGGGTAGAGCAGACCGCACCGATCCGCACCGACATCAACCAACTTCTAGCTTTTCTAACTCATTATAGCTTTATCCTTAGTAATTTAGCTCACTTATACAGCTAAATACACCTGGTAGTTAAGGATTTATAACGACTGTGTATATAAGAACCCTTGTTGTTGCTGATGCCTAGTGTTTGAAAATTCCGAGTTGTCAACCGTAGAGTGAGATGCGTGGCGAGAGAACTGAGAGGTGATTTGTTTACATTGGCTTTTATCTCTCAATTCTCTCATTTTGTTACTTTAATTTTACTCTCAGTTATTTGCCACACTCCCTGAAGTAAATAATAAAGTAACTGACCTTATACAGACGCTGTTTTATTTATAATGTATGTCTAGAGCCAATAATGCGATTCATCTGTCTGTTCGAGTGAGCCAGCCAACCCGTACAATCTCCAACCAGGGAATTTAAGTAATCCTTTCTTTATTTATGTACAACTTCTCGTAATGTATCGTCATTATTTCGTCCCTCAGTAACCAGATTAGTACTTCCAGAGTCAGTTATACGTACTAGATTTAACATGGGGAGGAGATCGCCTAAGTATATTGTGTCTGCTGCCAAAAAATTTACAATGTGTCAACTCGAGATGCTACGGCGTGGACTGAGGAAGAGAGGATCAGCAGTTTATGTCTTGCTGTCATAGTGGTTGGTGTATCTGCGTGTGCCGTATCGTTTTCCGGTTCGGTACTCTACTTGTTTGGCGTTGGCGTCGGTTTTTGCGTGCGTGTGCGTCAGATTGCGTGCATGTGCGTCGGTTTGCGTGTGTGTGCGACGCTGGAGAGACTAAGAGGCTGAAGGACAGGACCAAGATGATAAAGAGTAGACGCATGTGTCGGTGTTGGTGTAGTCTTGAAGGTGAGGTAAGGAGCAAGCTGTTTATGTTATTCTGAAATGCATGGAAAGATTTATTGTTTCTTTCCAGGTCTGTGCTTTATATATGTCGATTTGCCAGGATGTGTATATGTAGGCCTTATATACATGTGTATGTATGTATATATGTATGTATGCATGTATGTATTATCCAGGGGGTACCTACGACAACTACCGGGAAGACTTCATAGTTATTTCCGTTCGTTCGTATAACCCGGACAATAATAGTTAAACACATTACTGAAAAAAATGAAAGTATTGCGATGCTTAGTTCCTCCTGGTTCATTCAGTTTTTTTTTTATTTTCATTTATTTTTAAATCTAAGGTGTTTAGATCTGTTGTCATATTACCAGTAGTGAAGAAGGTGCAAGTACTGTACAATAGAGTGCTTGTGCAGGAGGATCGTCTTGAACTAGTGAGAGGATGAAGTAAATTTGTGACGGAGAGGTGTGGAGGGGTGTCTTACCACGCGGGATGAACTTTGGGATTACACACACACACACACACACACACACACACACACACACACACACACACACACACACACACACACACACACACACACACACACACACACACACACACACACACACACACACACACACACACACACACACACACACACACCGAATGAAATTGTGTGCTAAAACTGTTCATAAATTTAAGGATATGTATGATAAAAATGGTTTGATACACGGGACAGTACGAGCTTGACTCATTCCTGTAAAGACACAATTAGGTAAGAAAACACACACACACACACACACACACACACACACACACACACACACACACACACACACACACACACACACCAGTTAGCAAAGAATAAAGCTTCGTGTTCAGGTCCGAGGCTTGTACCAACACACTAACCCCGGAACTTGCCCCAAATCCACATCTTTCTTCATCTCACACTTTCTTCCCTTTTTGATAGACTCCATTGCACATTTTTTTTTATCCTGTTCCCTTTTCTTCTACTTAGTATTGCCATTTTTTAATGCATTAAGAAGGAACCAAAGGCCAGAAGCCCGTACGATTGTTCCCTCCAAGAAAAAACAAAAACAAGATAACAGCCAAATTCAAGGTCAGTTTCCCCCCTAAATATACCCCAACACAACACAGTTCGTTTTAATTTTGCTGACACATAGATTTTTATTATTATTTCACGAAACAAAAAAATAAATAAATAAATAAATAAATAAAAGGTGCACACATCACTCCATACAATTTTGTTTTTCCTAGGTTGCATAAGAAGGTTCCTTACACATCTTCCTTGGCGATTTATTTTGCATAGTACATCTCAGAACTTTCTATGTATTTGATGCGAATTTTGTCGACATATAAAAAAAGAGGTAATTAACATAGTGGAGAATATTTAAGTATAATAACCTCTACAGAGAAAATCGCTGTGGAAAAGACGATACGTAATCTTGGAAGCCAACTAGGAATGTGACCCCCATGTCTCGTCCTTCCTAGAAAAAAAAAAAAAAGTCCCATATTTCTTTCACCTTAACTTGGCCCAAATTTTCATCTTTTAGCGACTGATAAAAAAAATGAAAGATAATACTACGGCTTTACATCCTTTCCACAGCACTTCTTCGTGACTAGCTTCTTACTCAGGTACCAATCAATTGTTAAAACTAAGCGTTCTAGGTAGAGATGACGATTTTAGGCGAATTTAAGGTGAAAGGAGCATAATTACAAGAGCGAGGTGTTCTTAGGTTTGTTTATGAATATGATATCTGTACTTGCCCCACAATTAGTTAATTTTCTTACATGCCTTAGGAGTCTGGGAGAAGGAGGAGGAGGAAAGAGGAAAGAGGAGGAGGAGGAGGAGGAAGAAGAAGAAGTGGGAGAAAGGGAGGAGGAAAAGAGGGAGAAGGAAAAGGAAGGAGGAGGAGGAGGAGGAGGAGGAAGAAGAAGAAGAAGAAGAAGAAGAAGAATCGGGGGAACGGGAGGAGGATGAGAGGGAGGACAAGGAAAGAGGTGGAGGAGGAAGAAGAAATGGGAGAAAGGGAGGAGGAAGAAAGGGAGAAGGAAAAGGAAAGAGGAGGAGGAAAAGGAGAGAAAAGTGGAAGACAGAGATGATGATGATGATGAGGGAAAAAGGGAGGAAAAGGGGGGGAGAAGGAGGAAGTGGAAGAGGGAGAAAAGGAGGATTAAGATTAGGAGGAAGAGGAGGAGAAAGAAGAGTAAGACGTAGAAAAGGAGATTAAGATTAGGAGGATGAGGAAGAGAAAGATAAGGAAGAGGTAGAAAGGGAGGATGAGGAGAGTAGTGAGGAAGGAGGAGGAAGAGGGAAAGGATAAGGATGAGGAGGGGGGAGAAGAAGAGGAGAGAAGGAGAAAGATGATGATGAGAGAAAAAGTGAGGAGGAGAGAGAAGAGAATGAGGAGGAGATGGAGGAATACAGTAGATGAAAGAAGGAAGGAAGGATGGATGGAAAGAAGGAAGGGAGAGAGGGAGGGAGAGGAGCAGGTAAGGGGGAAAGAGGAGAGGGAAGAGGAAGAGGAGAGAGAGAAAGGGGGAGACAAAAGAGAAGAGAAGAGGAGGATAGGGAATAAGATGGAAGGAAGAAGTGGTGGGAGAGAGGAAGAAAGAAAGGGTATATATATATATATATATATATATATATATATATATATATATATATATATATTTTTTAAATATCAGAACGGAGGAAGAAAAAACAAATGGAGAAAAAAAATAATCCATACACCAGATTACTGGTGTCCTTTGTTCATAAAATATCTGTAACAGTTAGACTTGAACAGTTGTAGGTTGAAATTTGGAGGAAAACAACTCTGGGGAAGCGAGTTCCAGAGAGATGCAGTTCGGGGAATGAAAGAATTCTGATAGGCAGAAGTTCTGCAATATGGTTGAGTGACATTCCAGTCATGAGCGCTACCAGATGCCCGTGTAGCACGAGGGAAGGCATGGAGAGGTGGCACCATGGACGCAACTTCGTCTGAGCATTTGCCAAAAAAATATCTGTAAAATAATGCAAGGGAGGCAACATTCCTTCTTACTTGCAGGGGAGGTAGTTTATATGTAATGGCAGGGTTGTTAATGATTCTAACAGCTTTATTCTGAATTTTGTCTAGTTGTCTTAATGCAACCTCTCCACAACCATTCCACAAGGGTGAGCAATATTCAAGCTGAGAGCGCACATGACTCTTATAAATTATAGCTAACTGCTCATCGGCGAAGAAGTTACGGACTCTGTACAATAATCCAAGTTTCTTTGAGGCGGTTTTAGCAAGTGATCTGACATGAGAGGTCCAGCTGAGGGCACTGTTAAGTGAGACACCAAGAATTTCAATACTTTTGGAGATGAGAACATTAGTAGCACTGAAGGTAATGTACGAATCTGGCAATATCTGTCTATTAGTAAACTGTATATATTTAGTTTTACTAGCATTAAAAGAGACAAGGTTGTTTTGTCCCCATTCACTGATTGTAGATAGATCTTGATTTATGGAGATGGCTGTATTGAGTTGAGAGGTAGAGATATTAGACTTTGTAAATGGATGTCTGAGTGTGAATGAACTATGTAGTGTTGAGTCATCTGCATATGAGTGAATGGGATTGTGAGTGACAGATAAGAGATCATTAATATGAACCAGAAATAGGGTTGGCGCCAGAACTGATCCCTGCGGCACGCCGGCGTTAATTGAGTGGAAATTCGAATATACATCATCTACTTTTACTCTTATTTTCCTGTCACTAAGATAAGAAGAAATCAAAGGAACAAAAGACGTTAGTCCATAGCAAGGGAGTTTGGACAGCAAGGAACGGTGCCATACTCTGTCGAAAGCTTTAGAGATATCAAGAGCTACTGCATGAGTTTCTCCAAAAAGATCAATTGATTGATGGATGGTATGAGTTAAGAGATTGAGTATGTCAATGGTGGATCTTTCGTGGCGAAAACCGTATTGTCTATCATTAATTAATTTGTTGGATTCAAGATGTTTAACAATATGCTTATTAATTAAAGTTTCAAATACCTTACCAAGAGAAGATGTGATAGCTATTGGTCTGTAATTGGAGGGGTCAGACGAACTTCCTTTCTTCGGAACTGGGTGGATATTGGCTTCTTTCCATGAATTTGGGAATAAAGAAGTACGTATGCATAGTCTGAATAATTTAGCTAGGACAGAGGCAAGTTCAGGGGAACACTTTTTCAAAACAATTGGCGGAATTCCATCTGGACCTGGAGCTTTGTTGGTAGGTAAATTGTCTAGGATGGATTTAACAAATCTTGTCTGTATTTTAAGTGGGGCAATTTCGGGAGAATCAAGTTCCAGTACTGAGACATTCTGGCTGGTATCATCTATGGTAGAGTTTCTTGCAAAGGTACTAGCAAAGATATCTGCTTTCCCACGTGGGTCATTTGTAATATTGCCATCTGAAGATTTTAGTGGGGGAATGGAAGATGACTTGTTAAAGTTATTATTGAAAGAATTAAGAGTTGACCAGAATAGTCTATTGTCATTAGGGTTGTTAAGTAGTTTTGATGCTTGCTTTTGAAGAAAGTTTGATTTAGATAGATTTAATACAGCTTTTGCATGATATCTAGCAATTTTAAATTGGGAGAGTGATTCAGGTGTTTTTGATTTTAAGTAAGAGTTATATGCTAATGACTTTTGGGCTGTTGCTCTGGCACAATTGCCATCAAACCATTTTGGAGAGTTTGATCTTTTAGTGAATTGTTGACTTGGTATGAATAAATCCATACCAGCTAGTATTAAGTCACAAATGTGGGACTGGGTAGAATTGGGATCACTAGAGAAGAAAGACTGCCATGGAACATCAGCAAGATAATTTCTAAATCCATCCCAGTCTGCCCTGTCAAAGTGCCATCGGGTCACCCTGACAGGTTCGGAATGGGGAGGTGTAGGAGGGTTAACTAATGAGGCTTTGATGAGATTGTGGTCAGAGGATCCAAGTGGTGACAGTACCTCTATCCTGTATTGATCTGGATTATTTGTCAAGAATAAATCCAAGAGATGGGCATTATGGTCAGGATTATCAGGTATTCTGGTTGGTTGCTTTACCAACTGGGTGAGATTAAACGATTCCGCAAACAGCTCGCATTCTAGACCAGCGTCGTCAGTCCGGGCAGAATGCAATAACCATTGAACACTGTGTATGTTAAAATCACCCAAAATGGTAATTTCGTTGCCAAGGGCAAGGTCAAGGTTACTCAACTGAGTGGATATGGAATCAAATACACTGGGTTCCGAAGAAGCATTGGGGGAACGATAAACTACACAGATATATTTGGTAATGTTTTGGCAATTTAATTTATATAATGAGTAATCAAAACTGGATGAAGTGAAGTTTAAAATAGTATCAACTGCATATTGGGATTTGATATAACAACAGGTGCCGCCCTTGTTTCGAAAGTTTGTAAGGAGATGGTAACCGGGAAAACAAAATGGAGATATATCGGTAGAGGGTGAGATTTGTGGTTTTATTCTCATCATCATCATCATCATCATCATCATCACCATCATCATCATCATCATCATCATCATCATCATCTCAGCCATCATTATCAACACTTTAATATCATCATCATCATCATCACGAACGCACAAAAGCAGGCATAACGAGAGAGAGAGAGAGAGAGAGAGAGAGAGAGAGAGAGAGAGAGAGAGAGAGAGAGACAGACAGACAGACAGACAGAGACGTAGAAGATAAAGAGAGGAAAAAGCAAACTGAGAAAAGATAAAATGTTGGGCACTGAGCTGATACGAGAGGAATTAAGAGTAAGAGGATGATGGAACTCCAGAGAGAGAGAGAGAAATAGATACCGGTAAGTAGATAGATAGATAGATAGATGGAGAGAGAGACATACAGGTAGGTAGCTCTATAGATTCTCTCTCTCTCTGTTTTTAAGTACTTATTAGTTTACGTTCCAAGGCATTTGCTGTTTTCCAGGTTTCCAGTAGAGAGAGAGAGAGAGAGAGAGAGAGAGAGAGGGGGGGTCATTCCCAAGTTGAGAAAAATAAAGTTACTATAAAGCTTCATCATACTTCCTTCCTTGTTATTCAGGAAGCTCGTGTATGTAAGAAATTTTACCCACATATCGAAAGCTATTCAACTGGGGAGATGAACAATTTTTGCCCGACTTGGACCAGTTAATGAGGACTGAAAATGGTTAAAAATGTTGTCCCATACCAATAAGCAACTCTGGTAAATATGAGTATCATAAAGCTCCCTAACACCTTTTCCTAAGCGACTTATTGGGTTTATTACACCTTCCTGTCCATGTCCGTGTTATATAAATCCTGCCGATCGCATGCAAAAGGGTATTAACTAGCCTTATCTAAAAATAAATCGCTAAGGAAAGGTGCTAGGGACCAAAGCCACAAGGGCCCGTATTCTCGTCGGTTAAGGAGTCTCCGTAACACCTCTTCCCTAGCGATTTATTGTTGACATGGCTAGTTAATATCCTTTTGTACGTTACTGATGCAGAGTATGGCGATGTTGGGAGAATTCATGTGGCACAGAAGAGTACAGTAGGGTGCAGGAAGAGAAATAAATCGCCTAGGAAGAGGTGCTAGGGAGCTTCCTTACTAGACGAGAAGACGGAACAAGGACACAAGATCCACTAGACATTAATTTTGTCTTTCTCACAAGGTGCTATATATATTTCTTACATCTTTCTCAGCGCCAGGTAACTAAACGTCTCACTTTTATTCTCCTTCCCTTCATTCACTATTCGTTCTTAGGCCGCCTCCATCGCTATCTTCCCCTCCCCCACCCAAACCTCCCCCTCCACACCACCCCCCCTCTCCCCCACCTCACCCACACCTTCTCCTCACCTTTCTTCTTGATCTTATATACGCTTCCTTCCCCCTACCCCTCCTCCGCCTAACTGCTGCCTCCCTTCTCTCTTATTCCCCCTTTTTCTCCCCTCTTTCCCTCTTTTTTTTTTTTTTTATATACCCCCTCCTGCCCCCTTTCCTTTCTTCTTCCCCCTCCTCCCTCTTATTCCTCCTCCCGTCTCCCTCCTTCTCCCCCTTCCGTCTCCCTCCTTCTCCCCCTCCCGTCTCCCTCCTTCTCCCCTTTCCATCCCTTTCCATATCATCCTCCTTCGTTCCCTTCTATTCATCTCCCCTTCTCTCCACCTCCGTCCCCTCCCATTCCCTTCTTCTCCCCCTCCGTCCGCTCCCATTCTCTGCTTCTCCCCCTTCCGCCCTTCTCCTTCTCCCCATCTGTACCCCTCCATCACCCCCTCCAGTCACACTTTTTCCCTTCCCTTCTGTCCCCATCCTTCATTCTATGTCCCCTTCCTATCCTCTCTCGCTCCCTCTCCGTGTTATGTGCTCTTCCTCCTAACTCCTCACCCACAACCTGCCTGCTATCCCCCTACCCCGACCCCCTGCTTCCTCCACCTACCTGCTACCCACCTACCCCTCCCCTGCTGCCCCCACCTACCTGCTACCCACCTACCCCTCCCCTCCTGTCCCCCACCTCCCTCCCTGCTCCCCCTATCTACCTCTTCTACTTCTCCCCGTCCTACCCCTTCTCTGCCCCCTCACATACGCCTCTACGTTCCATCCTCCTGGCCCTTCACCTTGTCGTATGATTCCCACCCCCTCCACTCACCCCGGGGGCGTGTGGGGGGCTTTTCACTCAGGAGGGGTAAAGAGATTAAGTTTTAACCCCCTCACTGCTACAAATCCTTCGCAAGCTGAGGAAAATCGTCCGGGAGCAGGCAGGATTAAAATATATGTAATGTACAGTCGGCAGCACATCAACCTGGTACAGAATCAGTGTCCAGCAGAGGTGTAGCATTTGGTACACTTGACAACCCTGACATAATGACAGGTTTGTTGGCGGAACTGGCATGAACGAAGGAAGGTGTCAAGGTGTACAAAATTACCTGACAGGACCAGGTGACTGTGATGCATGACCGTCGGAAATATTAGCTAGACCTCCACTTCACACACACACACACACACACACACACACACACACACACACACACACACACACACTGTCCCAGGTAGCTGTGTGGCCAAGTTTATATTATCAAAGAGAGAGAAATTGGTGCACACAAGTGGAGTGATTAGCCCTTTCCCCCCGAGGACCTCTTTTATCTCTTATCTTTGTCATTTCCAGGCAGTTTTAAGGATTAGATAAGAGTCTTCACTATACCCCTTTCGCCTAAACTTGGCCCCAAAATTTTCTCTCTCTTGGGGGCTTCTTTAACGTAGCTCAGTGACCGGAGGAAAAAGATAATACTACGGCTCTACATCCTTTCCTTGGCACTTCTTCGTGACTAGCTCCTTGTTCTAGTGTTAATCTGTTGTAACAACTCAGCGATCAAGATACGGAAATGGCAGTTTTAGCCCAAGTTAGAAAAGAAGGGGTATAGCTGGTTGGTGTACTGGCTCTCCTAAGCTGAGAGAGAGAGAGAGAGAGAGAGAGAGAGAGAGAGAGAGAGACAGAGACAGAGAGAGAGAGAGAGAGGTTAAACACGAAAAAGACCATGACAGGGTAACAAGAGAGAGAGAGAGAGAGAGAGAGAGAGAGAGAGAGAGAGAGAGAGAGAGAGAGAGAGAAGTTACATACTTAAAAGACCATGACGGTAACAACAGAGAGGGAGAGAGAGAGAGAGAAGTTACACACGAAAAAGACCATGACAGGGTAACAAGAGAGAGAGAGAGAGAGAGAGAGGCAGGCGCTGAGAAGTGTTCCGGGAATCAGGGAAGCGAAGTCAAGAGAAAGAGGAGTGAAAGATGGAATGAAGAAATGAAGAGGGGAGAAGGAGGAGGAAAAGAAGGAGGAGGAGGAGGAGAGAAGACAAGGAAAAAAAAACAATATAAATAAGGGTGAAGGTCGGTGAAGCGAGTACCTACCTCTGACGGGGGAAATAATTAAGAAGAAGATGAAGAAGAAAAAAAAAAAAAGAGAGAAAGGAGGAGGAAAAGAAGAGGAAAAAGGTGGAGGAAGAGGTGGGAATGGAGGTGGAGATGGAGGAGGAGATGGAGAAGAATAAGGAGAAGGAGGGGGAGGAGATGAAGAGGAAGAAGAAGAAGGAAAGGAGGAAGAAGAGAGAGAACAATAAAAGAAGGATGAGGAGAAGAAAAGGAGAAAAATAAAAATAAAAAGAAAGAGGAGAAGGAGGAGGAGGAGGAGGATATACTACATTTTTCACTCAATATAAACTCTTGAAAAACCATCTGAAAATCCCAAGAAAAAAAAAATCTTTCTCGGGATCCCCTTTATATAAAGAAAACGCTAAAAACATTAAATTTTGTGCCTATCAACGACGCGAGATCATTAAAGCAGGATATTGTGTTTTCTAAATCTAAATCGTCCCTTAGAAGAAAACCAGGAGGAGTAAGACAAGAAGAATGGGAATAATTAGACAGGCAAACAGGTTGACAGGTGTACTGACAATGTCAGTGACTCGATGTTGTATAAAATTAGGGAATATTTACAAAAGGATGTTAGCGAGGGGAGAAATGCGACGAGAGAGAGAGAGAGAGAGAGAGAGAGAGAGAGAGAGAGAGAGAGAGAGAGAGAGAGAATTGGACATGGAGATGGAGGAGGTGAAGGTGGAAGTAGAGGTAGAGATAGAGAGATGGAGACAAATATACTCATAAACAGAGAAGGAGACATAGATAGCTATAAAGAAAGAGCGACGGCAACAGAGAAGGCGAGAGCGACAGAGACAGCGAGAGACAGACAGCGACAGAGACAGAGAGGGAGGCAGAGCGAGAAAGATATAGAGCGACAGAGAGAGACAACAGGAGACAGAGCAACAGAGATAGCTACAGACAGGAAGACAGCGACAGAGACAGAGCGACAAAGATAGGAGATTTAGTGAGAGAGAGAAAGAGAGAGAGAGAGAGAGAGAGAGAGAGAGAGAGAGAGAGAGAGACATTAACACAACTGATAAAGTGACGTGGAGGGAGATTAAGATGGAAATCCAAGGGGAGTAGGAATGTATGAGAGAGAGAGAGAGAGAGAGAGAGAGAGAGAGGAAAGGGAGAAAGAAAGGGAGACACACTAACACAACAAATAAAGTGAAGTGGAGGGAGATTAAGATGGAAATCCGAGGGGAGTAAGAATGTATGAGAGAGAGAGAGAGAGAGAGAGAGAGAGAGAGAGAGAGAGGGGGGGGGACACACACTAACACAAAAAATAAAGTGAAGTGGAGGGAGATTAAGATGGAAATCCAAGGGGAGTAGGAATGTATGAGAGAGAGAGAGAGAGAGAGAGAGAGAGAGAGAGAGAGAGAGAGAGAAATGTATGTTTGTCTGTGTATGTATGTATTTGTATTCTAGTGTGTTTTTGGACGTTAATATGTGCTAGTGTGTGTGTGTGTGTGTGTGTGTGTGTGTGTGTGTGTGTGTGTGTGTGTGTGTGTGTGTGTGCTTAGATGTATGTTTCTCATTTACCCATTTTATTGTAAGTGAAATGGGCAGCATGCAATTTATATATAGTAATTTCGTTTTGTTTAATGCAAGAAAGAAGGAACCAAAGGCCAGGAGCCCTTTGAGTGTTCGCTCCAAGAAAAAACAAAACCAAAATACCTGAAGAACCTGGTTTATAAGAGACCAGGTAGGGATTAATTAAGGTAAATGACAACAAGTGACGAGTGATTTCTTTATTTTTGTACATACTGTATTTATATTTGTACTACCGTACTAACATTTCAGTAGCTTGTTCCATTGCATCAAGGTACCGTTATAAAGGAAATATTGAGTGCCTTACAAGTCAACTCTTTGGCATCTTTTCCTTATTACTCGTCCCCGCCCCAGAGGGGATCGGAGACGGGTATTGTTTTCACTCTGTTTGTGTGTCTGCCTGTCTGTTTGTCTGTTAACAACTTTACCCGAAAACTACTGGTGCGATTTTCACTAAAAATACAGGGATGATGGGCTATGACCTTCTGATCACCTGAATAAATTTCAGGCCAAATTAGGCCAAGGCCCAGGCTGTAGGCACCTCAAAATGTAAAAAAAAAAAAAAAAAAGGGGAGGGGTAAAAATCGTTTTTTCATCATAACCCCCTTCAGACTTGTCATATCAACATGAAACCAAAACCTAAAGATGCATCTTTCAAATCTGCATCCTATATCATGCCTCATTACATCAGGGGGGTTACCCCCCAGTTAGCGGTGGGGGGTTAATGTCAGGTGGGTCGGGCCAAAAATTTCAGATGGGCATAAAATCCTCAACTTTCACCCGATTTACTCCAAATTTGATATGTGACATCTTTGACTAGATATCCTGTTGTGTTTATACGTCAGCACTAAAATGACTGCCGGGGACGGGTTTGCTGTGCCTTGGCACCGCTTCTTGATTCTGCAGTACTTGAATCCTTATAGAATGTTAAAACAGGTGATTGATTTATAATTCTCTCTCTCTCTCTCTCTCTCTCTCTCTCTCTCTCTCTCTCTCTCTCTCTCTCTCTCTCTCTCTCTCAATGGCTTTATCAGAACAGCTTCCAGTTTAACGATGTCCTTTCACAAGTGCCAAAACCAGAATTGAGCAACGTAATCTAGATGAGGTGGTATGAGGTTAATTTTCCTTACCCTTGTATTGGAAGTTAATGTTATCCAGCATTCTGTGTCCTTCTGTAAAGCCTCCAACGCAGCCATATACGAGGAAGGAGAACATTTTAGGTGTTGGGAGGCATTAAATTTAGATCCTTTTTATAGTCAGTTGTCTTTATCTTTCGGTCCGTAAGCTTGGACAGGCGTTAGGGAGCTACATTGAGGTGGTTTGGCAATGTGGAGAGGATGGAGAGTGAGAGACTAACAAGGAGAGAGTACGAATATGTGAGTGAGGTGGAACTGGGAGACGGAGGGGGAGGCCGAGGATGAGATAGAGGGATGGAGTGGAGAGGTATATGAGAGAGGGGAAGGACAGTGATTTGGCGGGGAAGGCCGAGGATGAGATGGAGGGGTGGAGTGGAGGGGTATATGAGAGAGGGGTGTGTGAGCTGGGGGCAGTGAAATGGCGGGGGACAGCGACATGGAGGCGATTTGTTTGTGGCCACCTTTTGCGTTATTAAGGCGTCTGGCAATAGATAGACAGACATATAGAAGTTTGTACCCATATATTAAATTTCCACCTGTCAGGCAATACCTGGCTCTCATTAATGCTAAAAACTTCATTTAGAGTCAGCAAAGCGACCGAGAGCTCTATTAGACATGTAGTTGTAGAGCTGAGTAGAGCACAGAGTCAAAATCCAACTATCTTTGATGCAAGGTGATGGTGGACATCGATGGAAAGCTTTGGAGGGAAAAGGGATGTTTGTTTGGTGAGTATTCTTCATATTGAACACCGTATTAAAACACACACACACACACACACACACACACACACACACACACACACACACACACACACACACACAATGAGAACTCGAAAATAATAAAAACTCTAAGGGACCTACACACATCCTTTGAAAACCAAGAGAGCAATATCAATCTCGCTCGCTTGGACACCTTCTGCCCTTCATGAGTGGAAGCCTTTAGCGTAAGAGAATATCCAGTAATTATTTTTGTTATTTTTTGTTATTTTTATAGAGATAACTCGCAAAATTCCGATTATATTGTAATTTTAAGTTTGGTGTCAGAAGCAGATTTTGGAATGTTACTTTATCCCTCGTATGGTTCTTTTAAATGGATTAGAAAACAATGACAAGAACAATATTGGGCCTTGAGAGAGAGAGGGGGGGGGAACAATGGAACAAATGGAGACAAAAAAATCAGAACGAGAGGCGAATGGAAGAATGAAAGAAAAAGGCGAGACACCAAGAGAGAGAGAGAGAGAGAGAGAGAGGTTAATAAAGAACGGAAGGCCGGAGGAAGCCAGAGGAACAAAGGCCGGCCCAGCTGAGGAGAAACTTAACAACGCGAGCGAAAAATATTAGTCTGTGATGAAAAAAGGAAAACAGAAAATGGGAAGAAAACGGGAGGGAAAACAATGGTTCGCGCCAAAATAAGGACAGGAAATGTAATGGAAAAAGATAACGTAGATAACACAGTGTAAATTAGATATACAGTACCTGTATATAAAAAAAGAGAGAGAATATTTTTATAAAATTATGAACAGAAATGACTTGAAATAAATTGTCTACCAGTCTGTCTGTCAGTCGATACGAAGGATATATAATGAAATAAAATTCGTGGGCAACACGGTAAAGATGTAATATAGGAAATGTTTTTTTTAAAGCAAGTGATGAGCAGGAAAAGTTATAAAAAAAAAAAAAACTAGAACTGTCTTGCGGACAGTCATTAGTCTCCGTTTGCTGTCTTTTACAATGATCTTGACCCCACTGGGGAGATTTGCAATTTTTTTTCTATCATCAGTGGCCCATACCAGGACACATTGTCACTCTCGGATCTTGTAGTAGGAATTAAAGATGAATACAGTGAGTTGATCTTAATTTATTATCTTCAGAGAAAATCTAAGTTGAGCAGGGTATGTCTTACAGAGACAATATAATAAGTCTAGTTGGGCCCCTATTCTTGTTCACTCTCTCCACTACCTGTCGGTTCTAATGCTAGCCTCATTCTTAGCTCTGCTTCCTATATTCTGGTGAAGCAGGGGTCGTGTCACGTGTGTTACACTGTGGTTGAAAAGTTCCAGAAACCTGTGTGTGAGTATGTGTGTATGTGTGTGTATGGTCACTAGGCTTTGTTCGTATGCTGTCTCGCTGACACACTACCTATATCATCCCCTGACTTGCTACTTCCTGTGTATGGTCAACATTTCCTCAGTTAACTTGCAAGATCATTTCCCTTTCCCAGGCTTCCCTGGAGCTCTGTCTATCTATCTATTTATCTATCTATCATGATTTGTAATTATAATATGAAGTCCTGACAACATAACCTGGGTCATTCAGATTGCTTGTGCAGGTCGAATTGAAATCTCCAGTAGACACGATCAACTTATCTCGTTCACAACATAACACTGATGTGAGTCTTGCTGACATGCCCTTCCACTGCGCATAAAGGATTCGGATTTTTTTTTTTTTTTATCGGCCCACTCCAGAACACATAACCTAAGCCCTTCAGATTCCTTGCACAGTCTCTGGTTCTCCTGGTATTGTAGCGAGACTATGAGGCCGGAATAATAATAATACCAGCAAAAACAATTGTCTCCACTTATGTAATAGGTGGAGACTAACTTGCTCTTTTATGTCTGTCTGTCTTTAATGTCTAATTGTTTGTCTGTTTGTCTATATGTAGGATGTCCAATTGTCTATATGTCTGTCAGTCTTTTATGTCTGATTGTCAATCTGTCTATCTGTACGTAGGATGTCCAATTGTCTGTCTCTCTGGCTCTTTTATGTCCAGTTGCTTGTCTGTCTGTCTATACGTAGGATGTCCAATCGTTTATCTGTCTGTCTATCTTTTATGTCCAATTGTCTGTCTGTCTATACATAGGATGTCCAATCTTTTATCTGTCTGTCTGTCTTTTATGTCTAATTGTTTGTCTTGTCTATACGAAGGATGTCCAATTGTCTGTCTGTCTGTCTGTCTTTTATGTCTAATTGTTTGTCTGTCAATACGCATGATGTCCAATTGTCTATCTGTCTGTCAATACGTAGGATATATGCAAAATACTTATACCATTAACAAGACAAAAAAAATAATGTTACTCGAGATAACAGAGGACATTTGAAGCGTTTGATTGGTGGGGTTTACCTTAGCTGAACGAAATCACCTGGTGCTGTTTAATTATTATTTACTTTAGTGCCAAATGCTAATCTCCAAGTCCAGGATTTAGGCCATATCTTGACACCCTGAAGGTTTCATGTTGGTAGCTTAGGCCGTTCATGAGATATAATGGTGCTCAAGGCGGGCGATAAAAACTACTTGTCCTTTGGCAGCCATTATGGTGACCTTGACCTTGACCCCGAGTGCCCATTTTCGAACTCGTCCAAGATTTTGGCCATATCTTGATACCCTGAAGGTTTCATGATTATAGCTCAAGCCGTTGATGAGATATAGTGGGAACACACACACACACACACACACACACACACACACACACACACACACACACACACACACACACACACACACACACACCGAGGCGGGCAAAACATTATCGCTCCGCCTTCTAAAGGCGGGAGATAAATATAGACACACATCAAGGTTGGGGAAAAATTTAAGCAGGTGTGGCGGCAGCAAGAACAGAATATAAACAACCAGAGAAAAGTAAACAGCCAATGAAATATAAACAAACTAATTTCTAAACAGATAAATCATCTCAGTGAAGAAAACGAGAGAGCCGAGAGACGACAGAGGCGAGAGAGAGAGAAATAAAATCACCCAAACTGGACCGAGAAGAATCACGTTCGGAGAGAATTAGTGGGGTAAACATGTCAGTTTTCATCAGTAGTTTAATAAAGCATCTGCCGGTGTGGTGGTGGTGGTGAGGGAGTGGTAGTGGTGGTGGTGGTGGTGTGCGTGGCTGGGGTTGGGGAGGGGTTGTAGAGGTGAAAGAGAGTGGATTTGGGATGGAGTGGGTGAGGATGGAGTGGGTGAGGATGGGTGTGTGGGGGATTGGGAGGCTTGTGTGTGTGTGCGTGTGTGTGTGTGTGTGTGTGTGTGTGTGTGTGTGTGTGTGTGTGTTAGGGAATATGTTACTGTCTGACTGAAAATATGATGTGGGAATTAGGGAGCGAGTAAGTGGAGAAAATGTTGAAATAAGTGAGATTTGTTGTCTGAAACGTGAAGCTGAGAGAGAGAGAGAGAGAGAGAGAGAGAGAGAGAGTTCTATAGATACCTAAACCAAACAAACCTTAAGGGTAACTCCAGACAATCTTCCTTAATTCAGAGAACATTAAATTTACTCTTCAAAAGACTTAACATATTGCCAGTATTACCCGTCACTTCTTTTTCACATGAGGGAACTGGCCCACTCACACAAGCTGCATAGGGAGTCCTGAGTGCATGAAATTCTACTTACTTTAGCTATGGGGTAAGGAGGAGTGCATTGCATTGGTTAGTAGTCCAATCAACCCTCCAATCTGACCACACCTGGCCATCACCTGTGCTCAAAGGGGTTAAGGAGTTAGGTTAGAACACACGCGTTGCTTAGAAATACTAGGCGTATTCCTACCCAGAACACGAATCTGGGAAGTTAGGGGCTGGGAAATACGGCCAGACAATTCTTTAACAAACTTTATTGTCCAGTTCTGTAACTTTACTTTCCACACATCGGACATGTGGGCGTTTTAGTGCGTCTCTTTTGTAGCATCCTTTCATTGTTCGGTCTTTATTTTTTTTGAGTCGGTCTTTTTGTCACCAGGAGACTTTAATTAGGTTAGAGAGAGAGAGAGAGAGAGAGAGAGAGAGAGAGAGAGAGAGAGAGAGAGAGCAACAATAGCCAACTTCAAAAGTAGCCTGATGGAGGTGGAACTATTTGGAGGCGTCTAATTTGTACCACCGATAGAAAGCGTCTGGTGTAGAGAGAAATAAAGCAGTAAATAAAGATGTTAAGGTTCAAAAATAAGGTAAAATAAAGCAACAAAATCCATGGCTAAGCATTATCTTTGTTAGCTGGACGTGCAGGTGTTTTAGTGTGCCTTTTTTACATTATTAATAAACTGTCTAGTTACAGCAAGAAGTAAAGTAAAACAAGATAGTGGAGAAGTTAAAGTCTAGAAATAAAGTTAATTAAAGCCAAACAATTCTCTACACCTGAGCTTTATTTTGGGTAAGAGGAAGTGCAGGTGTTTGTGTCATTTGCAGTATTAATAACACACCTGGTTAAATAAAGCAAGATAGTAAAGCAATTAAGATCCACAAATAAAGTCAGTGCTCTCTCTCTCTCTCTCTCTCTCTCTCTCTCTCTCTCTCTCTCTCTCTCTCTCTCTCTCAATAGAATATTCTGGTGGTAACAGTGACAAAAGGCGTCTTGTTACTACTACTACTACTACTACTACTACTGCTGCTGCTGCTGCTGCCGCTGCTACCGCCGCTGCCCTTGTATCGAAGTAGCCCGCTGTTCCTTTCTCTCTGCCATTACCTTTGTCCTGTTGTACCCATTATTCCATTAATCTGAGGCTGTTTGTGATGATGATGATGAAGATGATGATGATGATAGATTTAACTGAATATGTAAAATATGTCAGTTCTCTCTCTCTCTCTCTCTCTCTCTCTCTCTCTCTCTCTCTCTCTCTCTCTCTCTCTCTTTCTCTCTCTCTCTCTCTCTCTCATTGAACAGAAGAGGTAAATGGAGAGTTCTTACCTCACTCTGAGGTCTCTCTCTGAGGATGAGATGGAGGGATGGAGTGGAGAGTTATATGAAAGAGGAGTGTGTGATGTGGAGGGGATAGCAGCCAAACAGAATGACTTAGTTTCTGGCCAACTTTTTCGGTATAACGTCTGGCTATAGATAAAGATAAATATAATCGTTATTAGTAGACAGAATAAAAGCAATAACTCGCCCCTTCAGATTCGTGTCCCTCCCCCAGACTTCAACTAACAGCAGTCCTTCAGTCTCTTCCTTCTGTCCTTGTTTTGGCAAAAGTTACCAGAATATTGCTAAGACTTGGACAAAAATTGTTATAGAAAAATTGGTTAATGTAACTAGGCTCTTGAAGAACCAGGCACAGAATAGCAAAATAGATTTCTTACATTGATACATAAGTTTTTCTGTATCTGGTTCTGTCCCATCTCATGCTAGTGTACGGATGCAGGGTTGAAGTAGTAGTAGTAGTAGTGATAGTGGTAGTATTTCAGCGCACAACAAGTCTTCATTTTCTTCCTTCTTTCCTTGTTTTTGCAAAAGTTACCAGAATATTGCTATAACTTGGAAAAAATCATTAAAGAAAAATTGCGGTGGCTGAATCGGTAGAGAGGCGGCCTGCAGTATGGACGCAGGTTCGAATCCCGGCTGGGGCAGGGAACAGTTTAAGGATTTGAATTTCATAAAAAGCAGACTTTCCTGATCTACCAGATGACCCGCCGACATGTCGTAAAAATACCCCCGCTAATACCAATACACCAGTCCTGTATGAGACAGCCTAGCATGTATTTAATATGGACGGTGGGTGTTTGTGCCGAAGTGGTGACATGTGGAGGTGTAGGAGGACTACTGGGCCTTGGGATAGGCTACTGCCCCCGAGATATAGGCCTTGAAGCCTTTGCCCAGAGTCGGACACATAAAAAAAAAAAAAAAAAAAAAAAAAAAATGGGCACCTGTAGAACCAGGTACAGTAGTAGTAGTAGTAGCAGCAGTAGTAGCAGTAATAGTAGTAGTACTTTTTGGTTAAGTCAATCGGTTTATCTCTAGGGCACCTTTTTCATATATACCCCTGGAGAGCTGGAGATGTTTTTTTTTTTTTTTTAGCCCAACTAGACGATTTCATCCAGTCATATAAACTTCCACGAGTATAGGCCTATGCTAGTCTCTCTCATTAAATTCCACTCAGAGCCATGTGTAAGCTGTCTTTATGTACTCACCCCCAGACGATTTTCCTCAGCTGCATGACAACTCCCGGGTCCAAGAGCAAGAACAGCAGCGCGTGTTTGTTAATGTGAGGATCTGGAATACATGGTTAACTGCACTTAGTGGGTTAGCTTTAAAACCTGCAGGAATCGTGTACCCCCCCCTCTCTCTCTCTCTCTCTCTCTCTCTCTCTCTCTCTCTCTCTCTCTCTCGCTCTCTCTCTCTCTCTCTCTCTCTCTGTTCCGGCGGTGAAGTCCTGTGTGTAATAAAGAAATAATAAACTCGTTCAGCCAACTCAATCTTAACTTCGCATGGGTCTCATCGCTGGAACAGAGAGAGAGAGAGAGAGAGAGAGAGAGGTACACGATTCATGCACGTTTTAAAGCTAACCCGCTAAGAGCACTTAACTATGTATTTCAGATCCTCACATCAACAATCAAAGACGCGCTACTGTTTTTGCTTCTGGACCCTGGAGTTATCATGCAGCTGAGGAAAATCATCTGGGGGTGATTAAGTAAAGACAGCTTACACATGGCTCTGAGTGGAATTTAATGAGAGAGACAATAACATAGGCCTATACTCGTGGAAGTTTATATGACTGAGTGAAAATCGTCTAGTTAGGCTCAAAAAAACATCTCCAGCTCTCCGGGGGTATATACAGTATGAAAAAGGTGCCCTAGAGGTAAACCGATTGAGTTAACCAAAAAGTACTACTACTACTACTACTACTACTACTGTAGTAATAATAATCCATTCATTCATCCATCATCCAATCCTACGTTGCCCCATGAGGAGCGTAGGAGCCCTGGGCTAGGCAGTTGGTCCTGACATTTAAGATGAGTGAAATAATAATAATGATAATAATAATAATAATAATAATAATAATGATAATAATAACCCACACCATGCACCTGTACACTAAAAATTTTTCTTCTTCACCTCACTAGATTTTTTTTTTTTTTTTTTTTTTATACCCCCTCTTCTTTCTCTTCCTACTAAATGTAAGATAAAAAAGGCTATATATGGCTTTGACTGTACTCTTTTTACTCTAACCTGGCCTAAGCTTGTCAACTCTTTGTCTTGAACACTGAGTTGTAGCAATAGATTAGCATTACAGTAGGATGCTGGTCACGAAGAAGTGCTAGAGATGAGATGCAGAGACGTAGTACTGTCTGTTCTCGCCTCTCAGCTACTTGAAATAAACAACAGAAGGACAAAACTCTAGGCCAGGTTAAGGTGAAAAGAGTATAGGATGTGCTGCCTTGGAGTAGATAAGAGCAAAAGACTGGGGTAAACCTACAGACCTACCACAACTGCTGAACATATATATCCTTGCTTTGCTGGGCCTAACCTGACAGAGTTGCCTTGGCAGACCTTTGGCTGGGAAGAGGAAATTCTACTTTTGTTTTGTTCGGGCTGGAAAGGAAGGATGGATGGATGTGGACGGACAGATAAAGAGACAGACTGGACAGAAGTGACGGGCAAACGGAAGGAGGGGAAAGGGGACGGACGAAGGGGACAGAAGAGATTAATTGAGAAGAATCAAGAGGACGGACAAACGCACTTATAAAACAGACAGGCTGAGGAGACAGACACTCGTACAGATGGGAGAAACAGACACGGACGGAACGGACGGGAGAGGCGGGAAAAGGAACGGACGGTGAAGAGACAGACGGATGGAGCGGACAGAAGAGACTGGCTGACATAAGGGGGAGATAGACAGATGGACGAAGACAGAAGAGACAGAATATGGATGACGATATCTGACGGACGGAGGAAGTGGACGGACAGACGGACAGATAAACGGAGACAGCTAGATAGATGGAGGGAACAGAGGAGGCAGAGGGCGAAGTGGGCAGATGGACATAGACAGACAGGGGAAACAGACAGACGGAAGAGATGGATGGAAGAGACGAGCAGACAGAGAACAAACGGACGGACAGAGGCAAAGGTCGGATGGAGAAGACAGACAAACAGAGGTGACGGACGGAGGGAAGCAGACAGGGAAGAAGTCAGAGGAATTCAGACAGACGGAAGATGCGAACAGAATCCCAAGACAGCGCAAGGAGGAGAAGGAGGGGGCAGGGGAAGAGGGGGAATCCAGGCTGTGTTTATGTAAAGTTGTTGCATTATCGTGCACGCCACGGCCCGGCAGTGACGCGCAATCATGTCACAATTTATGTGAAATATCTCGCGTTTTTCGCCGCCAAGTGGGAGGCAGAGAGGGCGTTTCGGGTGGCAGGTGGTGCGGCTTTCTGTGAAATTGTGCCGATCGTTGCATTTTCGCTGTTGACGTCGGGAGGGTATTTACAAAGAACGAGAAACGAGTCTCCACAACAGGTAGCTATTCTCAGAGACCCATTTCTTTACTTCCATGTTTTTTCACTTGATTATTCACTCGTTTGATTTAGGAGAATTTAGTGTTTCCAGGAGGAAAGACAAACTTATATGCAAACAATCCTAAAAGTAGAGGGTTTGTAAATTTGATTCGCTGGGATGCAAGGAGCATAGACGAAAGACAAGGAGGGGGATCACGGTTTTTCAGAGCGGTATAAACACATCTTACCTTGTCGTTTTCCTCTCTTGATCGTGCGATTTTGTTATTAAAACTTCCCACATTCCTGTGGGAAGTTTTGTTGTTTTTGTCAATATTATTATTATTATTATTATTATTATTATTATTACTTATTTTAAAATTGCGACGATTCAAAGGCTATTTGGCCTAGCACCTTCAAACACAAGTCAAGAGTTAGAGCAGTGGAAATGACTTATTAAGAGGAGCCTGTGGAGTCACATGGAGAGACAGGCTGACGAATGAGGATATAAAGGAGCGTTGTTGTGTGGATGTGATAGGAAGCGTTATGAGGAACACACTGAGGTGGTTTGGCCATGTGGAGAGGATGGAGGGTGAAAGACTGACGAAGAGAGTGTATGTGAGTGAGGTGGAGGGGGAAGAGGGAGGGGAGCCCGAGGATGAGATGGTGGGATGGGGTGGAGAGGTATATGAGAGAGGGGGGTGTGAGTTGGGAGCAGGGCAGTGAGATGGCGGGGGACAGGGCGACTTGGAGGCGATTTGTTTGTGGCCACCCCAAACGGGATTGAGGCGTCTGGCAATAGATAGATAGATAGATAGACCTTCAAACTTGGTCAACTTAGAGAGTTGTGCTCATCATTTACCCAAACATGGTGGCAATCCGTCAACCGGATCTCTGGATATTATAGTAAACACAAATGAGTCAGCCACGCTATCTCAAGAACTACTTAAGCTAGGAAGCTGAAAATTGACTACAATATAGCCTTAAGGCGGACGCAGTGCGGAAAGAGTTATGGTTCCAGTCGGTTGATTATTCCCAGAGATCCCGTGGGGTCAAAAACTGAGACTTTTCGGGCTGTTCCGAATGTCACCTAATTATCTGTGAAGGATTAAAGCCAGAGCAACCAAACTTGGTGGACGTATAGACTGTGATGACCTAAGGTGACATGCACAAGATCAGTGACCTTGACCTCAAGATCACAAATGACATGGAAGGCAATGAGGAAGAGAGCGAAGAGGAGGAGGAGGATGGGGAGGAAGAAGAAAGAAGAGGATGAGGATGAGGAGGGGGAGGAGAAGGAGGAAGAGGAGGAGGAGTATCACGATTTTTTCAAAGGGCATAAACCTCTCTCTCTCTCTCTCTCTGTATATATATTATATATATATATATAGATAGATATGTGTATATTTACACACTGATATATCTGAACGCGAAATATGGCCAAATGAGCCATTGATTGAAAACACATTCTCATTCCACTCTCTTCTTTTCCTCCTTGTGCCGAGAAATGTGTCTTGTACACCTTGATATACTGTGTGTGTGTGTGTGTGTGTGTTAATAATCCTACACTGACATACTCAACATGGGCAATAAACACAGTACAGGGTGGTGCATATATAAAGCTCCTCTTACACTTCTCCAGGTCCTTTCTCGTGTGTTATGGGGACGGCTTAGTCAACGTTATCAATGTCACCTCTATCATTTTTTTTCTTACTCCCACCTCCACACCCACGCCCACACCAGCAGACTAAGCCGTTGCCGCAACACAAAACACCAGGATTTCTAGGGCAGCGCTATTTGCAGACCACCCTGTGTAGTTTTTCCTTCTCTCATCCTTTTCTGTTTTTTTATATATATATTTTTTCATTCGATTGCTTTAATAACATGTGCTATTAACTGCTATACAGCTGACTAGCATGACGTACTATACACACATGATGATGATGGTGATGGTGGTGATGATGCTGTTGGTGGTGGTGATGGTGTTGATGATGATGGTGGTGATGGTGGTGGTGATGGTGGTGGTGATGGTGATGATGATGATGATGATGATGATGATGATGATGATGATGACGATGACGATGATGATGATGATGATGGTGATGATCGTGATGATGATGATGATGATGGTGGTAGTGGTGGTGATGGTGATGGTGACGACGATGACGATTGACCCACTGTCTTTACTGAGGTATGCTAAAGGTATCACACTCAGAGTTTGTGTTATGGTGTTTTTTACAAGTATGACGCGTGGAGGTGACTATGTGGAAGTGAGCAGTTAACCACTCACTCCCTTGAACAGCCTGGATCGAACCCGCGCTCACTCTATCCCCAGCACTCTGCTCTACCCACTACGTCACCACCTCAACCATTAATTAGGCCTAGATGAATGGCGGTGTGGGTATGAAACAGCTGCTTTGTTCCAGGGCTCGCCATCTTGCAGCTAATTCGCTACGGATGAGGTGTTACGAAGCCTTCTATATCATCTAGGATACGGTCCCATGAATCAGGTGCTTCGAGACAAGTTTGAAGCCTTAGTATGACCCGTCTGTCTGGGGGAAGGGGCCAAAAACTATCAGTATGTCGATATAGAGACAGCGTAGATAAACTAGCTCCCTTCAACCCCTGTCTCTTCGCCGCACTGTTGCATCATTAGTTCTTTTCTATCGCTACTTCAATGGTCACTGCTCCTCTGAACTGTCTGCTTACACCTTTCCACTTCTACGACGGGCGTGTAACACCCGTCTAGCAACAAACTCTCATCACTTTTCTGTCCAGCTCTTTAATGCAAGAGTTAACCATTACTCCCAGTCCTTCATTTATGCAACAGGCTAATTCTGGGACTGTCTCCCTCTGTCTGTATTTCCTACTTCCTACGATCTCCAGTCTTTCAAACGCAGTGTGTCCAGGCATCTCGAAATGAAAGGATCTTGAATCTGGCTCTTTGTATTTTTTTCCCCTTGGAAAGAACGGTTTGTGGGCTCTTTGGTTCCTTATTTCTTGCATTAAAAAAAAATTACAACAGAGAATGGTAAGGGTTATAACTGCAAAGAAATCGCCAAAGAAGAGGTGTTCCGGTTCCATGAATTAGATGCGTCGAGACAAGGTTGAGGCCTCTTTATGACTCGTCTCTCTGGGGTGATCAGTGTGTAGGTATTAAAACGGCAGACTAAATGGCATGCCAGAGAGTGCTGAGGGTTATCTTTGCAACGAAATCGCTAAGGAAGAGGTGTTACGGTCCCATGAATCAGATGCTTCGAGACAAGTTTGAAGCCCTTTTACGCGTCGACTCTCTGGGGTGATCTGGGGGAGGAGGGCAACTTTTAATACCCTCATCAGGAGTTATAACTTGAACTGAACCTCCGTAAAACTCAATGGCATCGTGGGAGCCTGCATGAAGACGCTCTCAGGGGACTTGTTTTCGAGACCGTCTTAGTTATGCTCGTTCTCGATCTCGTTCACACTCACTCACACACACACACACACACACACACACACACACACACACACACACACACACACACACACACACACACACACACACACACACACACACACACACACACACACACACACACACGCATTATATTTCCCCAGTTCCTCATACATCTCCCACGCTCGATCACACACACCTTTACAGACATATCCGCAGACATACTTTACCCTCATTAACACCTCCCCTTCCATACACTCCCCCCTCCTCCCCTACATATTCCCCGTATTCCCCACTGTTACCCCCACACCTTCCACCACCCATCCATATACCCCTAGACAAACCCCTCCCCCCACACATTTTCTGGCACTACCACATTCACCACACACCACTCAAATCCCCTTACACTTCCCCTTACACCTTCTCCTTATCCTCCTCTTCCTCTCCTTATATTCCCTTCACATCCTCCTCACAGACTACCCCAGATATCTCGCAGATCCCCCCACACATTAGCCCCCCACCACTTCCCCCATACTTTAACCCCCTACACACCTCACTGTCACCCCATAAACTTCGCTAGGTATCGCCACTCGGTTAAATGGGTGGGAGGGGAAACACAGGAAAGAAATTAAGTTTTTATATCTCTAACTTTTCAAACTACACCAGGCCCATCTTTAGTGAGACAGGAACTGGGCTCTGTTTAGTACAAAGCTCACACACTCCCTCCTCAATCATTTTCCCTCTCGTCTGTACTTTTCCCCTCCCTCCCTCCCTCCCTAACATACCACCCTTCCCTACCTACGTCTCTCCATTCCCCTCCTCCATGCACAGTTGTAAATTATGTATATCGTTCTTCCTCACAGTACAACAAATTTGAAACACGTACACAGAGTTTTGAAAGATTGCATCATTAATTTTCAGATTTCACTGCTCTGTGGCTCGTTTATTTATTGTAAGGGGATGATGTTTTTGCCCTCAACTGTAGTTCCGTTCCCTCCCCTCCTCCTTCCTCCCTAACTTGATCTTACTCTCTTCCATTCCTTCCTCTACGTTTACAATGCAACCCCACATACCTATCAGATTCCCCACACATCCCCCCCCACCACTCCTCACTCACGTCATTACGACACACACCGTCACACACTTCTTTCTTCCCGTGCATTTTCCAACCTCATCCCCCCATCACACTTCCCAGCAGCTTCGCACGCTATCCCCATTCTCCCAATCCCGAGCCCACCCTCACACACAGCACAAGATATAACTCATCTCACTTTCACATACTTCCACCCCTTCCCCTAAGACACGCCACCTCCACCTGCCTCAGCCTCATCTCTCCACCTCTGTTTCCCCAGACACTCACATTCCTCTCAGTTCCAAGCCCCTATTACCCCCCTCCCCAACCCCCCCACCCCTCACAGATCTCTAAAACTCCCGACACGTCTCTACTGTTTTTCCCACCACACACACACATTCATCCCCCTCCACACCCCTTCCCTGTCACTCCTCATTCCAGTTCATTCCCCACGTCACCCCAACCCAATGGCACACTCCTTTTAGCGCCCCTACTCTACCCTCCTCCCCACACTCACACTCTTCCCTCCCTCCCATTTCCACCCTCATTCCACGTCATCTCCCTTTCTTGCCCCCCCCACATCTCCCACTCTTTCTCCCCACATCTCCCTCTCTTTATCCCCACATATCCCTCTTTATCCCCACATATCCCTCTTTATCCCCACATATCTCTCTCCCAACCTCAACTCCCCTACACACTACTACTTCCTCCCCTCCCGTTTCCCAGTCCCCCCACTTCTCCCCCACCCCACCCCCACCCTCCCCCAGCCCCACCCTCCCACACCCCTCCCCCCACCTCTCTCCTCACCCCCACAACCTAGTATTGGGCACCGATACCCGTGGGACACACTGCCCTGGCCATTGACGTCGACTTTAAGCCACTCACCCCGATGTCTGTCCTGATGTCAACTTGCGGAGCTGATGTCAAGCTGTGGGACCGATATCACTTGCGGTGCTGATGTCTGTGGAAATGTCACCTGCGGCTCTGATGTCCAAATAGGGTCTTGATGTCCGTATAAACTTAACTTGCGGGGCTCATGTCTCTTGCGGCACTGATGTCAAAAGAAGGTGTTGATGTCTCTGTAGATGTTACTTGGGGCGCTGATGTCAATTTGTGGCCTTGTCAACCTTGGGCCTTGGTAAAGATGTCACTTGTGATGTCAGTTTGCAATTCTGAAGTCATCTTGTAGCACTGACGTCAACTTGCGAACCTGATGTCAGCAAGCACGGATAATATCAGCCTAACGATCCTGACTTTGACGTCGACTGTTATACTGATGTCAGCTTGCGGCAGTGATGATAACTTATGATCGTGATGTCAACTTGCGGCACTGATATCAACTTGAGACGGTGATGATGACTTATGAGGCTGATGTCAACTTGCGGCACTGATGTCAACTTGCGGCACTGATGTCAACTTGCGGCACTGATGTCAACTTGCGGCACTGATGTCAACTTGCGGCACTGATGTCAACTTGCGGCACTGATGTCAACTTGCGGCACTGATTCAACTTGCAGCACCGATGTCAAATTGCGGCACTGATGTCAACTTGCGGCACTGATGTCAACTTGCGGCACCGATGTCAACTTGTGGCACCGATGTCAACTTGCGGCACTGATTCAACTTGCGGCACTGATGTCAACTTGCGGCACTGATGTCAACTTGCGGCACTGATGTCAACTTATGGCACTGATGTCACTCGCTCGTACCCTCAATTTCCGCATCAACGTACTGCAGGAAAGAACGCATCTCGGCACAAGGCTGCGAGAGAAAAGTATCTGAAGTCTGATCGTGTTTGGCAAAAAAAATGTACGAGGGTCGAGGGAAATAAGTAAGAAGTTTAATCTGATCGTATGGGTTGATCGATTGATTGGAGAGTTGATTGGGTGGGAGTGGGTGGCAGAGGTTGGGTTTGGGTGGGATAGGTTGGGTGTGAGTGAGATTTGACTGGGTGTAATTGAGTAGCAGAGGCTAGGTTTGGGTGGGACAGGTTGGGTGTGAGTGAGAGTTCTGCTAGGTTTGGGTGGGACAGGTTGGGTGTGAGTGAGAGTTGATTGGGTGGGAGTGGGTGGCAGAGGTTAGGTGTGGGTGGGACAGGTGGGGTATGAGTGAGAGTGGACTGGGTGGGAGTGGGTGGCAGAGGTTAGGTGTGGGTGGGAGAGGTTGGGTGTGGGTGAGAATTGACTGGGTGGGAGTGGGTGGCTAAGGTTACGTGTGGGAGGGAGAGGTTGGATGTAAATGTGATTGTAGAGGTGATAATAGGTTGGGTGTAGATGTGGGTGGGAGGTAAATGGGTGGAAATGGGTGACATAAGATGGATATGGGTGGGATAGGTTAGGTGGTGAGTGTAGGAGTAATAAATAGTAATAATAATAATCTATCTATCTGTCTATAGCCCAACGCCTTAATCCCGCAAAGGGTGGCCGCAGACAAAACGCATCCAAGTCGCTCTGTCACCCACCATTTGACTACCCCCTCCTCCCAACTCACCCCCCCCACCCACATATACCACTCAACACCAAACCACCACCACATCCACGGTCTACCTCTCCCACTCCCACCCACCACCACACCAACAAACACCCTCTTAGTCAGTCTTTCATTCTCCATTCTCTTCACATATCCAAACCACCTCAGTGTATTTCTCCTAATCTTCTCAACCACATCCACATCCACCCCACAGCGTTCCTTCACTTCTTCATTCGTTACCTGTCCCTCCACGTCACTCCACATGCTCCTCTCAAGTAACTCATTTCCACTGCTCTCACTCTTGACTTGTTTCCCTCTTGCAAGGTTCATGCCTCGCTCCCATACGTCAGGGTAGGGATCACAGTACTGTCATGCAGTGACTTCTTAACTTCCATACTCACCTCTCCCTATTTCTCATCACTGCTTTCAGTGTACCAACAACCTTCCTTCCTGCTGTACCCTTTCACGTGTATTATAATTACAAATCATAATAGATTGATAGATAAATAGATAGATAGCAAGAGGATATGCGCACTTAGACCCCAAACATATAGTACAACAAGGATGCCTCTATAGCTCCAACGGCCACAACTACAATCGTTAAGGACGTCATGAGTACTGAAATAAGTCTAGATTACTTGTATGACTTACCTACTTATCTAGACAGACTTGCGACGCCGATGCGAACTCTGGACTTCATGATAGGAAATTATGTTTCACAAGCACATAACACCAAGGAAGTGAATGAAATGGTGAAGTTAGCGAAATGGAAACTAGAACAGGCGAAGTCAACTATGCTCGTCATGATCCAAGATCTCCCATCTTATGGAACGGAGGTAATGAGCGACAGGAACAACATCACACGTACTCGCCAAAAGCACGGTTTGTTCGACCTGGGCGGCGCAGTTCTTGGGAACATCTTTGGATTGGCTACAGAGGATGACCTTAAAGAAATAAACAACAAATTTAATAAGATAGCTCAGGTACTAACATACCAAGATAAATTCATCACAGGACAGAACTCAGCAATGAAGACAATTGTGAAAAATCTGAAACAAGCAGAAAACGTAGCTCTCGAGAGTGTAGATAAAATAAATGAATTAGAGGGAAACGTTACCCTTTTCCAGCACTTCTTCATCATCACAGAACATACTGACACGATTCTACTACAATTAGAGAACACTAGAGATCGTTTCAGGGCACTTATGCAAGGAATTTCGAATGCTGGTGATGGCAAGATCACAATTGACTTACTCCCAGTTCATGAGCTACGTCAGATAGTTAGTCAAGGCATACATAAACATAAATTGAAGCCGTTGTTCCGCAGTAGGGAATTTATGCAATACTACCCGTATTTAGAAGCAACACTAACACCAACATCAGTGGTAGTTCATGTACCATTCATCACTGAAGACCTGTTCACAGTATACCAAATACACCCCTTCCCCTATAGAAATAACAACACTTTGGTCATCATCAACATCAACACAGACACTGAACTCATCATGGTCTCCAAGAGACGGGACACTGTCACTTTCGCAAGTGTGTCAACGATTGAACGAAAGTGCCGCACATCCTTACATGCTGTTCATCTTTGTCCTGCGTACATTTTCACGTTTCAGCCTACTGATACAGTCCCTTGTGAAATGGCTATCATCAGAAATGACAATATTCATCATCATTGCAACTTCACTTTTGCTCCAGATAAACTTGTACACCATCAACGCATTGGATACTCACAGTTTTTTTATTTCCCTCATAACACATCAGTTTACATAGTCTGTCCAGATATACCACCATCTCATACATCAGCATCAGGATTATACATAGCACCAGACTACTGTGCGGTATTTACACCAGCCATGTCTACTTTATCCACCATCAATCACTACGCCATTCTCAATCATACACACAAACATTTCCACCCACTGCCTGATATGAACTTAAACATGAGCACAAGTATTAAGCTGACTTCACCTAAGTTTGAAACTATGCAGCTGATCAATGAAACAATGAAGCCCTTGGGAAGATTTGAGTTTGAGTATGTTCAACCCATATTATGTGTATAGCCCAGCAATTCCTACTGTCTTTATAATCGTCTGCATTGTATGATTGCAGTACTGCTGTTCGCAGATGCACAGAATGCATGCAAGAATTGCTAATTTGGAAGTCATTATTTAGTGGGGGGAGAGATAACATCACAGTTAACCACCCTGAATGAAGTGTATATATTTTGTATAGAGATATTAATTATATATATATATATATATATATATATATATATATATATATATATATATATATAAATACAAAGTGAAGAATGACCCATATATGGCAGACCAGGTACCATTATCTTTAAATGAAATATTAATAACTCTTTTTACCATAATCTTAATTTTTTAAACTATTTTTTTTATTCTTTGCATGTATGCATTTCACTATAATAACCCAAGTACATACTGTATTACAGTTAAATAATTTACTTTAATGCATTTATTCAAATATGTATACTGAAAGCTTGTTTAAAATGTAATATTACTGAATAATCACTATTTACTATGAATAATATATGTATACACATATTCATACAATTATGTTACTTTTACAATATTATGTATTTCACTTAATTAAGCTTATAAGTTCATCATAATGTATATATAATGTGTATTAATATGTTAGGGACTATTAACTGTCGATGGTACGCCATCATTTTTCAAGCGTGACCGAGCAATGTATTATAATTACAAATCATAATAGATAGATAGATAAATAGATAGATAGGACAGCCCTGTGCGAGCCTGGGAAAAAGGGAAAATGAGCTTGCAAGTTACACTGAGGAAAAGCTGACGACAGATTATGAAGTTGCCAGTAAGGAGATGATGCAGTTAGTTGTCAGCAGTCCAACCGTGAACAAAAGCACCTAGTGACCATACACACATATACACACATACTCACACACAGGCTGCTAGAACTTTCCACTCACAAGGAACACACGTGACACACCCCCTGCTACACCAGAATTTAGGAAAGCAAGAGCTCAGAAGGAGACAAGCCTTAGAAACAGGCAGGTCAGAAAAAGAAAGGGACTTAGCAAATTGAGAGAGAGAGAGAGAGGGAGCCAGAGCGAGACAGAGAGATAGCTAGCGGACTCTATACTCCGCTCTGTGTGAGAGACTTGTTAATATTTCCAAGAGCCAAATAAAAATAGTCCCATACTATTTCTTTTACTCTCTCCTGTCACTACATGACAAATGGGAAGCTACTCCAAGATATAAAAACCGTTCGTCTACAAGTCTAATATATATATATATATATATATATATATATATATAACTTCAACCACAAAGGAACCACAGAAGTCTTTTATGACATTTAGTCATTTTATGACACACGGCACCTTCATCCCCCAAAGTTTCACATCCTTACTCATCACACTACCCTGAAGTACTTGCAAAATGGCACTTCACATTCTCCATATCCTCACCATCCAACCTCACTGCACACCTTCTGTGATTCTTCATTCCTCTCAAACACCATAACCTTTTTTACTTTTTGTTTACATTAACTTTCAGATTCCTCCTCCTCACACACTGCCACAAATTCATTTCACCAATACCTTTGCAAACTCCCTATTCATCTTCACTCAACAGTACTGTATCATCAGCAAACAGCACACACCGAGAAGTCTCTCCAAATCTCACACCTCATTCATTAGAGTCATCCCCACATCCACTGCCCTACCCTGCACTTTCTTTTACAACCCCATCTTTATGGTATATATTAAACAGCCATGTGAGACATCACACAGTCTCCCTGTTTCTAGTCCCATATATTGGAGATCAAAAGAACTCACTCGAAAGTTCACCATCCCTCACTCGGCACCGTAACTCTAGCTCCCTCGTACATACTCTTCACAGCACTCAACAATTTTCCCCTCCACTCCATATATATTCTTAATACCTTCCACATATCTTGCCTATCTGTTCTGTCATGCAAGCTTTCTCCAAGTCCATGAAGGCAGGCATTATCACTTCTCTCCTTCCCTTCTCTAGATACTTCTCCACTAAACATCTTAGAACAAATATCCTGATCTACACACCCTTTTCCCTTCCTAAATCCCCCTTGTTCTTCTCCAACTAGCTCCTCTGTCATTAACATGCCTAACCCTATCAAATGAGGTATTCTACCATATATGTTTACCAGTCACACCTAAGTAGTAGCAAATACCCCTATGAGTTACCACATACTTCTCTCTCTCCTTTTCCTTTGTATAAAGGAACAATTATACTACTGATTTCCAGTCCTCTGGAACTCCTTCCCTCTTCCCAAACCAATCTACCACAACTTCCATATCCACTCCCCAACAACAATCTCACCCCATACCTAGATAGCATTTCACCACACACTCCATCAATTCCACTGGGGCCTTTCCCAACTTAATAATCTTCATCAAGCTTCCACTACTTCCTCCCTACTGATCTCTTCCTCCCTCCTCTCATCTCTTCTTCTCCCAGCCAGTCCCCAACCACTTATACTCGCACTACTCTCACTCTCCACATTCAACAAATCCTCAAAGTGCTCCTTCCATCTCCTAAGTTTCTCTCTTCTTCTCCACACCAACAATCTATTATTCCTATCTTTCACTCCCCTACTATTTCCCCCTGTCACACTGCCTCCTACTTTCTTTTACCTCCTTCCAAAACAATTTCCTACTCTCCCTCCATTTGCCACCTCAGATTCCTCCCAAACTCCTCATCCACTTTCATCTTACTCTCCTTCACCATTCTCTTTAACCTCCCTTCTCCTGCTCACATATACGTCTCTCTTCTCTCTCTCATCTTCTCCCCTACCTCTACTCGCTAACCATTCACTATATGCCTTCTTCTTCTTTTGTTCCACAGCTCAAGTTTCACCTCATCATTCCACCATGCTGTCCCTTGCACCACCCCTTTTTTGCATCTCCTCCTCACTCCACAAACTGCCTCCACACGCTGCGCCTCTATCTACTTCCGTGAATATCTTACATACGTCTTCCACCCCTTCATCTGCTCTAGCTCATACCTTCCCCAGTCTTTCTTCCACTATGCTCTCTATACTCTGTCACATTTTCTCACTATCTTGCAATTTCTCCACTCTTCTCACAGGAGTTGCTTCCTCCCTGTCTCCCCCTTAGTCTCCTCAACTTCTTTCTTTTTAGCTCTACGCTTGGCCATCACTAAGTGATGGTCCGAGACTCCATTCCCACCACTCCACACTCTTGCATCCAACACTTGTCTTCTCATTTGCTCATCCACACACACGTAGTCTATCATTGCCTTTCGTTCAACAAGTTCTGCCATCCATCCTCCTCATTACTCTCCCATGTATACCGGTGGATCATCTTATGCTTAAAGTAGGTGTTGGCTATTGTAACCCCTTACAAGCACAGATGTCCACCATGCGCCTCCATTCCCATCTGCGTCAGCTGGCACACCCCCACTGACCAGCCACTCCATCCTATCGTGCATTTCCAGCACCTGGAAATTTTCATGTCTCCAATCAACAGCACTCTCTACGCTCCTCACCAAACTTGTCCGCCTTTTGCTTCTACACTCACTAGCTCATCTTTCACTCTTGCCACTCGATCCTCTGTCAGGGCATACACACATTGCAATCACCCACGCTTGTATACTACTTTCATCCTCTCCCATACAATCCTTGCACCCACTGTTTTAATACTGTCTTATATTCTCCTTCCACTTCTTGCTTATCATCAAACATACTCCCTCTCTTCACACCCTCTCATTTTCATTGACTCCCGCACATATACCTACACCATATTCCCATTCTCTCACCCTTTCACCCTTCCCATTTAGTTTCAGTCAATCCACATATATCCACTTTTAAATATCAAGCACCTGAACAATCTCTCTCTCTTTCCAACTTCATCATTCACTCCTCTCACATTCCACATTCCCACCCTAAGAATGTCCTTTGTCCGTTCCTTAGTCACGTCAACGTATGGTCCATCCGGGTCCGAGGCGCTTTGTTTGCTTTTGGTTAGTTCTTTTTACGGGATGGGGCACTAACCCACCACCAACCGCTTTAGTCGCCTCGTACGACAAGCAGGGATACTGAAATTATTAACCCGAAACCCCCTACCCCCAGGAAATTAATAATAATAATAATAATAATAATAATAATAATAATGCATGAAAGAAAGAGTAAGTGAAATATAAGTGGAAACGGAAATGCTACTTTTCAAAGGATCTGTGATAAGACCA
>NC_137069.1:8227752-8296297 GCF_032717465.1 Coenobita brevimanus | reverse complement strand
GAGGAAGAGGATGATGATGATGATGATGATGATGATGATGATGATGATGAGGAGGAGGAGGAGGATGGTGATGATGATGATGAAGTGGAGAAGGAGGAAATGGTGATGATGATGATGATGATGATGATGAGGTGGAGGAGGAGGAGGAGGATGGTGATGATGATGATGATCATGATGATGATAATGATGATGATGATAATGATGATGAGGAGGAGGAGGAGGAAGAGGAGGAGAAGGAGATGATGACGATGATGATGAGGAAGGTGGTGGTGGTGGTGGTGCTAATGATAAAGATGATGATAATAACTGGAATAATAAAAAGATAGCCTAAATTAAGAAAATATTACAATACAATACGAACAGCATTTTAAGTAGGTTAGGAAATCCCGTAACATCTATCCTTAAGCGACGTATTCTGACCATTACACCTCCATAATCTTTTTTTTTTTTTTTTTTTTTGATCGAACTATGTCGATATTGAGAGAAGGATCGTACAAGAGGATGTTTCGGAATAAGTAAAATAAATTGCATAAGCATACGCGTTACGAAGGCTTTTTATGCCACTTTTTTTTTTTTTTCTGGGGAAGTGACCCTTTCCCACCCACAAGCATGAGTGAGAGACAGCGAAGAGGGGGAGGTGGACAAAAGAAACTAATAAACACAGACACACGGGATGAATACATAAATGGATAGAAAGACTGGATTAAAGAGAATGAGGGACAGGAAAAGAAGAAGAAGAGAGAAAGAGAGAGAGAGAAAAAAAAGAGAGGGAAAGAAGTGAAGACGAGGAAAGGAGAGGAGAAATGAAGCGACTGAGACGCAAAGAAATGGAGAGAAAGTTTTAATGATCGGAGCTGGTGTCACGAGTTGGTGCGATCATATATTTAAATAAACTCGTGACATTAAACTTTGGTGGGAAACCGCGAATTCTACTGGAATCCCAGTATGTATCACTCAGTCAACCGCCACGTATTCACCCGATCGGGAGTGTTTTTCAGGACATTTTTCACTGTTTCATAAGTGATCGTCTTTGTACGCGACATTAGCACCTCCGCTGAGTGATTATTATGGGCGTGTTTCGCGCACATCTAGCTGTTACCAGTTGGTGGCTGGCCTCAGTCCTCGCCTCGCTTGTTTGAATTCAGTCAAGATTTGAGCGCCGTGGAAGCAGGTTCGATTGGGCCCAGTGTGGAGCAGTGCCGCCTTTGTCCAGTTCCTGAATTCTCACCTAGTGTGAGCCGGCGAGAGGTAGCGTGTGTGGCAGCGTCTTTCCTCAGCAACGACGCCCAGTCCATCCCGCCTAGCCCCTTTTCTGACCAGTATTTTTCTTTCGTATTTTCCTAGGCTTAAGAGTTTAGCTTTTGAGTGAGCGAGTGAGTGTGTTCTCCTTATTTTTGAATTCATAATGAAACATGTAACGTAAATTTATCCCATTGTAATAAATACATTTACAAGTCTTTTCTCTTGAGCTTAATGTAATGTAAACTCGTGTTTTATTATTCCACATTTAGCTTATTTTAGTTATAGCTCCTAGTTTGCATAAACGCTTTGCATTATTCACAACTGGTACATAGGCCAGTCCTTTTTATTAACTTAAATCCATTGTGCAACCAGGAGTTAATGCACCGGCAAGAACTTGTTTATCATTAATAGCATTAGATATTGACTGTCAGGGGTGGAGTCACTTTCTCCATAGGCTAACAGTACCAATAAACAGCACGTGTGAGTAATTAGTCTCTGCTGTGTACTGTTGAGAAAGTTTATAAATTCTCGTCCTTAGAGAATCGGCGAAGTAAGCCGGCATAAAGTAATCATTACTTGATTTTCACAAGTCAATTCATTGTCTTGTTCTCAAGTATTATTGAATATTATTCTTTAATACTGCATACTCTTCAAAACCCCGTGACAGCTGGAAAGAGTCCCATCAACATACAGTATACTCTCTCTCTCTCTCTCTCTCTCTCTCTCTCTTCTACCGCTTTCTTTCTTGATCTTAGGATTTTGTTTCCTAGTTTCTCTTATTTCTCATTGATCTCGCTCACACATGTTTCCCCCTCGCTCACCTTATCTATCTGTCTATCTGTCTGTCTATCTATCTGTATAATTGTCTTCATGTCTGTCTATCTGGCTTACATTTTCTTCATTTTCTGTTTCTTTCAACAATCACCTCTTTCAGCTCTTTTTCTATTTCCCTGTTGTATAATTCTCTCTCTCTCTCTCTCTCTCTCCCTCTCTCTCCATGATTTTTCCCATCTACTTAATTTTCCTTATAAATTTTCTTACCATTTCTTTCTTCCATTTCCTCTCAAAAAAAAAAAAAAATCCTGAATTTCCTGTTTCTACTCTTGTCTCATTTTCCCTTAATCTTTTCAATCCGGGAACATAAACTTATTTTTTTATTTCTTGCTGCTGACAGACAATATTTAATCAATTTTATAATGTTCTCTTGTACTGAAGATGTTTATTAACGTTGTACCTTAATAGTGAAGCTCCAAAATACCAAAATACCGCCATGAGAAAAAAAAAAAAATCAGTGATTAAATAAAATCAGCGAGCGAAAAAAATTAGGAGTGAAAAAAAAATCAACTAGTGAAAAAAATAGGAGTGAAAAAAATCGTGAATGAAAAAAATCGAGTGAAAAAATCAGGAGTGAAAAAAATCAGGAGTGAAAAAAATCAGGAGTGAAAAAATCAAGAGTGAAAAAATCAGGAGTGAAAAAATCAAGAGTGAAAAAAATCAGGAGTGAAAAAAAATCAGGAGTGAAAAAATCAGGAGTGAAAAAATCAGGAGTGAAAAAATTCAGGAGTGAAAAAAATCAGCAGTGAAAAAAATCAGAAGTGTAACAATCAGAAGTGAAACAATCAAGAGCGAAAAAATCAGGAGTGAAAAAATCAGGAGTGAAAAAATCAGGAGTGAAACAATCAGGAGTGAAAAGATCAGGCGTGAAACAATCAAGAGCGAAAAAATCAGGTGTGAAAAAATCAGGAGTGAAACAATCAGATGTGAAAAAATCAGGTGTGAAAAAATCAGGAGTGAAAAAATCAGGAGTGAAAAAATCAGGAGTGAAAAAATCAGGTGTGAAAAAATCAGGAGTGAAAAAATCAGGAGTGAAACAATCAAAAGCAAAAAAATCAGGGGTGAAAAAATCAGGAGTGAAAAAATCAGGAGTGCAAAAATCAGGTGTGAAAAAATCAGGAGTGAAACAATCAAAAGCCAAAAAATCAGGGGTGAAAAAATCAGAAGTGAAACAATCCGGAGTGAAACAATCAGGAGTGAAAAAATCAGGAGTGAAACAATCATGAGTGAAATAATCATGAGTGAAACAATCATGAGTGAAAAAATCAGGAGTGAAACAATCAGGAGTGAAACAATCAGGTGTGAAAAAATCAGGAGTGAAAAGAAACAGGCTTGAAAAAAATCAGGAGTGAAGAAAATCAGGAGTGAAACAATCAGGAGTGAAACTATCAGGTGTGAAAAAATCAGGAGTGAAACAATCAAGAGCGAAACAATCAGCAGTGAAAAAAATCAGGAGTGTAACAATCAGGAGTGAAAAAATCAGCAGTGAAACAATCAAGAGCGAAAAAATCAGGAGCGAAACAATCAGGTGTGAAAAAATCAGGAGTGAAAAAATCAGGAGTAAAAAATCAGGAGCGAAACAATCAGGTGTGAAAAAATCAGGAGTGAAACAATCAGGAGTAAAAAATCAGGAGTGAAAAGAATCAGGCTTGAAAAAAATCATGAGTGAAGAAAATTAGGAGTGAAAAAAATCAGCAGGAGTGAACGAGTGCGTGCGTGAAAAGACGCCACCCGGAGGCCAAGGGTTAAAAATCCTGGTTGTCTCGGACTGACGTCTCTCTCTCTCTCTCTTGATTTGCCTGAATATTATTATGCATGTATTTGGGTTTGGATTCTAGAGACAACTTTCATGGATTTTTTTTTTTTTTTTTTTTTTCAAATATAAGACTAAGATCTCTCTCTCTCTCTCTCTCTCTCTCTCTCTCTCTCTCTCTGCCCCAGGGTATGTGAATCCCTCTCAGCTTCTCTCATTTCTCCCTCTCATCAACCCTTCTCTCTATGTCTGTCTGTCTGTCTGTCTGTGTCTGTCTCTCTCTGTCCTTTTTTATCTGTCTATGTCTGTCTATCTTTCCAGCTCTGTAACCATTTCTGTCTCTTCTTCTGTCGCTCTTTCTGTTTGCATCTATTTCTGTATGTCTCTATCTATCTAATTTCTGTCTATCCCATTTTCTCTCTCCCTCAGTCTCTGCCTCTCTGTGTGAGTCTGTCTATTTCTTTGTCTCTCACTGTTTCTGTCTTTCTGTCTGTCCATCCCCTCCCCCCCCTCTCTCTCTCTCATTCTCCCTACATGCCTTATTGCTCATAGCGCAATTTTTTCGTGAATAATCGAACCTGAACCTGACTTCTGCAAAATATTTCAGTGCCTGCCAGTGACATTTGAACCTCTGCCAGTTCTTTCCCCTCTTTTCCACTCCTTCCCTCCTCCTCTTCCTCTCTCTCTCTCTCTCTCTCTCTCGCTCTCTATTCCCCTCCCCCCTTTTTTTTTCAATCTTTCTCTTCTTTTCAGATTCTCAGATTTTCAAATATTCCTACCTGTCACCTCTCTCTCTCTCTCTCTCTCTCTCTCTCTCTCTCTCTCTCAAGTCCTCCCTTCCCATTTTTACAATTTTCTTTCTCATATTCTCCATTTTTATGCCTTACCATGTACATGGTCAGGGCATTATAATGCTGGTCATGTCCGTGCTTCCGTCCTTTCATCCGTCCTTCCATCCTTCAGTCCTTCCGTCCGTCCTTTCGTCCGTCCCTCCGTCCGTCTTTCTATCCTTCCGTCTGTCCGTCCTTCCTTCTTTCCGTCCTTCCGCCCGTCCTTCCTTCCGTCCTTTCGTCCGTCCGTCCTTCCTTCCTTCCTTCCTTCCTTTCGTCCTTCCATCCGTCCGTCCCATTTTGCGTTTATCTCATTTCCGAAGACACTGTTACTATACCTTCATTAAACTTAATACACAGATACATATTCGTGAGAGAATGTCAACCACGCTAACCCTTGATGACCCTGACCTTCCGTATGGCCTTGACCTCCCGTATGACCTTGACCTTCCGTATGACCATGACCTCCCGTATGACCTTGACCTGTATGACCTTGACCTTCCGTATGACCTTGACCTCCCGTATGACCTTGACCTGTATGACCTTGACCTTCCGTATGGCCTTGACCTTCCGTATGACCTTGACCTTTATGACCTTGACCTTCCGTATGACCTTGACCTATATGACCTTGACCTCCCGTATGACCTTGACCTCGCATTTCTTGATTTTGCGTTTGGCTCATTTTCTAGATAACCTACTGTGGGGCGTTCATGGCCTACTGATATATTTTTATTTATTTTCATTTTCCTGCCGATCACTTCCTACTCCCCCTCTATACTTATCTACCTATCCATTTGTCTAGCTATCTATGTATCTACCTACCTATTTATCCATCCATCCATCCATCTATCTATCTATCTACCTATCTATCCATCCATCCATCTATCTATCTATCTACCTATTTATCCATCTATCTATCTATATCTACCTACCTATTTTCCATCCATCCATCAATCTATCCATCTGTCTGTCTACCTACTTATTTATCAATCCATCCATCCATCCATCCATCTATCTATCTATCCATCTATCTCTCCATCTGTTTATCTCCCGCACCCTCCCCTTGCCTTCCCTCCCTTCCTTTCTTGACCTGACCTGACCTGGATCCAACCAAGACGACCTCATTTCAGGGAGAGAGACGGCCACTGCTTTCTCCCATGATTATGTGCCCTATTCAATTACTTAAGTCAATCCATGCAGTCTATCCATCATCTATGTATCTGTCTATCTATCTATCTCCCCACCCCTCCTATCCTTGTTTTGACCTGACCTGACCTGGGAGAGAGGGTCACTACTTTCTACCAAGGTTATGTGTCCTTACTCAATTACTTCAGTCATTCTTTATACAGTCTCTCTCTCTCTCTCTCTCTCTCTCTCTCTCTCTCTCTCTCTCTCTCTCTCTCTCTCCCCCTCCTCACCCCTCCCTATCTTTTCATTGACCTGACCTGACCTGGGGGAGAGGGTCACTGCTTTCTCCCAAGATTCTTTGTCCTTATTCAATTACTTAAGTCAATCCATGCAGTCTATCCATCATCTATGTATCTGTCTGTCTATCTATCTATCTATCTATCTATCTATCTATCTCCCCACCCCCCTATCCTTTCCTTGACCTGACCTGACCTGACCTGGGAGAGAGGGTCACTACTTTCTATCAAGGTTATGTGTCCTTATTCAATTACTTCAGTCATTCTTTATACAGTCTCTCTCTCTCTCTCTCTCTCTCTCTCTCCCCACCCCTCCCTATCCTTTCATTGACCTGACCTGACCTGGGGGAGAGGGTCACTGCTTTCTCCCAAGATTCTGTGTCCTTATTCAATTACTAAGTCGTTCTATACACAGTAAATCCCGGGTCTTTCACTTATGGGGGATTTGCTGGTGGTGGAGTTTTATGCCCCTGATTTGTTGGCCAGGGTACGATTTGACGAAGTTGGCTACGAAAGGCGGGAGAGGAGATTTGATTCGCTATCCGATTTCGTCTTTTTTTTTTTTTTTTAATCTATCTATCGATCTATTTATGTCTGTTCATCTATCTGTTTTTTATTTGACTTGTACGGTAAACTTCCTCGTCAGGTGAGGCTTATAATGTTTATTATATGTCTGTCTATCTTTTGTTTACTAGTAGGGCAGATTTGCTGGTTAGGTCGGGCTTATTCTCTGTCTATCCATCTATCTATCAATCTATCTATTCGTCTATATTTTATTCTATAAGGGCAATGAATCCCTATCCTCCCAAGCTGCAATGAGTACTGTGCAGTTTTGTAGTCCTTCTAACAAAATGAAAATAAATTCCTTTTAAAATGTGCATAAAATGAGAAAACGATATTCAAATCCTTTTACATATAGACGGACTGAAAAGATTAAATATGCACTCACTATACTCATTTTACTCTAACTTGGCCTAATATTGCCATCTCTCCATATTGACTGCTGAGCCGTAACAAGAGATTATAGAATATGACGCCAGTCACGAAAAAGGGCTATGGTGTGGCAGTGTGTGGTGTTGCAGTGCGTATTGTGGCAGTGTGTGGTGTGGCAGTGTGAGGTGAGGCAGTGTGTGGTGTGGCAGTGTGTGGTGTGGCAGTGTGAGGTGTGGCAGTGTGAGGTGTGGCAGTGTGAGGTGTGGCAGTGTGTGGTGTGGCAGTGTGAAGTGTGGCAGTGTGTGGTGTGGCAGTGTGTGGTGTATGTGTAATGTGGTGGTGTGGTGTGGCAGTGTGTGGTGTATGTGTAGTGTGGTGGTGTGGTGTGGCAGTGTGTGGTGTATGTGTAGTGTGGTGGTGTGGTGTGGTGGTGTGGTGTGGCAGTGTGTGGTGTGGCAGTGTGTGGTGTGGCAGTGTGTGGTGTGGCAGTGTGTGGTGTGTTGGCGTGTGGTGTCGTGGTGTGTGGTGTGGCAGTGTGTGGTGTGGCAGTGTGAAGTGTGGCAGTGTGTGGTGTGGCAGTGTGTGGTGTGGTGGTGTGTGGTGCGGTGTGGTGGTGTGTGGTGCGGTGTAGTGGTGTGGCAGTGTGTGGTGTGGCAGTGTGTGGTGTGGCAGTGTAAGGTGTGGCAGTGTGTGGTGTGGCAGAGTGTGGTGTATGTGTAGTGTGGTGGTGTGGTGTGGCAGTGTGTGGTGTATGTGTAGTGTGGTGGTGTGGTGTGGCAGTGTGTGGTGTATGTGTAGTGTGGTGGTGTGGTGTGGCAGTGTGTGGTGTGGCAGTGTGTGGTGTGGCAGTGTGTGGTGTGGCAGCGTGTGGTGTGGTGGCGTGTGGTGTCGTGGTATGTGGTGTGGCAGTGTGTTGTGTGGTAGGGTGAAGTGTGGCAGTGTGTGGTGTGGCAGTGTGTGGTGTGGCAGTGGGTGGTGTGGTGGTGTGTGGTACGGTGGTGTGGTGTGGCAGTGTGTGGTGTGGCAGTGTGTGGTATGGCAGCGTGTGGTGTGGTGGTGTGTGGTGTGGCACTGTGAAGTGTGGCAGTCTGTGGCGTGGCAGTGTGTGGTGTGGTGGCGTGAGGTGCGGCAGTTTAAGTTGTGGAGGTGCGAGGTGTGTGGTGTGGCAGTGTGAGGTGTAACAATATGTGGTGTGGCAGTGTGTGATGTGGCACTGTTAGAGTGGCAGTGTGACGTGTGGCAGTGTGTATTGTAGCGGTGTGAGGTGTGGCAGCGTGTGGTGTGGCAGTCTGAGATGTGACAGTGTGAAGTGTGGCAGTATGAGGTGTGGTGGTGTGAGGTGTGGCAGTTTGAGGTGTGGAGGTGTGAGGTGTGATGTGGCAGTGTGAGGTGTAACAATGTGTGGTGTGGAGGTGTGAGGTGTGGCAGTGTGAGGTGTGGCAGTCTGAGATATGCAAGAGTGTGGTGTGGCAGTGTGAGGTGTGGCAGTGTGAGGTCTCGCAGTGTGTGATGTGGCAGTGTGAGGTGATGTGTGGCAGTGTGTGGTGTGGCTGTGTGAGGTGTGGCAGTCTGTGTGGCAGGATGTGGTGTGGCAGTCTGAGATGTGGAAGTGTGAAGTGGCAGTGTGAGGTGTTGTTGTGTGAGATGTGGCAGTTTGAGGTGTGGAGGTGTGAGGTGTGATGTGGCAGTGTAAGGTGTACAAATGTGTGGTGTGGCAGTGTGTGGTGTGGCAGTGTGTGGTGTGGCAGTTGTGGTGTGGCAGTCTGTTGTATGGCAGTGTGATGTGTGGCAGTGTGTGGTATGGCAGTGTGAGGTGAGGCGGTGTGAGTTGTGGCAGTGTGAGGTGTGGCAGTGTGAGGTGTGGCAGTGTGAGGTGTGGCAGTGTGAGGTGTGGCAGTGTGAGGTGTGGCAGTGTGAAGTGTGGCAGTGTGTGGTGTGGCAGAGTGAAGTGTGGCAGGGTGTGGTGTGGCAGGGTGTGGTGTGGCAGGGTGTGGTGTGGCAGTGAGTGGTGTGGCAGTGTGAAGTGTGGCAGTGTGTGGTGTGGCAGTGTGTGGTGTGGCAGTGTGTGGTGTGGCAGTGTGTGGTGTGGCAGTCTGTTGTATGGCAGTGTGATGTGTGGCAGTGTGTGGTATGGCAGTGTGAGGTGAGGCGGTGTGAGTTGTGGCAGTGTGTGGTGTGGCAGTGTGAGGTGTGGCAGTGTGAGGTGTGGCAGTGTGAGGTGTGGCAGTGTGAAGTGTGGCAGTGTGTGGTGTGGCAAGGTGTGGTGTGGCAGTGTGTGGTGTGGCAGGGTGTGGTGTGGCAGTGAGTGGTGTGGCAGTGTGAAGTGTGGCAGTGTGTGGTGTGGCAGTGTGTGGTGTGGCAGTGTGTGGTGTGGCAGGGTGTGGTGTGGTGGTGTAAGGTGTGACAGTTTGAGGTGTGAGGTGTGTAGTGTTGCAGTGTGAAGTGAGGTGTGGCGGTGTGTGGTACGGCGGTGTGTGGTACGGCAGTGTGTGGTGTGGCAGTGTGTGGTGTGGCAGTGTGTGGCGTGGCAGTGTGTGACGTGGCAGTGTGTGGTGTGGCAGTGTGTGGTGTGACTGTGTGTGGTGTGACTGTGTGTGGTGTGGCAGTGAGAGGTGTGGCAGTGTGAGGTGTGGTGGTGTGAGGTGTGACGGTGTGAGGTGTGTGGTGTGGCAGTGTGAGGTGTAGGAATGTGTATTGTTGCAGTGTGAGGTGTGGCAGTGTGTGGTGTTGCAGTGTGAGGTGAAGTGTGGCAGTGTGTGGTGTGGCAGTGTGTGGTGTGGCAGTGTGTGGTGTTGCAGTGTGAGGTGAGGTGTGGCAGTGTGTGGTGTGGCAGTGTGTGGTGTGGCAGTGTGTGGTGTGGCAGTGTGAGGTGGTGTGGCAGTGTGTGGTGTGGGAATGTGTGGTGTGGCAGTGTGAAGTGTGGCAGTGTGAGGTGTGGCAGCATGAGGTGTGGCGGTGTGAGGTGTGGCTGTGAGAGGTGTGGCAGTGTGTGGTGTGGGAGCGTGTGTTGTGGGAGCGTGTGGTGTGGCAGTGTGAGATGTTGCAGTGTGAGGTGTGGCAGTGTGTGGTGTGGCAGTATGAGGTGTGGCAGCATGAGGTGTGGCAGTGTGTGGTATGGCAGTGTGAGGTATGGCAGTGTGAGGTGTGAGTGTATGGTGCAGGTATGGTGTGGTACTGCAAGGTGTGGCAGTGTAAGGTGTGGCGGTGTGAGGTGTGACAGTGTGAGATGTGGCAGTGTGAGGTGTGGCAGTGCGAGGTGTGGCAGTGCGAGGTGTGGCAGTGCGAGGTGTGGCAGTGTGGTGCTGCGGTGTGTGGTGTAACTGTGTGTGGTCTGACGGTGTGAGGTGTGGCAGTGCGATGTGTGGTTAAGGTGTGAGGTATGGCAGTGTGATGTGTGTATCAGTGTGAGGTATGACAGTGTATGGTGTGACAGTGTGAGATGTGGCACTGTAAGGAGTGGCAGTGTGGTGTGGCGGTGTGTGGTGTGGCGGTATGTGGTGTGGCGGTATGTGGTGTGGCGGTGTGAGGTGTGAAAGTATGTGGTGTGGTGGTGTGACGTGTGAGGTATGACAGTGTGAGGTGTAGCAGTTTGAGGTGTGGCAGTGTGAAGTGTGGCAGTGTGTAGTGTGGTAGTGTTAGTAATTGCACTGTGACTTTTATAATGCTAAGTAAACTTCATAGAAAAGCACGCACGCACGCACACACACACACACACACACACACACACACACACACACACACACACACACACACACACACTAGATTGGATGTAAGTGGATATGGAAACATGATAACACGAACTTATCTCAAAGCCTGTTATAATTAGGTAAACACACACACACACACACACACACACACACACACACACACACACACACCATCCACACACACACACACACACACCATCCACACACACAGACTCCCCCCACATCCCCCACAACATAAACCTAAACACACACAAAAACAACCCCCTCCCCTCCCAACATAAACAAAATCTTTATTGACACACAAAAATTGTCCAATGAAAACATAGATAAATCCCCTAGCCCACAAATTAAGGTTAGGCCAATCAGTCCAGCCCTGCAGATCATTACCCGCTAAATGCATCAGGGCTACGAATATGCAACGCAAACTAAGAGGTAATGTTATGGGAATGCATATAGCCTACCTGGAAATTAGGGACTGTGTATACCTGGCAATTAAGCTCAAACAACACCTGCCATCACCGCCTCACCACCTGCCACAGTGGAGGATATATTAGCGTCGGTAACCTGGCTCTCATGCCCCAAAATCAATCAATCAATCAGTAAATGAGTTTAGTCCACTTTCGATAGGGTGATGTTCTTTCTGAGCGACGCCAAGTGTGATCAAGTCCGTCTACATATATTAATTTGTGTGTGTGTGTGTGTGTGTGTGTGTGTGTGTGTGTGTGTGTGTGTGTGTGTGTGTGTGTGTGTGTGTGTGTGTGTGTGTGTGTGTGTGTGTGTGTGTGTGTGTGTGTGTGTGTGTGTGTGTGTGTGTGTGTGTGTGTGTGAGTGAGTGCGTGTGTGTTCATGTGTCTGTAACCAAAATATCTCCCGAATGCCAAGCAGGATTAGGATCAAACCTGACCTGATTAGAGATGGGAAGAAGTGATTTGATTTTCGCCCAGGTCAATCGAAAGTCAAGGTAAATAATTAAGGTAAAAAATTAGGGCGTGGAGTCACTGTGGCCTGTGCAATCTTCATTCTGTTTTTTATACGTGTCTTTTCTGTACGATTTCATTTAGCTCAGGAAAACTTCTGTATGTAAGTCCTCCAGTTCAAAAAGCCTATTTTGGGGTAAATTAGGTTGTCTGAAGACTAATAGTAGCAGTAGTAGTAGTAGTTGTAGTTGTAGTAGCAGTAGTAGTAATAGTAGAAGTAGTAGTAGTAATGGATGTAGCAGTTGCAGTAGTGGCAGTAGTAGTAGTAGCATACCTCCAACAAAGGCATCACCATCCTCCCTTCAGATCCTGACCTATGACCTTCCCCGCTGAAGATTTAATTTCTCGTTCCTTTGATGGCCCTCTGCCATTATTCTAAATTACTAGTAGTGCAGTCTAATTCAGTACTATTTAATTAGTGACTGACAGACAGACAGCCTAGAGCATGTGAACCTTCTGTCTGTCTGTCACACACACACACACACACACACACACACACACACACACACACAAAATTACATACGCCCATGAAAATATATATAACCAAAAAACTAAATATGAAACTGCCATAGGTAGAACACTTGCCAGATGGGTCCCCCCCCTCTTTCCCCTCTCCCCATTACTTCCCCTCCCCCATCTTCCCCCTCTGCCCTCCTCCCTCTCTCTCTTCCCTCCTCCCCCCTCTTCCCTCTTCTTCCCCCCTCTTCCCCCTCTCGCCGGATGGGTCCGAGTTCTTATTTTTTACCGGCATGTGGGCAGTACAGCCCTTGCCGGATGGATTCGAATGTCTTTATTTTTCACCTGTGTGTCGGCAGTCACTTGGCGAAATTTTTTGTGCATCATAAAAACTGCATTGCAAGGTGCTCCAAACTTTTCTCTTCAGTTTGGTAAGAAAAGAAAAAAAGATGTTCTAAATTTTAACAAATGGTGGCGGGGCAGGCCGGCCACTGGGTACCGACGATTTCTGGAGCCACGGCCATTGAGTGGTGTCAACCCCTCACCCACCCCAGAGTCTTGACCGATTTTGAAGAAACACAACAGCCTTCCAGAGTTTATGGATATCTACCTTCTGATTTTTTTTTTTTTTTTTTTTTTTTTAATGACTGCCGCAGAACAGTGACCTGTAGAGTGGAGACAGAGAAACAGACAGACAAGCATACTGGCCAACATACTCTCCGAATCTTTCCACTCCGGCAAGCAATAAGCAACAAAAGCTGTGAACTAACACAACTGTACCTTAGCAGTCAAAAGTTTGCCTAATATTTCACTTCTACTTGCCACTTTCCTCTGCTGGCAAATATTCCCAAGCTGAGAGAGGCTTGGTATGTTTCTCTGTCCATAGATGATTCTCTATTGTAAGTTACGAGGTAAAGTGACGAACATCCCTGGAGTGAAATAGACGCACTGGAATCGTAAACCAACTTTTGATATTGACTGTAGCTTAACTTGAATGCTTTGTGACAGGGATGCACAAAACGTGACGGGATTGATAACTAAGCTGACACTGGCAGAGGGATGGTATCTGTCTGTCTGTCTGTCTGTCTGTCTGTCTCTTTGTTAATGTGTGTCTGTCTTTTAATTCGTCCGAGAATCCATATCTTTACATTCTCTCTCTCTCTCTCTCTCTCTCTCTCTCTCTCTCTCTCTCGGGGGTTAATCATTAAGTTGACAGTAAAAAGGGAGATTGTTTTTTGACAGCCTTACCTCACTCCCCCTCTCAATCCATTTACTTACTCTCTCTCTCTCTCTCTCTCTCTCTCTCTCTCTCATGCCTACAGCCCATGTCATAAATTCCGCTCATACATACTATTAAACTTCAGAATAGAGATTTCACACACATTCTCTCTCTCTCTCTCTCTCTCTCTCTCTCTCTCTTGCCGACAGTCCACGTCATAAATTCCGTTCATACATAATATTAAACTTCAGAACAAAGATTTCACACACAGTCTCTCTCTCTCTCTCTCTCTCTCTCTCTCTCTCTCTCTCTCACTGCGTCCATGTCGTAAATGCCGCTCATGCATAATACTGATATCAACTTTTTCAGAAGTAGAGATTTCACACACATATTCTCTCTCTCTCTCTCTCTCTCTCTCTCTCTCTCTCTCTCTCTCTCTCATATGCCCCAACTCCTTTGTTGCTCGTGTTTACAAAGTTTCAAAGCCTCTTTCTCTCTTCCCTTTCTGTTCTGTCCTTACTTGTCACTTTTCTTTCCCTCTCTCACACTTTCTTCCTCTGCCTCTTTCCTTAACCGTCTTAAATGTGTTATTTTCGCTGCAGCCAGACGAGTATATAAATAAATGTTGTGTATATATATATATATATATATATATACATATATATATATATATATATATATATATATATATATATATATATATATATATATGAGCCTCTCTGGTACAATGGTAAAGTGTGCGTCTTCGTACACTGAAGAACGAGGGTTCGCACCCCGCCAGGGTAATGAACTTTGGGAGCGTTCCTCATGCCACGTACTGCATTGGCGGACACAAGGGGTGCTGTGGTTGAACCAGTGTCGCATACTGTAACAGTATGTTTGCACCCAGTCGGCTTGCGCAGGCCGATTACACTTGGTTCACAGACTACACACACATCCAAAGCCACTCCAACACAACAATTTCACTTACAAGCACTTCTCACCCTACATACAGTCTCTGCCAGACAGCCTAAGCCACTTGGTAGAGATACATTGCCTGTATCGTGTCCACTTCGGTCGGGATGGGCCGGTCCTGCAGTGGACACTCAAACGGCTGATGAGATGATATATATATATATATATATATATATATATATATATATATATATATATATATGAAGTGGTGCCAGGCATAACAATCCTCGCAAGACAGCAGTTATTTTATTGCTATTAAATAGTGACTCGTTTCTGCCATTTGGCGTCTGAAAATCCGTGATCTTGTGTTTGATCTTTCAAGGTCACTCAAGGTCAAAGGTCCTCCTGCCAAATGAAAGCCCATATGAGACTTCCTATATTCTGGTAAAAGTAAATCTCTCTAACTTCAAGGAGTTTCGAGTTATAGCTCCCTTAATATGCGTGACCTTGAGTTTGATCTTTCAGGGTCACTTATGGTCAAAGGTCTTGGTGCCAAATGAAAACCCGTATTACGAGTTCCTGTATGTTCCTAATAGTAAATATCTCTGTCTTCAAACCGTTTTCAAGTTATTTCCTTTCGAAAATGCGTTTTCTTGATTATGACCTTTAAGGTCAGTTGATTACCTCCAAATTAAATAACTCTTTTGGGACCAGTGCCCATATCCTGAAAATTTCATGTAATTTCATACAGCCGTTTTCTTCGTGATTTTGCTAACAAACAAACTCGACCAAAAACAATACCTCACGGACTCCGTCCGGGCGAGGTAAATTTATAAATTATATATTATGTTACCGGGAATTCGTGAAATGAGTTGAAATTAGTTTGGGTTAATTAAGGGTAGGTTAATTTAAGCTGCTGTTAGGTCAGGCTAGGATAATCTAGGATCAGTTTAGGTTAGGATAAGCTTGGTTAGTTAGGAAAGGTTAATTTATACGAACGCTAAGTTATGTTAAGCGTTCATATCCTAACCTAACCTAACCTAACTAACCTAGCCTAACCTAAGCTAAACTTAACCTACATTATCCCAGCTTAACCTATCGGCAGCCTATATTAACCTAATCTTAACCCATCCTAATTTCAACTCATTTCACGAATTCCCTACGGATTTCACGAAGTCACTGGTTACACATATTCCCTGTAATATATAATACACAGATATATATATATATATATATATATATATATATATATATATATATATATATATATATATATATATATATATATATATAATCAAAATCCGGACCTCCTTTCTTACTCTAGGCAGGGTCAGGAATAGAAACGTCCAGGCAGCCCAGGTTTGCCCAGTTCAATGGGTCATGTTTCCATTCACTCATCATTCAAGCCCAGGGAATCCTGGTTCCATTAGATAGGCAAAAAAAAAAAAAAAAAAAAAAATTCACTACGTTCTGTAGCTTCACATACACCAATCTGATAGAGTCAGTCAGAATGCTGTCACGTCAAATATGGGCGCCAAATCCCTGGTTATGTGGTGTTCCCCACAAAATCCATCCAGCCAGCTCGATCTCTTGTCAGTCCCTCAGCCTCACCGTCTTCCAAACCTCTCTTCCTCACACACTCATCCACCATATCCCTCCACCTTCTTCTTGGTCTACCTCGCCTCCTCCCTCCTTCAATTTCTCTCAGATATATCTTTTTCACCACTCTATTGTCATCCATTCTCTCCACACGACCAAACTATCTCAGTACACTCTCTTCGATTCTGGTGTCCACAGACTTCCTCACTCCGCATCATTCACAAATCACATTATTTCGTATCCTACCCACTCTCTGTATTCCACATACATTCCTCAGCAGTCCCATCTCCACTTCCCTTACTATTAACTTTTCATTTTCATGCTACATCTTAGTTCCACATCCAAATGCTAAAGCTGACACTAACACTCCTTCATATAAGCTTCACGCAGCTGCAAAACTCAAGCCTTTGTTTTTTATCAAGGCCTTCACAGCACCAGCTACTTTGCTTCCTTGTGTCACTCTACTTCCTCTTCTTTTGCACATTATCCTCTCTTATTTGTTACTGTACCCAGGTATTTGAACTCCCTCACCAATTCCAGTCTCTCTTCATTCACTGTAACATCACACTGGGAGTCACCTTCTCTCTCAATAACCATCACCTTATTTCTAAATTTACTCTCAAGGCACGACGCTCACAGACATCTACAAAACTCTGCACTAGTCTACCAAGCTCTTGTCCGATATATGCAAGTAGCACTGCATCATCAGCATACAACAAATTTGAGATATTCCATCCATAACCAGTCATTACCAACGCCATCTCTCTCTCCATTACAGTACTCGTGTTTTTACTTTTCTCATCACCCCATTAATATATATACTGAACAACCATGGGGTATCACACAACCTTGTCGCACATCCATGCTGATCGTGAACCAATCATTTAGAAGCCCATTTACCCTTACACATGCCTCACTACCATCATAAAGACTCTTGACGGCATCTAGCAGCTTACCATCTACACTGTACATGCGCAAAACCTTCCACAATCCTTCTCTGTCTACTTTGTCGTATGCTTTTCCAGATCCATATATGGCAGAAACACCTTATAATCCTTTTCATACGCCTTCACTATCTCACAGAAAATATTTGATCCGCACATCATCTGCCACTCCTAAAGCCACCCTGTTCGTCACTCACTAGGACTTCTGATATCTCTCTTACTTTCTCTATGATAATTCTTCCAAATACCTTCCCTACCACACTCAATAACCTTACGTCACGATAATTCTTGCACTCATTTCGCTCACCTTTATATATATCTATCTACCTCTATTTATAAATACACTTCCTTTCATATTCCTTCCTTTTTCATGTTTTTTTTTCCCTCACATCTTTTACCAATCGCCTTTTCCCTTCCATCCTCTTGTCTTTCCTCTTTCTTTAGTCTTTTATCCTTTCAGATTTTTTCCTCATTCCACTATATTTCTTTTATATCTCTTTTCAATTTCCCTTTTACAATGTACACGTTCCACACATTTTTTCCTGCCTTTCTTTTTTATCCTCTTCACTACTACGCCTCCTCCTTCTCTCCTTCCACAGTTATTTTCTTTCTTTCTTTATCTATTGTAATTCTGTGCCACATCGCTTCTCATTCTCATATTTCAACTCTCTCTCTCTCTCTCGTGTGTGTGTGTGTGTGTGTGTGTGTGTGTGTGTGTGTGTGTGTGTGTGTGTGTGTGTGTGTGTGTGTGTGTGTGTGTGTGTGTGTGTGTGTGACTGCATGTACGTATATGTGTGTTTATCTGTGTGTGTGTGTGTGAGGTAGAATTCAGTGGGTGTTGGAAAATGTTCACACAGTGATAGTTTTGTGGGAAAGGAATTAATTGACAAAAACAATACAAGGGATGGCATACCTGTCAACTGATATCAGGTGTGTGTGGGGTGGAGGGTGGAGCAGGTGGACGGGTGCAGCAGGTTGAGGGGAGAGGGGTGGAGAGGTGATGGGGTGTGAGGTAGGGCACTGAGGTAGGGGGAGAGAATGAGGGAAAGGGGTGGGGGGATAGGAGGCAGGGGTGAGGGGAAATTGGAGGTAGAGGAAGGGAACAGGAAAAACATAGACTGACTATAAGGATAAGAGAGAGAGAGAGAGAGAGAGAGAGAGAAACACACACACACACACACACACAGACACACACACACACACACACACACACACACACACACACACACACACAACTTTTAAGAGGGTGTCGTAGTTTCCACTGATAATTGCCTTGTAAAATTGTACACCCTAAAGTTTTCCCTCCTTTCCTCCTACCTTACCTCCTCCTCCTCCTCCTCCTCTTTTCTTCCTCCTCCTCTCATTGCTTCTCATTCTCTTTCTCTCTATTGTTTTTTCTTCCTCTAATTTTTTCTTAATTCCTCTTCATCATCTTCTTCTTCCTCCTATTTCTATTACTGTTTCTTGTCGCTTCTTCTTCTTCTCTCTCTCTCTCTCTCTCTCTCTCATCCCCAACAGCACAGCACCTCCTTCCCAGAACTTAACACGCACATCTTAACACCCTAGGATATCACACTATGAGGGACGCAAGGTGGTTGTCTGGTGTGATGAGAAAGAGAGAGCCTAAAGTAAGTCTTCTTATTCTCACTTCTTCCTTTTCTTCTAACGTCATCATTATTTTCTCCTTCCTCCTCCTCTGCCTTCTTCTCCTCTTTCTTCTCTTCGTCTTCATCTTCGTCTTCTTCATCTTCTTCTTCTATCATCTTCTTCTTCTTCCTCCTCCTCCTCCTCTTCCTCTTCTTCTTCTTCTTCCTCCTCCTCCTCCTCCTCCTCTCCTCCTTTGTCATCATCATCATCATCATCATCCTTACCAACATCTTCATTATCATCACCATAAACATCATCATCACCATCACCATCACCATCTCCACCACCACCACAACAACAACAACATACAGGCTAAGTCATACTAGTGATACACGAAGGCCTCTCCCATCTTTCTCCACTCTGACCAATATATCAGAATAAATAAAAAAAAATAATGTGCTATGGACTCCAAGGCGCACAAGGACACGCGAACCCAGGTAAGCAGATTCTGGCTTGATGTAGGACGCACCTGTGACTGTCATGCCGCCTGTCATTTATTATACACGGGGGATATACATTGTTATTCATGTGTTTATTGAGTGACGCCGCATCCGACCATGAGGGGGACACCGATATGAAAGTGTGTGTGTGTGTGTGTGTGTGTGTGTGTGTGTGTGTGTGTGTGTGTGTGTGTGTGTGTGTGTGTGTGTGTGTGTGTGTGTGTGTGTGTGTGTGTGTGTGTCTATTATTCATTCATTTATTTATTTATTTATAGCCAGAGGCCGCATCCGACCTCCAGTGACACACATGTGAAAGGAATCTGGTCGTGTTTGTCCCTTATCATTAACGACGGACTCTCTCTCTCTCTCTCTCTCTCTCAAGGCCACCTACTGAGAACACTGATATCTTTCCTGTTTATCTACCGTACTGTATAAATAAGTAATTCTCTCTCTCTCTCTCTCTCTCTCTCTCTCTCTCTCTCTGTCCTTTACTGCAATACACAGACAAAAACAGCAAGGGAGTGAGAGGCCGTAAGGAGATGGCAACCTGGTCCATAGATCAGGAAGTAGGAAGTAAATTAACCCTAGTACTGGGCGTCTAGCAAATGTATCTACCCATTCTATCTATGGTCCAGTCCTTTACTGCAATATGCTGATAAAAATAGACAGACTGCATGGAGAGAGAAAACAGAGATGAATTAATTCTAGTCTGAGAATCTACTGTTGCAATATTATCCCTACTGTTGCAATATTATCCCTATTGTTGCAATATTATGTCTACTGTTGCAGTATAATCTCTACTGTTGCAATATTATCTCTACTGTTGCAATATTATCTCTACTGTTGCAATATTACCTCTACTGTTGCAATATTATCTCTACTGTTGCAATATTATCTCTACTGTAGTTATATTATCTCTACCGTTGCAATATTATCTCTACTGTTGCAATATTATCTCTACTGTTGCAATATTATCTCTACTGTTGCAATATTATCTCTACTGTTGCAATATCTCTACTGTTGCAATATTATCTCTACTGTTGCAATATTATCTCTATTGTTGCAGTATTATCTATCTCTACTATCTATCTATCACCTAGTCCTTTCCTGCAACACACTAATAAAAAAAAGTCAAAACGAGGAAGCCCCCTTAGAGAGACTGCAACAGAAAAGAGAAAGGAGAAAGTGGAGAGTGAATCAATTTTGGTATTGGGCGTCTAGCAATTTATCTATCTCTTGTATCTACCACCTAGTCCTTTCCTGCAACGCACAGATAGAGTGTTGGCAACGGAGACGACGACCCCAGAGACACGCCAAACCGAGTCCAGGAAAGAGGAAGTAGGGGAAATTCTTTTAAAAGCTCGCAGAGAAACTATTTATTGTGGCCCATTTCTCTCCTTTCGCCTGGGGCTGCTAGTGAGAAGCGAGGGAAGGGTCGAACACTCTTTATTTTCAACACAGTAATGGATTTGGTGATGGTGGAGACTGGCGGTGTTTTAGCGCGTTTGTTAGAGCTGGATAAAGATAACTAATTCAGTTCTAAGCTCACCTAACTTCTGATGGCCAGGTGTAGCCAGACAGGAGGGCTTGGCAAAGATAACTAACTCCTTTCTAACCTCATCTAACTTCCTTTATGCACAGCTGAGGGTCGGGTGTTGTTGGTTAGACTGGAGGGTTGATTTAACATTTGTGCATCTGATCTAACCTGACAAAGACTGCTAACTACGAGTATTTTCAACTAACAAGACAAATATAGTTGACTCTTTTCTGCAAAACTGTCAAAGATCGCTAACTCTTTTTTGCTAACCTGACAAAAATATCTAACTTTTTTTCTACTAACCTGACAAAGATAGCTAACTTCTTTCTGCCAACCTGACAAAGATAGCTAACTTTTTTCTCTTAACCTGGCAAAAATAGCTAACATTTTCCTGCTAACTTGATTAAAAAAGCTAACATTTTCCTGCTAACTTGATAAAAATAGCTAACTTTTCCTGCTAACCTGACAAAGATGGCTAGTTTTTTCCTGCTAACGTGATAAAGATAGCTAATTTTCTTCTGCTAACCTGGCAAAGATAGCTAACTTTTTTTTTCTGCTAACCTGAAAAAAAATACCCAACTTTTTTCTGCTGACCTGACACAGAAAGCTAACTTATTTCTGCTAATCTGACAAAAATAGCTAACGTTTCCTGCTAACCTGACAGCTAACTCTGCAGATGGTCCCTACTTTTCTCGAATTGGTTTGTGTGTCATATTCTCGGTTATGTTAAAGATCCAAATCATACTACTATTAGAACCAGACAAACAGCATTGGAGAAAATATCAGTGTGTAATATGCAAAGTAAACCGCTTGGGCAACGGCGCTAAGGAGATTCCCATGCCAGACTACGGCCCCCAGAAGCTGAAATATCTACAGACAGTCTCCATCTTTTCATCAGTGGGTTTAAATCTAATTTCAGGGGAACCAAAGAAACCCAAATTACGAAGGGAATTAGTTTTGTGGGGAAGCAGCTGGCGGTGATATCGGGATTAAGGAATATAGTGCCTCTCTCTCTCTCTCTCTCTCTCTCTCTCTCTCTCTGGTTTTTCCTGGCTTTAGATACTGTCACTCTAGGGTAAAGAATATGATGATGATGATGATGATGGTGATGATGATGATGATGATGATGATGATGATTCTAAATTTGTACGTTCATTTCACTTATTTCTAAATGCTTCTCATCCCTTAATATGATGATGATGATGATGATGATGATGACTAAACATAATGGCGTCACACACACACACACACACACACACACACACACACTATCAAATCCTTTCCCTGAGGACCTATCGTTCGTTTGCGAAACCCCCCCATCCATCCAGAGAGAGAGAGAGAGAGAGAGAGAGAAATTTCCATATACCGAGAAACGATGCGATGTGGTGAATGTGGTGCATGTACTATCAAGTGAGAGAGTAAAGGAACAAGACTGAATATGCAAGCTGTGTGTGTGTGTGTGTGTGTGTGTGTGTGTGTGTGTGTGTGTGTGTGTGTGTGTGTGTGTGTGTGTGTGTGTGTAGGCGGAATATGAAGGGAGATTACGTAGTGCAGTCTTCCTCTTGTTCGGTCTCTCTCTCTCTCTCTCTCTCGTTGAATTTCAGTGGGACTAACCAGCTGTCACATCTAAATGGCTTAATCTCTCTCCTCTCTATCTCCTTGCTCAGTTTCCCTCCTGCTCTGTCTGTCTGTCTGTCTGTCTGTCTGTCTCTCACACACACACACACACACACACACACACACACACACACACACACACACACACACACACACACACACACACAGTCCCTATATTCCAACCCAGTTTCTTCTGAAATTAATATCCTTGAATAATATCCTTAATAAACAAATGAGAAAAATAAGACGCTACACTAATGACTTAAGAAAAATGCCTTGAGGTAAGGAGAATTTTGTGCTATATACTTAAGCCCCTCAGATTGAGAAGGTACTTTGGGTTTCATCAGTTGTAGTATATAAGGGAAAACGGATCCATCGGTGCAAGGATTGTGTGGGTAAGACTGAAAGTTGGACTTCAAATGTCGGCAATTGTGTGTGTGTATGCGCCAACGCAAGATCGTGCCAGTGGAGTGAAAGAAGAGTTCTGGACAAATGTGGACGCGTGCATGGAAATGTTTGAAAGGAATGAGAGAGTGTTTTTGATTGGAGATTTGAATGAAAAAGTAGGGAATGCGAAGGTGGATGGAGTAGTTGGTGAGCGGGGTCTGCAGAAGTGAATGAGAATGGCAGTGCTCTAGTGGACATTTGTGCAGGGAGGGGGCTGGTGATAGCCAATACCCTCTTTAGACACAAAATTATCCACAGGTATACGTGGCGAGTGATGAGAAGGAATGGTGGTGAACTGAATGAACGAAAGGCAATGACTGATTATGTGTTTGTGGATGATAGAGTGAGAAGGTGTGTAATGGATGCAAGAGCATACAAAGGTTGGGGGAGTGGACTTTCTTACCACCACTTGGTGGTGGTGAAAGTCAAAGTTCAAATGAAATGGAGGAAGAGGAGAAGGGAAGGACAGGAGGAAATAGTCCATACAAACAGGGTAGAAAGGTTCCAAGAGGATAGAAAAAAAGGCATATTAAGAGAGAGAAGTGGAGGAGCTACTGGGTAAATATGATTTGGGGCAGATGGGGGATGTGGAAGGTGTGTGCAAGATATTCACAGAAGAAATCTGTGCAGCATGTGAGGTGGTGTGTGCGGTGAAGTGATGACGAATGGAGTGCAAGGAACAGCATGATGGAATGAAGAGGAGAGAAAGGCTGTGGTACAAAAGAAGGCATGTAGTGAGTGGATGAGAAGCAGAGGCGTGGAGGAGGCTGAGAGACGGAAGAGAGAGTTATATGTAGAGAGGAAGAAAGAAATGAAAAGATTAGTAAGAGAGAGTACGAAGAGAGTGGATGAGGAATTTAGATGGAATGTGAGTGTAAAGTGGAGGGAATGTAAGAAAATGTTCTGGAAAGAGGTAAAGAGAGTTAGACAGGGTGATAAAGAATTAAGTCGGGAAGTGAAAGATAAAAATGGTATATTGCTTGTGGAGAAGGGAAATGGAGAGAACACTTTCATGAATTGTTGAACACAGAGAATAAAAGTATTTCCGAGTATAAGCGGCCGGGGAATGGCTGGGAGAAGAAGGGATTTGAGAAGAGAGGAAGAAATCAGTAGGATGGAAGTTGTGGAAGCAATGAAGAACGTCAAAATGGGAAAACCCCCAGGCATTGGTGGAGTGTGTAGTGAAATGCTGAAACATGGAGGAGAGATGGAGGTAGATAGGATATGGAAGATGTGCAGATTGGCCTGGGAGAAAGGTGGAGTCCAAGGGGATTGGAAGTCAGGTATAATTATTCCCGTGTACATGGGAAAAGGGAAAAAAGAAGTGTGTGGTAATCATAGAGGCATTTGTCTTCTTAGTGTAAAAGGGAAAGTCTATGGTAGGATACTTATTGACAAAGTTAGGAAACTAATAGAGGAATTAGTTGGAGATGAATAGGGAGGTTTTAGGAAAGGATGAGGTTGTGTAGATCAGATATTCATTCTTAGGTCTTCAGTGGAGACGTTTCTAGAGAAGGGAAAAAGTTGTATGCGACCTTCATGGATGTGGAGAAAGATATGAGAAGGTGGATAGACAAGGACTGTGGAAAGTACCGGTATTAAGAATATATCGAGTGAATAGGAAGTTGTTGAATGCCGTGAAGAGTATGTATGAGGGTGCTCAGGCTGCAGTGTGTGGGGATAGTGAACTGAGTTGGTTATACGGTTACCATCCAGAGTTGTTAATGGTTTCCTGGGTTACAGGAATCCATTAGGCTTGTCACTCGATGTAAAGTCACCTGAAGAGGAAAGAAGAGTAATAAAGAGTGACAGGAGAAATGGAGAAATAGAAAGAAAGGAGGGCAGACACAGAAAAAGAATGATTACGACGAAGGAAGAGGTAGGCAGCACTACATCAAGTGAGTGGATGATGCTCGCCACCACCTACCACCAATAAGAAGAACTAGAAGAATATTTAAGAAGCTATGAAGAAAGCAATTAAGATGCACCAAACCCATCAACAGGAAGGGTAAGCAAGCACAGGCAACATTTATTTGACTGAAAATTTGGCTTTACAAATCTATGGATATTTCTCAAGATCAGTTCCTCGTACATATTTATATCAGCCTGTCTGCAGAAATATTGCCCTTATACTTACATCGTTTATAGTACAGTAGGAGTGTGTGTCTTACCTGTAATGAAAAAAAAAAGTGAACAATAAATGCTAATACGAGGACAGACTTTGTCCAGAAATAATTTATCATCGCATCTTAACCTGGTACCGTGTTTATCTGTCCGTCTGTCTATCTATCTATCTATCCACCTATCAATAAACTGACAAGAAGCGGTGCCAAGGCATAGCAAACCCGTCCCCGGAAGTAATTTTAGTGCTGACGTATAAACACAACAGGATATCTAGTCAAAGATGTCACATATCAGATTTGAAGTAAATTGGATCAAAATTAACGATTTTATGCCCATGTGAAATATTAGGCCCGATCCACCTGGCACTGACCCCCCTACCGCTAACTGGGGGGTGACCCCCCTGATGTAATGAGGCATGTTATAGGATGCAGATTTGAAAGATGCACCTTTAGGTTTTGGTTTCATGACGATATGACGACTTTGAAAGGAGTTATGCCGAAAAAAGATAAACGATTTTTTAACCCGAATTTTATTGTTATTTTTTTCACATTTTTCAGGCCTACAGCCTAGGCCTCGGCCCATTTTGGCCCAAAATTAATCAGGTGATCAGGACATAGTCCATCACCCCTGTAATTTTAGTCAATATCGCACCAATAGTTTTCGCGTAAAGTTGTAAACAGACAGACAGACAGACAAACAAACAGACAAACCGAAAGAAAACAATACCCGTCCCGGAGCTAGTTCGGGGCGGGGATGTGTAATAATTATATTTATACAAATATAGAAAAGACTAAAAAACACATTTGCAGTAATCTATGTCAACTTATCAACACAGGAATAAAATATTCCAATTCACCTTTGCATAGGAAACTGTTAGCTATCCAAAGAATCTATTTCAGTGCTCTCTCTCTCTCTCTCTCTCTCTCTCGAACTGAAAAAAAAAAAAAAAACACTGACCTCTGAACTCACTAATATACACACACTGACTGATCCCTTCAGCCTGATTACCTGTTTTCCATTTTACACTTACGTCCTTCACAAGATATTATTCAACACTTATTGATATGGAAAAAGTTGAGCATTTTTTTTTTTTTAAGGGGAAAAAAAAAAAACAAAGGCCAGAAGACAGCAAGACTGTTCCCTCGAAGAAAATAATTAAAATAACAGAGTGTAGGAATAACTGACACCACCGGCTCTAGTAATTTCTTCTATGAATAGAGAGAGAGAGAGAGAGAGAGAGAGAGTTTGTGTGCAAAGGTGTAGACGTAGCCAGGCAATATATTATGTACTGTACCTGCCTCTCTTACTGCCTCACATTGCCTGCCTGCCTCCCGACCCCCCCCCTCTCTCTCTCTCTCTCTCTCTCTCTCTCTCTCTCTTCCCTTGTCTTGATCCATGTCTTTCCGCTTCTTTCTTATTTTTCTCGCTTACTGTCTTTCTTCCTCTCTCTCTCTCTCTCTCTCTCTCTCCCCTTGTCTTGATCCGTGTCTTTCCTCTTCTTTCTTACCTTTCTCACTTCCTGTCTTTCTTCCACTTCTCCACCTCTCTCTCTCTCTCTCTCTCTCTCTCTCTCTCTCTCTCTCTCTCTCTCGAGTACTGAAAAATTTTAACACTGACCGCTGACCTCGCAAATGTACACTGGCACCAAAAAGTATGGGTGCAGAATATGTGTTAAATATTATGACACACGGAACAAAGGTGACTGGACATTGCGGTTCTGTCCTGCCACACGCAGGCATCCCAGACGACAGACGACTGCTATGTCCAATACCTCTTGTGTCCTCCCTAATGAGTAGGGAATGGCAGTAATTGTTATAATATATACAGGTATTAACGGGCTGGCACTGCCACAGCATCGAATCATTCTGGACGGCATCGCACCCACAGTGCACCCATAGTTTTTGGGGCGAGTGTACATACATTGATTCCATCAGTCTGATGACCGGTTTTTCATTTCACACTTACACCCTTCACAAGATTTTATTCAACAGTTTTATACATCTCTGATATGGAAGAAGTTGAGCATATTTCTATTTTGAAAGGAAGAAGAACCAAAGGCCAAAGACCGCAAGATTGTTCCCTCCAAGAAAAGAATTAAAATACAGAGTATAGGAATATCTATCAAATAATTTCCTTTTAACATGGACAGAGAGAGAGAGAGAGAGAGAGAGAGAGAGAGAGAGAGAGAGAGAGAGAGTGAAGGTGTAGACGTAGCCAGGTAATAAATGATACAAGCCTACAGTACCTGCCTCTCTCACTGCCTCACCTTGCCTGCCTGCCTGCCCCCCCCCCCTCTCTCCCTCTCCTGTCCACTTCCACATCTCTTCTTTCCTCTCCCTGCTCATCCTTCACTTTTATTTTCCTCTCCTTACCTAAACCTCTCCACTTCTCCTTGTTCTACTTCTCTATCTCTCCATATCAGTCTCTACCATCTTCTCTCTTCTTCCCTACATATGTTTTTGTCTCTCCTTGCCTCTCTCTCTCTCTCCCCACCTCTCCTCTTTCTGTCTTCCTATCATTCCACTTCTCCCTTTCACCCTTCTCTTCCAGCACCCTTTCCTCACCCCACTTCACGCTGCTTCACCTTGCCTCTCCCTACCTCTCCCAGCCCTCTGCACTTCACCCTATCCCACCGTCCCGTGCCTCACCCTTCATGCCTCACCCCATCTCGCAGTGTCTCTTCTGGTCTGTTCCTGCTTCACCCTGCCTCTTCCCAATTTTCCTTGCTCTCTGTCCCTCAACCTGCCTCTCCCTGCCTCAACCTGCCTCTCCCTGCCTCAACCAGCCTCTCATGCCCCCCTTACCTCACCTCATATAAACACCCTCTTACTTCCTGCCTCACTCGACTCTCCTTCCGCTGCACCTGACTTATTTTTCTCGACCCTGGCTTTAACACTCTTTTTAGCGCCCCTTAATGCTAGTTTTATTTTATCTCTGCTACTTCTCAGCCATTTTCGCTAGCTTAAAAATTCGAGATGGCGGAACATTTAACATTTATTTTTTTTCTGCTACATCCACACGTTTATTATTACTATTATTATCATCCCCACTATTATTCCATATTGTGGGGGGGGGGGTATAGGAATCGCCTCTGTCCGTCCGTCCGTCTGTCTTTCCTTCCGGGCCTGTATCTGGGAAACTACCGGGTGGCTTGGCTTCATATCACACAGAAAGATAGAGTATGTGTGGTAGTTGATGCCCGGATATGTACAATTGCCATATTGTCTGTACTTTACCAGCTAGGACCATAGAAGGAAACATCTGTCTTGTGTTATATTTTGGAAACTTCTTGCTGGATTCTCTTCATATCTTACAGAAAGATAGAGTATGAGTCCTAGTTTATGTCCTTATATATGAAACTGCCACATTGTATTTTACCAGCTATTTCCATATAAGGAAACTAATCTGTAAATAGCTGTATCTTGAACACTACTTGCTGGATCATCTTCACTTCTTAAAGATAGTGTACGAGTCCTAGTTTATGTCCCTATATATGAAACTGCCATACTTACTAGCGCATAGCTATATATTCTTTACCACATGGTGGGGATGCGTCTTGGCTAAAGGCTTCTTCTTCTTTTTCTTCTTCTTCTGATTATTATAAGTTTAGGAACGATGCATAAACCTGTATTCTCGTCGGTTAAGGCAGCTCCCTAACACCTCTTCCTGAGCGACTTTTTTGTTTATTAGTCGACTGAATGTGAACCCAGCTGACTGCAGACTAACGCTGACCTTCTGCAGTCCATTCTCCTCCTTTCGGGATCCCCAACCTTTTCTCCTCTCTGACCTGACCCCTGACCTCTTCTCCCTGCTCTGACCTTCTCTCCTCCCTGACCTAACCCATGACCTTTTCTTCTCCATGACCTGACCCCTGACCTCTTCTCCCTGACCTGATCTGCCCTCACCTGCCCTAAGTCATGCAAGGTGTGTGAGTTACCTGAAGGAAGGCGGAAGACAATGACAAAAGTAACAGTATAAATTTTCCTGAGTGTAAGAAAACTGTAGTGAGGTGAGGGAAGAAAAATGGGACGATTGGTGGAGGAAGGAAGGGGAAGAGGATGAGGAGGAGGAGCGAGGAAGGGGTAGAGGACGGGGTGGAGGAAGAGGGAGGAAGAGGAAGGGGTAGATGATGGGGTGGAGGAAAAGGATGGGGTGGAGGAAGAGGAAGGAAGTGGAAGAAGATGGGGGAGAGGAACTGGAGAGAGAGAGAAGAATAGGGGGAGGAGATGAAGAGACGGAAGAGGATGAGAAGTGGAGAAGGAAGGTGACAGGGAGAGTAAGAGGAGGCGGAATAGAGAGGAAATGAAAGGGGAGAAGGAAGAGGAAGTGGAGAGATAGAGGAGGAAGGTGAAGCGGAAAGAGGAGGAAGAGGAGGGGGGAAATGAAAGAGAAGAAGGAAGAGTAAGTGGAGAGAAAGAGGAGGAAGAGGGAGGAGGATAGGATGAGAATTAGAATGAAAAAGGAGGAGTAAGAAGGAGGGTATGAAGAGAGGAGGAAGAGGAAGTGGAGAGGATGAGAAGGAGATAGAGAGAGGAGAAGAAGGAGAGGGAAGAGGGAGTGGCTGAGGAAGAGGAAGAGAGAGAGGACGAAGAAGATGGAAAGAGGAGGGATACAAAGGCGTACAAAGGAAAGCGCAAAGCAACAGTATGTTTCCTTCAAGACTGTTAGAGATAAGACTAAGACTATGATATCTAATTTATGAGATGAAGATAAGATTAAGATATGGCTAAGGAGAGAGAGAGAGAGAGAGAGAGAGAGAGAGAGAGAGAGAGAGAGAGAGAGGATCAAGAAAAGACCCGAAGGAAAGTAAAAGGGGGAAAAGAGAAATGGAGGGAGAGACAAAAGGTGAGGGAGAGACAAAAGGTAAGGGAGGAAGGGAGGGAGGGAGGGTTAGGCCGAGGTAGAGAGGGAGGGGGGAGGGAGAAACCAGCACACAACAACAACAACAACAACAACAACAACAAACCTACACTATTCACCTACACTCCAACACTATTTCTTTTTTTCACAGTCTCTTCTTGACCAACCCTCTTCTCTTCTCACTAACCATCCTATGAAGAAAAAAAAAAAAGGGGAAGAAATGATAAATGAAAGGAAGGACAAGAGGTGAGGAGGGAAAGAGAGAGGAAGGAGAGAAGCAGGGTGACTGAGGGAGGGTGAGGAAGGGTGGGTGAGAGAAAGAGGGAGAGAAGGAGGGGGGGAGGAAAGGAGAGAGGGAGAGCGATGGAGGGAGGGAGGGAGAGACGATGTAGAGGGGGAGGGGGGTGGCAGAAACAAGCAATGGCTGTTCGTAGCATCTCACATCCTCTCCCTACAGGTTCCTCTCACCCCTTCAGCCCGAGAACGTATTTTCCATTTTAGTCTTGCTCTCTACAGACGATTGCATTCAGCTCAGATTTTTTCGAACGGGAGAGGGATAATAAAGCCTTCTTAAATCCCTCCAAGCCCATATATCTTCCCTAAACCGAAAAAAATCGTCTGAAAGTAACATTTACATGCAAATATACCCGTTACGTCATTGAACTGAAGGGGTTAATAACACTGACATGCTATCAATTGCATCGTTCACTCAAATATTCGCTGAAAAATGCAGATCAATATTCAACACACCTAAACATCTGGTCTTTCCTGCAAACATAATTTACGGCACTGAAAAAATGGGGCAAAATTCCATGACTTTCTAAAACATCACTTCTACATCAATATTATGCGTAATCATACCCACCTCCAAACATCACCACCCTCGCGACACTGTCCAAAAGTCGTCTTCCTTTATATAAGCAAAAAACGGCATATTTCTAGCCATATAAGCACTTAGACATGGCAATATAATCCACAGGCGGGTAGTGACCACCCAATACACAGCCCAAGAGGTGACTGAACTAGGAACGACGGGGTCTTGACTGAGAAGGAGGCTGTTCCCATAACATCACAGCCTCCCTTAAATAATACATTATTCCACATCTCAATCAAAATCAAACCACTACAGTGCTGAAGTTGATTTAACAAGAATAAACACACATATATATTTCCCTGACTGCCAGACAACGCGAGAAGGCATCAGGAAAAAGATAAAACCATAAAAACAAGTGAAGACATTCCATCAAAAGAAATACATACAAACCACCACCTCCAGCCGCCTTTAAGCGTCCTGTGTTAGACACATTCACGAAATCAGCTGCAGTGTCTTTTTAACTTCGACGGGGGAAGAATTTAAAAGGCCTGGAAGAGAAATTAAAAGTACCAAAGAATTAAACGTATCCAAGACAACAAACGACAGCCAATCAGAGCAGAGGTGGGCGGGTCTTACGGTGGCGAGGATAGTGAGGGCGTGTGGCTTAGTTTGGTGGCCTGCCTCTACTCTCCCATTACGTTTATATTATTTATTTCCCAGCTCATGTTGCCCTCATTGTTAGTCGCGTTTTCTTGCTTGGTTTCTTGTTTATTTAGTTTTTACTCCCGCACCCATGATAATGCCGGGCTGTAATGTAGGGTACACTGTGTGTGTGTGTGTGTGTGTGTGTGTGTGTGTGTGTGTGTGTGTGTAGTTTTGTCCACCTGTCTGTTTATATGACCATACCATAAAGCTATTACCCAATTTTCACCAAATTTAGTGGAAGGGTCCACGATTTTTTATTTTCTTAAATTATAAAGGTTGGCTATAGGTCACCGTCAAACGGCAAGGTCAACTTGAATAGTACTGATCCGATTTCAATCACACTTGGTGTAAAGATTCAGGGTGTGGCCAGGATGAGGTGGCTCAAGTTTGATGACAATTAGTCCAGCGTCATGGTTATAGGTCAAGGTCAACAATATCATTCTAACTCAAGTAGTTTTTATTCGATTTGGACCAAACCTGGAAGTGCTGAAGATAAGATATTTACAGATTCAGTTTTGAGAGTGAAAGACTGACTAGAAGAGTGCAAGAGGGTGAAGTGAAAAGGGGAAGGTAGAGGGGGAGACCGACGATGAGATAGAAGTATGGAGTGAGGAGATATATGAGAGGGGTTTATGGTATGGAGAAAAGATAGCCAAATGGCAGAGGACAAGACGACAAGGAAGCGATTTGTGTGTACGAGATTAAAACGTCTGGGTGGATAGCTGGATGGATGAAGAGATAGACAGGCAAACACATAGACAGACAGAGAAGTAGATAGGTAGGTAAGTAGACAGATAAATGGACATATGGATGGATAGACGGATGGATGGACAAAAAGACAGCCAAACAGACAGACAGACAGATAGACGGATAGATAGCGTGTATTGCCAGACGGTTGACGAATTAACCTACTTAAGAAAGCCGAAGTTATCACCATGTTCTTCTAGCCATCTCCAGACAATATCCTTCATCTTAGGGCAAACTTACAAGACGGAGGGATTAAATAGAGCCTTAATAAACCCCTTCAGTACGAGAGGCCCTTCCCAAGCTGAACACAATCGTCTGGAAGAAGGAAAAATGAAGTTAAAAAAAAGGTGTTCATGAGTTTGAGCAAAAGCTCTGAGAACGAAAAAGTGAAGAGATAAGCAGTTAGTCTTTTAGTATGATCATTGTTTTGTTTCTCATGGTATGTTTTTAAGTGGGTCTCTCTCTCTCTCTCTCTCTCTCTCTCTCCCCCTCCGACACCCGAACAAATAAAAATAAATCGCTAAATGACGTTATTCAGCAGAGTCATCGGTCAATAATCATATTACAGGTACGAGAGAGAGAGAGAGAGAGAGAGAGAGAGAGAGCGTACGTAATAGGATGTAAGAGTAAGCTGCTTCTCACCTGTCAAAGAGAAGGGCTTCCGGTCTGCTGGCGCTTAGGTGAAAAATAATTCTTTTTTTGCTAATAAATGTCTTTGCTCGCGTGAAGGCTTGGAGCTATTGGTGTTCTTGGAATATCTACTTACTTGCTAAAACTTTATCAGTGTATTTAATGATATATAGTCCTCATTATCATCATCATCATCATCATCATCATCATCATCGTTACCAATGTCATCTCAGCCGTATTTCCCACTGTACCACACACAAACGCAGCCAGTGCAAAGCTTCCACCTTCTATAACAGAGTACAGTGACTACAAAAGGACTGCAAGAGGGAGTGTGTTACTATGACTATTGATGGAAGGACTGAGAATAATGAAAATTAAAATTGAAAACAGTGAGAATAGAAACTGAGGGAATATAGCTCAGTTTGTGTATACTGGCGAGGATGGGTATAGTACTCCTTATTATAATACTAGAACACGCCCCAGCAGGCTACACTAGGCTACACAACACTACCGCGGACTACTCTAGGCTACACAACACTACAGGGGACTACTCTAGGCTACACAACACTACAGGGGACTACTCTAGGCTACACAACACTACAGGGGACTACTCTACAGGCTACACAACACTACAGGGGACTACTCTAGGCTACACAACACTACAGGGGACTACTCTAGGCTACACAACACTACAGGGGACTACTCTAGGCTACACAACACTACAGGGGACTACTCTAGGCTACACAACACTACAGGGGACTACTCTAGGCTACACAACACTACAGGGGACTACTCTAGGCTACACAACACTACAGGGGACTACTCTAGGCTACAAGGGACTACTCTGGGCTACTCTCTTCTCAGGCTAGACCAACACTGCAGCCAACTTTGGTATGTTAGAGAGACAGGAGTTAAATACGGAGAGTAGCCTCACATTCCTACCACTTTCCTACCACACCAATTCTACCACATTCGTACCACATCGGAGTCCTGCCACCGCTGCTACACCACATTCCGACCATCCTGCCACACCAAAGTCCTGCCACATTCCTACCACATTTCTGCCAGATCAGTCATACCACATTCCTATCACACTTTTGCTACACCAAGGTCCTGTCACATCAAAGTCCTACCACATTCCTACCACATTTCTTCTACATTCCTTCCACACCGAAGACCTCGAACATCCCTGCCACATCAGTCATGCCACATTCCTCCCACATTTCTGGCACATTCCTGCTACACCACATTCCTACCACATTCCTGCCACATCAGAGTCCTATCACATTTCTGCCACATTCCTGCTACACCACAATTCAAAGTCCTGCCACATTCCTGCCACACCACATTCCTACTACACTGCTGACACATCAGTGTCCTACCACATTCCTACCACATTCTTGCTATACCAGAGTCCTAACACATTCCTACCACACCTAAGTCCTACCACATTCCTACCACATCAGAGTCCTACCACAATGCCGCCACATCAAAGTCCTACCACAGTCCTACCAACATTCCTACCACATTCCAACCACATCAAAGTCCTACCACATTCCAACTACATCAAAGTCCTACCACATTCCTGCCAAATCAATGTCCTACCATATTCCAACCACATCAAAGTCCTACCACATTCCAACTACATCAAAGTCCTACCACATTCCTGCCAAATCAATGTCCTACCATATTCCAACCACATCAAAGTCCTACCACATCGAAATCCTACCGCATTCCCGCCACGTCAGTCCCATCACAGTCCTGCCACGTTTACATCGCGTTCACAATCTAGTTCTACGTGTTGCGACTCTCCCAAAATCACCTTAAACCAGAATCAGTGCAAATCCGTTCCTACCAAAGAAGGAGGTGGCCGAGTCAGTAGAGAGGTCTGCTGTCTCAATGGACGCAGGTTCGAATCCCGGCTGGGGCAGGGAATAGTTTAACGGGTTTGAATTTCGTAAGAACAGACTTTACTGATTTACCAGAAGACCCTACCACAGTTTCTCTCACATTCCTACCACACTTCTCCCATATTCATACCACTGCCGCAACTACTACCCCTGCTAATACCAGTACACCAGTCCTATATGAGACAGTCCTAGCATGCATTCAGTATGGACGGTGGCTGTTAGTGTTGAAGTGGTGACATGTGGAGGTGTACAGTATAGTACGTAAAGGGACTGTGGACCTCAGGGAACGGGCTGAGAAACCTATGTCAAGAGTCGGAAACAGTAAAAAAAATCACAGTTCTCTCTACATTCCTACCACAAAATCTGATCGATTCGTACCACATTTCTACCACAATAAACTGATCTACGCCTACCACATTCCTACCACTAATCTGATCAGTTCGTACCACATTCCTACCACAATAATCTGATCAGTTCGTACCACATTCCTACCACTAATCTGATCAGTTCGTACCACATTCCTACCACTGTAATCTGATCAGTTCGTACCACATTCCTACCACAATAATCTGATCAGTTCGTACCACATTCCTACCACAATAATCTGATCGGTTCGTACCACATTCCTACCACAATAAACTGATCTACGCCTACCACATTCCTACCACAAATCTGATCAGTTCGTACCACATTCCTACCACAATAATCTGATCAGTTCGTACCACATTCCTACCATTAATCTGATCAGTTCGTACCACATTCCTACCACTGTAATCTGATCAGTTCGTACCACATTCCTATCACAATAATCTGATCAGTTCGTACCACATTCCTACCACAATAATATGATCGGTTCATACCACATTCCAACCATAATAATCTGATCGGTTCGTACCTCCATTCTACCACAAAAATCTGATCTATTCCTACCACACTTCTACCACAAGAATCTGATCTATTCCTACCACAATAATCTGATTTATTCCTACCACAATAATCTGATTTATTCCTACCACAATAATCTGATCAATTCCTACCACATTCCTACCACAATAATCTGATCTATTCCTATCACATTTCTACCACAGTAATCTGATCTATTCCTACCATAGTAATCTGATCTATTCCTACCACATTCCTGCCACTATTCTGATTAAATCCTCCCATATTCCCACCACAATAATCTGATCTGTTCCTACCACAATAATCTGATCTATTCCTATCACATTCCTACCACAGTAATCTGATCTATTCCTACCACATTCCTACCACAATAATCTGATCTATTCCTACCACATTCCTACCACAGTAATCTGATCTGTTCTTACCATCCACTCACTCGATGTAGTGCTGCTCTTGGGTGCTTCTCTTTTCCTCTCTTCCCTCCTTCTTTCCCTCTTTCCTCTTCTGTCTTTCATTCTTTCCTTTTCCTTCTGCCTATGGGTGACTCTACACTAAGTGGCAAAGCCAAATGGTTTCCTGTACACCAGGAAACCATTTACTACGCTGGGTGGTAACCATATAACCAAACTATGGTGCCTGGTGGTTTAGTGGGTAATTAAGCTCCAATCGGATTGAGCCTGGTTAGGTTTATATCCAAGGGATGGTTGGGGTTTACTGCTCACGTAATGTCACTCAGGGATGCGTGAGGCAGGTCACTCTCATCTTAAATGTCAGGACCTACTTGCCTAGCCCCGGGCTCCTATGCTCCTCATGGGGCAACTAGGATTAGACGTTGATGATTAATAAATGAGAGGAACAAAAATAAAAAAAAATGGACGAATAAAGCAAATAAATTACATACAACACGAACACAAAATTAATAAAAATGAGTAAAAAAATAATAAGTAAAATATGAACTAAATGAAAAGTATAGATGAATGATAAAAATAAGGTAAAAAATAAAACAATGGGAAAAATTGCTGAATAAGAAAACAAATAAGATTAATAAAGTAGTAAGTAAGAACAAAGGAATAAAATAAATAAATAAATAAAGGAGGAAAAATAATTCTACAACCCTCCTTACTGAACAGCCCACAACAACATCCTTATCAAAGTAAAAAAATAATTAATACAACGCAGCCTGCAACGGATAATACATATTGCAATATTTATGATGATGTGCTCGTGTTGGAAAACATAAGGAGAGAGAGAGAGAGAGAGAGAGAGAGAGAGAGAGAGAGAGAGAGAGAGAGAGAGAGAGACTTTACTACCAACAATTTGCAGTAATTTTAAAGTCCTATTCCTACCCCCGCCCTTATCACCAGACCACGGCAATTACCACAGCCTCTATGTAACCTCATTAAACCCCTTCACTACGACGACGGGGGGTTGTCTGTCAGCTGAGTAAAACCGTCTGTCAGCTGTGTTCAGGCCTCCTCCTCCTCTACCACGTCTTCTTCTTTTTTTCCTCCTCTTCCTCTTCCTCCTCCTCCTCTTCCTCTACTTCTCCCCCCTTCCTCCTCCTCTTCTACTCCTCCCTCCTGCTCCTCCTCTACTTCCTCCTTCTCCTCCTCCTCCATGAATCCCACTACTACTAATAATCCCATATTTACGATTCAGCAGCCTACCTGGCCAGATTACCTGCATATAATTGGCTTAGTGTGGCCTCAGTTTTATTCTCAACCTCAGTTTTCTCTACAATTACTCTGTGTGGAATTGCCTGTATTTATTACCAGTATTCTCTCTGCACTAAGGCCCGTATTCTCGTCGGGTAAGGAAGCTCCCTAACATCTTCTCCTAAGCGATTTATTTTGCTTCTTACACTTTGTCCTAAACTGCGTTATATACATCCTTCAAACATCACCACACTCTGCATAAATAACGCACAATAGGATATTAACCAGTTATATCCAAAAATAAATCGCCAAGGAGGAGGTGCTGAGCCTCCTTACCCCACGAGAATACGGGCCTAGGTCACGTGGGGTATAAAGGTCAGCAGATAGAGTAAGTCGTCAATGCCCTTATTACATTACACTAGCTCCCTAATTTCCCCTTTGCTGCCCTCAGAGTACCTAGTAACTACTAAGCAGCCATTTATTTTATATCTATCTATCTACAGTCAGAAGCCTTAATCCCGTAAAGGGGTGGCCACAAACAAATCGCCTCCATGTCGCCCTGTCCCCTGCCATTTCGCTGCCCTCCCCCCAAATTACACCCTCCTCTCTCATATGGGTATACCTCTGTACTCCATCCCCCCATCCCATCCTCGGTCTCCCCCTCCCATCTCTTCCCTCCCCATCAGTTATTCCGCTTAGGCTACAAATATTTAACAACTGCTTTCTCTTGATTATTTCACGAATTTAACTCCGTCTATTCTTTTGGTATATAAAAAAAAGGGTAATGGACAGTACCCCATTCTAATTTATTGTTTGTTAACTCCTTGGTGTCCCCCATCCCCCCCCCTCACCCAAGCGCCCCCCGTGACCCCCCCTTCCTCTCCACCTGCAAATCATCACCAAGCGCCATCTTTCAGGCGAATGAATAATTAATTTGCTGTCATTCTTACATATTATGAAACCGGGATAGTGTGTGTGTGTGTGTGTGTGTGTGTGTGTGTGTGTGTGTGTGTGTGTGTGTGTGTGTGTGTGTGTGTGTGTGTGTGTGTGTGTGTGTGTGTGTGTGTGTTAGCTACAATTTCGGACGTTCATGCATCACGGTCACCTGGTCATGTCAGCTAATATTTAACACCTCACGTCGTTCATGTCAGCGCCGCCAACAAACATGTCATTATGTCAGGGTTGTCAAGTGTAACAAAGGCTACACCTCTGCTACACACTGATGCTGTACCAGGTGGATGTGCTGCCAGCTGTACATCTCCCTCACCACTGGATATTTGACCCGCTGTTAAGACAATTTTTGAGGGTAATTATTATAACCTGATGATGTAGCCCTGGAAGGTGTACAGTAGTGGTTACCTTACAACCTGTTTACTTGTGTACCCCTTTATCTGTCTATTTATCTATCTGTCTATCAATCCATCCATTCATTCATCAATCTGTCTACCTAACTATCTACCTATCTATCTATCTTCCTATCTATCTATCTATCTATACATCCATTCACCTAATCCATCCATTCATTCATCAATGTGTCTACCTAACTACCTACCTATCTATCTATCTTCCTATCTATCTATCTATCTATCCATCCATTCATCTAATCCATCCAGCATTCTTTCTGCCTGTCTGTCTATCTATTTATCCATCCATTCATCAGTCTGTCTACCTACCTATCCATTTATCTATCTATCCATCCATTCATCCAATCCATCCATCAATCTATTTATCTATCAATTTATCTATCTACCTATCTATCTATCAAAGCATATATAGCCTATAGCATGGCGGGTGAGGCAGTGAACCCTATATCTGGCTTCCTATATCAATCACCTCAAAACAATAATGTCAGTTCATTTATCTATCTATACATATACCCTTCAATAATCCATCTATCCATTTATCCATCTATGTGTCTATCTCTGAACCCTATAACTGGCTTCCTACATCATTCGCCACATAATCACACTTCAATTCATCTATCCATATATTTTTCAATAAATTGTCTATCTATTTATCTACCGTATCCATCTATCTATCTCTGAACCCTATATCTGGCTTGCTATATCATTCCCCACACAACCACACGTCATTTCACACCACGGGCAGGTTGGGTGAGGTATGGTGTGTGTTAGAGAGCGGTGACATTTATTAAATAAGTTTGTAAGTTATCCCCGACCCTGCCCACCACAGCACAGCACAGCAGAGCACAATAAAAACACAGCGCAACACAACAGCACAATACATAACACGACATAACACAGCAGCACAATACACGACACAACGCAACGTAACAGCACACGCAATGAAACGTAACAGCACAACACAGCATAACACACTAGCACTTTTGGCACCTCGTCTACTGCAAATTTGTAAGGCAACGTGGACTAACTCTTTACTGTCTATCTATATTTCTACCTACCCACCTACCTACTTAGCTACCTACCTGTCTATCAATCTATCTGTATGTATCTACCTACCTACCTACCTATCTACCTGCCCATCTACCTACCTATCTATCTATCTGTCCTTGTGGCTCTTGGTTAAGCTAGATTTTCACCCGATGGACTGCACAAATCCCGCCCCTTCAACCGGCCGCTCCCAGAGACCTTTCGCTAATGTATTGAAAGACTGCCTGTGGTAAAACTGAGATGACTGAGATGAGGTGAGGCGAGTGAGATTAGTGAGGTGAGTGTGTTAGTGGTGTGAGGGGCTGGATCAGAGAGAGAGGGTGGAGTATATTGCTTGTGAGTTGTATTTTTGCTATACTGAAGGATTGTATGTTTAAAATAGAGATGAGTGAAGTGTGTTGTGGTGTGTTAGGGCAGAGTGAAGTGTGTGTGAGTGAAGTGCATGAGGTGAAGTGTGGTGTGGCGTGAAGGACAAGAGCAGGATTTTCAATAGTTATTCATGGTTTTACTGGATGACTGTGTTTTTAAGGTCGTCTGCTCAAACCTTAAATCGTACAGTGGAATGCAAACCCTTAATTATTTAAGGTCATTTACGGATCGCCTGTGGTTATTACGTATAGTTAGCCTGCATCCCATATCACAGAACGCAGTCAGCAGCCACACCTTCTCGATTTCGGTTTCAGGTATACGAATCGTAGAGTGAGGTGAGTAAGAAGGATCCCTAGCACCTCTTCCTTAGCGATTTGTTTTTGAATATGGCAGGCTAATATCTTTCTGTATGTTATTTATGCAGGGTATGGCGACACTGGAAAGATTTATACAAAGCACAGACTTGGACAGTAAGGCGTAATGAGCAAACTAAATCGCTTAGGAAAAGGTGTTAGGGAGCTTCCTTACCCGACAAGAATACGGGCCTTAGTGCAGAGAGAATACTGGTAATAAATACAGGCAATTCCACACAGAGTAATTGTAGAGAAAACTGAGGCTGAGAATAAAACTGAGGCCACACTAAGCCAATTATATGCAGGTAATCTGGCCAGGTAGGCTGCTGAATCGTAAATATGGGATTATTAGTAGTAGTGGGATTTATGGAGGAGGAGGAGGAGGAAACAGCCAGCCAGACAGACGACTGGCACACACACACACACACATACACACACACAAATACACCCTCCCCCCCCACACACACTGTAGTTCGGTTATATAAAACGAATGATGAGTGAAAGACTGACTAGGAGAGTGTATGAGGTGGGCTGAAGGAGAAGAGAGAGAGAGAGAGAGAGAGAGAGAGAGAGAGAGAGAGAGAGAGAGAGAGAGAGAGAGACCAGTTTGGCTAAAGAGAATAAGCAAGCAGGAAGATTTGCCTCTGAGCCACTAGCTACAGAGAGAGAGAGAGAGAGAGAGAGAGACCAGTTTGGCTAAAGAGAATAAGCAAGCAGGAAGATTTGCCTCTGAGCCACTAGCTACAGAGAGAGAGAGAGAGAGAGAGAGAGAGAGAGAGAGAGAGAGAGAGCAGTTTGGCTAAAGAGAATAAGCAAGCAGGAAGATTTGCCTCTGAGCCACTAGCTACAGGGGGAGACAGAGAGAGAGAGAGAGAGAGAGAGAGAGAGAGAGAGAGAGAGAGAGAGCAGTTTGGCTAAAGAGAATAAGCAAGCAGGAAGATTTGCCTCTGAGCCACTAGCTACAGGGGAAGAGAGAGAGAGAGAGAGAGAGAGAGAGAGAGGGGGGGGGGATGAAACAAGGCTAAAGAGAGGCGAGGGACATGGCCGGGTGGACAAGAAAGGGAGAAGGCAGGACAGAGGGAGCCAAGCATGAGGGTGAGGCAGGGAGAGGCAGGGTGAGGTATGAGGAAGGCAGGGTGAGGCAAATGAGACAGGAGAGAGGTAGGAAGGACGCAAGTGAAACAAGGTAGGGCCAATTGAGGTAAGAGAGGCAGGGGAGAAACTGGGTGAGGCAGAGTGAGGCAAACTGAGGCAGGAAAATGAGGCAGACTCTTGTGTTGAGGAGAAACAGCCTTCTCGGCGACCTGATACTACTACACACTTTCCTAAATGCTCTCTTTTCCTTCCTTCCTTCCTTGTTCCCTCCTTCCTTCCTTGTTCCCTCCTTCCTTCCTTGTTCCCTCCTTCCTTCCTTGTTCCCTCCTTCCTTTCTTTGTTCCCTCCTTCCTTCCTTGTTCCCTCCTTCCTTCCTTGTTCCCTCCTTCCTTCCTTGTTCCCTCCTTCCTTCTTTGTTCCTTCCTTCCTTCCTTGTTCCCTCCTTCCTTCCTTGTTCCCTCCTTCCTTCCTTGTTCCCTCCTTCCTTCCTTCCTTGTTCCCTCCTTCCTTCCTTCCTTGTTCCCTCTTTCTTCCTTGTTCCCTCTTTCTTCCTTGTTCCCTCCTTTCTTCCTTGTTCCCCCCTTCCTTCCTTCCCTCCTTCGTTCCTTCTTGTCTTTCTTTTCTCTTCTCTTTTTTTTCCCTTTCACTTTCTTCTTTCTATCCTTTTCCTTCCTTCCTTCCCTCCTTCCATCTTTCCCTCTTTCCACCCTTCCTTCCTTCCTTTCTTTCTTTCTTCCCTCCTTCCTTCCTTCCTTCCCTCCTTCCTTCCTTCCTTCCCTCCTTCCCTCCCTCCAACCCTTCCTCCTTCTTTCCCTCCTTTCTTCCCTCCTTTCTTCTTTCCTTCTTCTCCTTTTTGCCACTTATTTTTCCCTCTCGTATTCTTCCTTCCTGGTCTTTCTTTCCTTACAGTTTTCCTAGACGCTCTTCCTACCTTCCTTCATTTCTTTCTTCTTTCCTTCCTCCCTTCCTTCTTTCCTTGTTACCTACTTTCCTTCCTTCCTCTGTCTTTTTCTTCCTACATTCCTTCTTTTTTTCTTCTTTCCCTCTCCTCTGTCTTTCCTTTTTTTCCTCCATTTTTTTCTTTTCCTTCCTTCCTTCCTCCCTTTTCTCTTTCTTCCAATTCTTCTAAGTATCTTTCTCATCTCTCCTTCCTCCCTTCCTCCATCTCTTCCTCACCATTTTCTTTTCTTTCTTCTTCAGTCATATTCCTTCCTTCCTTCCCTTTCGTTCATATTCCTTCTCATGTTTCCTTCTTCCCTTCAGTCCTTCTAGCCTTCCTTCTTTCTTTGCGCCTTCTCTTCCTCTGTTCTTCATCCATTCTTTCCTTATTCAGTCATCCTCCTTCCTTCTTCCCTTTCCTTCACATTTCCTCTCATCCTTCCTTCCTTCTTCGCTCCAACTCTTCCTCTGTTTTTCATCTTTTTATCTCTTCCTAATTCAGTCATCTTCCTTCATTCTTCCCTTTCCTTCATGCTTTTTCCTTCTCCTCGGAGACTTAATATTCACTACAAACTTTTCTCTTTTCCTTCCTTTTTTCCTTCCCTTTCCCTCCTTTCATTCCTTTTCCCCCTCCTCCATTCCATCCTTCCTTCCTCCCTGCTCTTTCCTTTTAACACAGTTACTGAATTTCTCTTTATCTTCATTCCTTCCTTCCTTCCTTCCTATATTTCTGAACATTCTATTCCTCATATTTTTCCATTTCTCCACTACTCTCCTTCCTTCCTTCCCTCTTTCCTTCCTCTTACTCTACTTCCTTTCTTCCTTCTTCTTCATTCTTATCGGTGACCTAGCACTATACAATTTTCTTAACATTCTTCCTTCCTTCATTCTTTCGATTTCTCTCCCTACCTCCTCTCTCTCTCTCTCTCTCTCTCTCTCTTGCTTCCTCCTGCCTTCCTTCATTCTTCCTAATACTTTTCGTCCTATCCCAAACAGAGAAGCAGACGCGGGATTTTCAAAGGTTTGTCTGTCTGTTTGTCTGTCTGTCTCTCCACGTAACTCCATTCATTGCCACTCATTTCAACACACATCCACAACACAACGTTCCTTCACTTCCCTGCTTATCTGTCTCTCTACGTGACTCCACTCACTTCCAATCATTTGCACTGTTCTCATTCGTGACTTGTATCACACACACACACACACACACACACACACACACACACACACACACACACACAGTAACAGAGCGACCGATAGACCGACCGACCGACAGACAGACAGACAGACAGAAACACACACACACACACACACACACACACACACACACACACACACACACACACAGTAACAGAGCGACCGATAGACCGACAGACAGACAGACAGACACAGAGAGAGAGACACACACACACACACACACACACACACACACACACACACACACACACAATAAAGTAGTTCGGTTATGTAGAGCGAATGATGAGTTCAAGACTGACTAGGAGAGTATATGAAAGGTGGATTGTAGGAGGAGGAGAGGGAAATCGCGAATGAGAGAGAGAGAAATAGATAGATAGATAGATAGATAGATAGATAGATAGATGGAGAGAGAAAGAGAGAGAGAGAGAGAGGGGGGGGTGAACAAGGTTAAAGAGATGCAAGGGACATGGCCGGGTGGACAAGAAAGGGAGAAGGCAGGACAAAGGGAACCAAGCATGAGGGTGAGGCAGGGAGAGGCAGGGTGAGATATAAGGAAGGCAGAGGAAGGCAGGGGGGAGGCAAAAGACAGGAGAGAGGTAGGGAGGAGGGAAGAGAAGCAAGGTCAGGCCAACTGAGGTAAAAGAGGCAGGGGAGAAACTGGTAAGGCAGGGTGAGGCAGGTAAATGAGGTAGGCTTTTGTCCTGAGGAGAAACAGCAATTCCCGGTGACCTAAAACTCACTACACACTTTCCTAAATGCTCTCTTTTCCTGTCTTCCCTCCTTCCTATTCCCTCCTTTCTTCTCTCCTTTATTCCTTCCTTCCTTCTCCCCTGTCTTTCATTTCCCTTCTCTTTTGTCCCTTTCACTTTCCTCATTCTATCCTTTTTCTTCCTTCCTTCCCTCCATCCATCTTTCCTTCCTTGCATCCTTCCTTCCTTCCTATCATTCTTTGTTTCTTTCTTCCTTTCTTACTCCCTTCCTTCCTTCCTTTCTTCCCTCCTTTTTTCTTCCCTCCTCCCTTTTCTCATTTACTTTTCCCTCTCGTTTTCTTTCTTCCTGGTCTTTCTTTCTTTATGGTTTTCCTAGACGCTCTTCCTTCCTTCCTTTTTGCCTTTCCTTCCTTCCTTCTTTCCTTTTTGCCTTTCCTTCCTTCCTTCCTTCTTTCCTTTTTGCCTTTCCTTCCTTCCTTCCTTCTTTCCTTTTTGCCTTTCCTTCCTTCCTTCCATTGTTTTTTCCTTTCATCCTTCCTTCCTTTTTTTTCTTTCTGTCCATCCTTTTCCTTTCCTTTCTTTCCTCCAACGTCTATTTTTCTTTTTCTTTTTTCCTTTTCTCTTTTTTCCAATTCTTCTCCATTTCTTTCTCATCATTCCTTCCTTCCTTCCTTCCTCCTGCTCTTCCTCACCATTTTCTTTTCACTCTTCTTCAGTCATCTTCCTTCCTTCTTCCTTTTCCTTCCTATATCTTCTCATCCTTCCTTCTTTCCTTCCTTCCTTCCTGCCTGCCATCATTCTTTGCGTCTTCTCTTCCTCTCTTCTTCCTCTCTTTCTCCTTATTCACATTTCTTCCTTCCTTCTTCTCTTTCCTTCATATTCCTTCTCATCCTTCTTTTCCTTCCTTCCTTCCTTCTTTGCTCCTATTCTTCCTCGTTTTTCATCTTTTTCCTCTCTTCCTAATTCAATCATCTTCCTTCCTTCTTCCCTTTCCTTCATACTTCTTCTTCTCGGAGACTTAACATTCACCACACATATTCCTATCCTCTTTTCCTTCCTTCTTTCTCTCCCTTTCTCTCCTTTCCATTCCTATTCCCCCCTCCTACATTCCATCCTTCCTTCCTGCCTACTCTTTCTTTTTAACATAATTATTGATTTTTTCTTTATCCTCCTTCCTTCCTTCCATTATTATTGAACATTCTATTCCTCATATTTTTCCATTTCTCCACCACTCTCCTTCCTTCCTTCCTTCCATCCTCATACTCTACTTTCTTCCTTCCTTTTTCATTTGTATCGGTGACCTGACCTGACACTATACAATTTTCTTAACATTCTTCCTTCCTTCATTCATTCACTTTCTCTCTCTCCCTCCTTCCCTCCCCCCATCTCTCTCTCTCTTGCTTCCTCCTGCCTTCCAACATTCTTCCTAAGCTAACACATCAATTTCATTAAACACGTTAATACTTTTCGTTCTATCCCTAACAGTGAAGCAGGCGCAACCCCATTCACTGCCATTCATTTCCATACATATCCACTACACAACGCTCCTTCACTTCCTCACGTGTCTGTCTGTCTGCCTCTCTCTCCACGTAACTCCACTCACTGCCACTCATTTCCATACACATCCACAACACAACGCTCCTCCACTCTCTCTCTCTCTCTCTCTCTCTCTCTCTCTCTCACACACACACACACACACACACACACACACACACACACACACACACACACAAACACACACACACACACACGTTAGAGTGGGGATGACAATACTATCCTGTAGCAACTTTTTTACTTCCAAGCTCACTTCCCTATTTCTTATCATTGCTTTCAATGAACCAGCCACCTTCCTTCTCCTTTGCCTGGTCCTGTAGTGCAATATTCAAAAGATTTACTGCACTGAAGAATTTTTGGCAAGGAAGACAAAGAGAAATGTTGCAAGTTGAGATTAAATTTGGCCTCTTTGGTGCAAGATGAAAGCATGCAATGGTGTCTTGCAATCTTGGAAAAATCTGGAGGTATAAAAGAAATGTACAGTCAGGGAAAGTTCCGCATTACCCACCTCCCGAAGCACTGATGTGAGACAGGCGAATGTGAAGCGGCAGCCAGATGTCAAATGTCTGGTAACTGTGAGTGTGAAGGAGGGGAGGAGGGGGATTGGGGGGCAGAGGAGGGTTTAATGATAAATTGGGAATCAAGTGTAGGTCTGCAGTGTATGACTTGGACGGTGTGTTTGAGTTACTTTAGTAAGGGTAGATGACAATATGATGCTAACATTTTATAAGAAAAATTTCTTAAATGTCTGTAGAGTAAGTGTTGTCAGGAAAGTTATGGAAGTTTGCTGGGTTCGGACAGAGGTTTGAATGCTTTCATTCCCACTCTTACTTGAGACGTTTCCCCAGGAGATATTCGTAACGATATAACATATATTTATATTTTGTGTTGACTCCAAAACAAAACCACTGTATTATCTGTCTGTCTGTCTATCTATCTATCTATCTATATATCTATATATTAATTCTTATTTGTTTATTCATTTATCCTGTCATCGCACTGTAAACATCCGCCTGCAAACATTTCCACTGTTATTCTGGTAATTATTCATCTCGAAAGTTTCTAGAGAAGGGAAAGAAGTTGTATGCGGCTTTCATGGATTTGGAGAAAGCATATGACAGGGTGGATAGACAAGGATTGTGGAAAGTGTTAAGAATATATGGAGTAGATGGGAAGTTGTTGAATGCTGTGAAGAGTATGTACGATGGTGCGAAGGCTGCAGTGCGTGTGGATGGTGAACTAAGTGAATTTTTCTATTTGAAAGTTGGGTTGAAACAGGGATGTGTCATGTCTCCATGGTTGTTCAATCTGTACATGGATGGGGTAATAAAAGAGGTACAAGGTAGGGTAGTGGATGTTGGAGTGGCCCTGGTGAGAGAGGACAGTGTTTGGAAACTCCCTGTACTGTTGTTTGCAGATGATACTGTGTTGTTGAGTGAAGACGAAGGGGAGCTGCAAGGCTTGGTGGATGAGTTTGGGAAAGTGTGTAAGAAACGGAATCTACAGGTGAATGTAGGGAAGAGTAAAGTGATGGTCTCTGAGAGAGGTGAAGTCAGTGAATGTACAGCGAGGTTGGATGGTGAGGAATTGGAAAATGTGAGTATGTTTAAGTTCTTGGGTAGTGTGATGAGTAAGGATGGAAGTTTGGAGGGTGAAGCGCTTGAAAAGGTACAGCAGGGAAGAAAGGTTGCTGGTTCTTTGAAAGCAGTGATAAGAAACAGGGAAGTGAGCATGGAAGTGAAAAAGTTACTACATGACAGTATTGTGATACCAACTCTAACGTACGGAAGTGAAGCTTGGACGTTGTTGGAAGGACACAAGTCAAGAGTGAGAGCAATAGAAATGAGTCATTTAAGAGGAGCCTGTGGAGTCACATGGAGAGACAGGCTGACGAATGCGGATATAAAGGAGCGTTGTGGTGTTGATGTGGATGTGATAGGAAGCGTTATGAGGAACACACTGAGGTGGTTTGGCCATGTGGAAAGGATGGAGGGTGAAAGATTGACGAAGAGAGTGTATGTGAGTGAGGTGGAGGGGGGAAGAGGGAGGGGGAGGCCGAGGATGAGATGAAGGGATGGGGTGGAGAGGTATATGAGAGAGGGGGGTGTGAGTTGGGAGCAGGGCAGTGAAATGGCGGGGGACAGGGCGACTTGGAGGCGATTTGTTTGTGGCCACTCCAAATGGGATTGAGGCGTCTGGCAATAGATAGATAGATAGATTCATCTCGAACGTTGAGTTTTCGGTAGTGTGTAATAATAATAATAAAAAAAATATATGAACGATTAACAGGTTTTTCGTTTTCCTCAAGACAGAATGACAAGAATTCCTAATTGTAAGATCAGTCTCTGTAACTGTCATTCCAATCGATCATTACAAAACTAAGGCATAGAAGCATACCTTTACCAGTAAACATATATTAAGAATGTGACGTGATCAATTCTCCAAACTCTCCCACCCCCTGCCACCCTCCCTCCCACTCAGTTACCAGACAGATGGGGTCTGGCTGCTGCTTCGTGACTATTCGATGACCACCAATGCTCCAAACAGTGGGTAATACGGAACTTTCCCTGACTACTTTTTTGAGAGATGCAAATGAAACAGAAGAGAAAGACAATCTGTTTACAATTATGTCTCTTTATGTCTTCCCTTTTCTGTATCTCGATTCTCTGCTTTAATATTCTCTTCTTTTTCTCTTCTTCCTTTATACGTCTTTTTTCCTTCCCATTGCTTACTTCTCCTCCTCCTCCTCCCCCTCTTCCTCTCTCCTTTACCTCTCTTTCTTTCCTTATTCCTTCCCTCTTCTCCTTTCTCTTATCTATTCTGTTCTTTCTTTTCTTTTCACATCCATTCCCTTCTCTTCCATTCCACTTTTTTCTCTTCTCTCTATTCCTTTTCTTTGCCCTCTTTTTTTCACCATCTTCAAAATACTGAGAGTAGGGAAATAACTTAGTAAGAACTTTTTGAGCTTTAACAGTCCCTATTAACACTGTAAAAAATAATAAATAATTTAATAATAATAATAATAATAATTATAACAATAATAATAATAATAATAATGATAATAATAATAAGCCATTACACAGACGTATCCCCACCATGTGATAAAGAAGACGGATTTTTCCTTCTATGGTATAGCTGGTAAAGTACAGACAATATGGCAATTGTACATATACGGGCATCAACTACCTCCTCTCCCGGTGACTACCCCTCTCCCGGTGACGACTCGAGGTGCCTGGAACCACTGTCTGACTCTCTTCTTCTTCATTTCTGCAACATTCGCGGCCTTTCATCTAACTTTCGCTCTGTTGAGCACCACCATTCCTCCTCTAAACCTCACCTTCTTTTTCTAACGGAGACTCAGCTGTCTGAGGCAACTGACAGCAAACCCTTTTCTGTCTCCTCCTACTTTCTCTATACTCATTTCAAAGCCAAAGGTGGTTGTTGTGTATACATACGCAACGACTTATCTTGCTCTCGTGTTCCTGAACTTGATTCTTCTGAATTCTCCACACTCTGGCTTCGGCTTTCCTGTCATTCTCTGACTAAATATACCTGTGCTGTTTACTTATCCCCTAATTCTACTATCAAAAATTCTTTGACTATCTTACTTCTACGATGGAACACATTCTGTCCATTTCTCCTTTCTCTGAAATCTCCATTCTTGGAGATTTCAATGTTCACCACCACCTTTGGCTCTCCTCTCCTTTCACGGATCCACCTGGTGAACAAGCCTACACCTTTTCTATCCTTAATGACCTAGAGCAGCTTGTACAGCACCCTACCCATATCCCTGACCGCCTTGGAGAGAGCTCCAACATACTTGACCTCTTCCTCACAACTAATCCTTCTGCTTACTCTGTTAATCTTTTCTCTCCGTTGGGCTCCTCTGATCACAACCTTATTACCTTAACCTGTCCTATCACTCCGGTACGGCCTGTGGACCCTCCAGGGAAATGTCGTCTGTGGCATTTTGGAGCCGCGGACTGGGAGGCCCTCAGGCAGTACTTCTTTGATTTTCCCTGGAATGATTATTGCTTCCATGGCCGGGAGCCATCTGAGTGTGCCTTGCGCATTACGGAGGTTATTCTCTCGGGCATGGAAGCATACATTCCTTTCTCATATCCTTTGACTAACGCAAGAAAGCCTTGGTTTAATCACGCTTGTTCTAATGCTGTCCGCAACAAGGAGAGGGCCTACAAAAGGTACCGGAGCCATCCCACCCCTGAATCACATCATCTTTATGTTTCTGCCCGGAATCGTGCTAAGTCTGTTCTTCGCTCTACTAAAAATAATTTCATCCATACTAAATGCTCTCAACTCTCCAACTCGAATTCTTCCCGCTCCTTCTGGCACCTTGCCAAAAATCTTTCTAACAACTTTACCTCATCATCCTTCCCTCCTCTTTTCTACTCTGATGGTTCTGTAGTTATTTCTTCTACTGATAAAGCAGATCTCTTCGCACAGACTTTCTCCTCCAATTCCACCTTAGACGATTCCGGTGCTGTTCCTCCATCACTTCCCCCCTCTGACTTCCTCATGGCTGACATTAAAATTTCTTCAGTTGATGTATTTTCTGCCATCACTGGCCTCAGTACTAACAAGGCATATGGGCCTGATGGAGTCCCTCCTGTTGTTCTCAAGAACTGTGCTTCTGTGCTTACACCCTGCCTAGGCAAACTCTTTCGCCTTTGTCTGTCAACTTGTACCTTTCCTTCTTGCTGGAAGTTTGCTCTAATTCAGCCAGTCCCAAAGAAGGGTGACCACTCCCAACCCTCCAACTATCGTCCAATTGCTTTAACGTCCTGTATTTCAAAATTTTTCGAGTCAATTCTTAATAGAAAAATTATAAGGCATCTTTCCTATCACAACCTTCTTTCCGATCGTCAGTATGGGTTCCGTCAGGGACGCTCCACTGGTGATCTTCTCACCTACCTTTCAGACTCCTAGTCATCCTCCTTTCGGGACTTTGGCGAAAGCTTTGCCATTGCACTTGACATCTCAAAGGCTTTCGATCGAGTCTGGCATAAATCTTTAATTTCCAAACTGCCCTCCTACGGTTTCTATCCATCTATCTGTGCCTTCATCGCTAGCTTCCTTTCTGGTCGTTCTATAGCCGCTGTTGTAGACGGCCATCGTTCTTCTCCTAGATCTATCAACAGTGGTGTTCCTCAGGGCTCTGTCCTATCACCAACTCTCTTCCTTTTATTCATCAATGATCTAAGCTGTACATCTAACCCTATCCACTCATACGCTGATGACTCCACCCTTCACCTTTCCATTCGGTTCCCACAACGCCCATCTCAACAGTTACTTCAAAAAACAAGGGATGAGGCTATGGCACACCTAATGTCTGACTTGGCTCGTATCTCTTACTGGGGTAAAAATAATATGGTTGTCTTTAATGCATCTAAGACTCGGTTCTTACACCTATCAACCCGACAAAATCTTCCACAGGTATACCCACTAATGTTTAATAATATTCAGCTTAATCCTGCATCATCCTTGAACATGCTTGGGGTTTCATTTACTCGGGACTTATCTTGGAAAGATCATATTACATCTCTTGTAGAATCTGCTTCCAAGAGATTGGGTGTGCTAAGCCGACTCCGCTCTTTCTTTACCCCTGCACAATTGTTGACTCTATACAGGGGTTTTATCCGCCCCTGTGTGGAGTACAACTCTCATGTGTGGGGAGGCTCCCCACATACAGCTCTTCTCAATAGGGTGGAGTCAAAGGCTTTTCGTCTCATTAACTCTCCTCCTCTTACTGGCTCCCTTCAACCTCTGTCTCTTCGCCGCACTGTTGCATCTTTATCTCTTTTCCATCGCTACTTTAATGGTCACTGCTCCTCTGAACTGTCTGCTTGCATTCCTCCACCTCTACGACGGGCACGTAGCACCCGTCTGGCAGCAAACTCTCATCCCTTTTCTGTCCAACTCTCTAATGCAAGAGTTAACCGTTACTCCCAGTCTTTCATTTATGCAACAGGTCAGCTCTGGAACTGTCTCCCTCTATCTGTATTTCCTGCTGCCTATGATCTCCAGTCTTTCAAACGCAGTGTGTCCAGGCATTTCAAAATGATTGGATCTTGAATTTGGCTCTCTATTGTATTTTGTTTTTCTCTTGGAGGGAACTGTTACTGCGGGCTCATGGCCTTTGGTTCCTTCTTCCTCGCATTAAAAAAAAAAAAAAAAAAAACATACTCTATCTTTCTGTGTGATATGAAGCCAAGCCACCTGGTAGTTTCCCAGATACAGGCCCGGACGGAAAGACGGACAGACAGATAGACGGACAGGGGCGATTCCTATACCCCCCCACCATATGGAATAATGGTAGGGATAATAATAACTTTCCTTCCATCCTCTTCTGTCTTTCCTTCATTCCTTCCTCGTCCTTCTGCCTACGGATGACTTTACACTCCCTCTTCCGTCTTTCTTTCCTTCATTCTTTCCTCTTCTTTCTGCCTGTGAGTGACTCTACACTGAAAGACAAGCCAAATGGTTTCCTATCCACCAAGAAACCATTGACTACGCTGGGTGGTAACCATATAACCAAATTTTGGCGCCAGGTGGTTTAGTGGGTAATTACGGAGCTCCAGTTGGTACTGAGCCGGTGAAGGTTTATATCCAAAGGGTGGTTGGGGTTTATTGCTCACGTAATACCACTCAGGGATGAATGAGGCTGGTTACTCACACCTTAACTGTCAGGACCAACTTGCCTAGCCCCGGGCTCCTACGCTTCCAATAGGGCAATGTAGGACGATAATAATAAAAATAATAATAATAATAATAATAATCATAATAATGATAAAGATAATAACAATAATAATGAAAATAACAACAATACCGTAATAATAATAATAAATAATAATAATAATAATAATAAACTCAGACTGTACGATAGTGTCCGTTTTCTGTTAACTCAGGGAAGGATATCCTAAAATAATTTCGACATAAACCTTGGCCATTTCCAGTATAATTTCGTCTTGACCTGTCGCCACATTACTTACAAGATTTTATAAATGACACTAATATTCTGTCCTTGTTTGTCTCTCCCTCTCTGTCTTTATCATCTGTGTGTCTTTCTCGTCTCTTTCATCGCCTTGTTTCTCATTTTTCAAGTTTTCCGTTTCCTGTCTTTCTATGTCTATTCGTTTTGCTTCTGCTGTGTTCTCTCTCTCTCTCTCTCTCTCTCTCTCTCTCTCTCAGGTCTTTCTAGTTCTTATCATTCATTTCCTTCCTCTTAATTCCTTTGACTCTCTCTCTCTCTCTCTCTCTCTCTCTCTCTCCATCATTTTTCCTCAGACCATTTGTCATCTTTCCTCTCTCATCTCTCCTCCCACCCTCCTCATTTTTCATCTCCTCTCCTCTCCTCTCCTCTCCTCTTCCTTTTCTCTTCTACTGTCAAAATTCTTCGTCTATTTTTCTCTCTTCTTATCTCTTATCGCTCCTTCCCCTTTTTCTCTTTCTCCCTTCCAATTTTCCTCCCCATGTTCCTTCATTCTCTTCTCCCTTCCTTTCCCTTTTCTCTCTTTCCCCTCTCTCCATATTCTCTACTTCCTTCTTCCCCTTCTACTACTTAATGTTCCTCTCTCTTCCTCCTTCCTGTCTTCTTTCCCATCCTCTTTATTCCTCCTTTCTCATAAATTTCCTCTTCCTACTTCTCTCACCTTTACTTCTCTCTCTCTCTCTCTCTCTCTCTCTCTCTCGTCCCTTTACCATTTCCTCCATTTCTCTTTCCTTTTCTCCTCTTTCCCATCCTCCTTCCTTTCGTTGTCTTCTCTTCCATTCCATCTTCTTGCTTCTCCTTCTTTTCCTTTCTCTCCTCCTCAAGCCTTTCTTTGATTTCTCTCTCCTTTTCCTTCCTTCCTCTCCTTGGATGGATGGATGGATGGATGGAAGGAAGGATGGATGGATGGATGGATGGATGGACGGATGGATGGATGGATGGATGGATGGACGGATGGATGGATGGATGGATGGATAGATGGATGGATAGATGGATGGATGGATAGACGGACGAATGGAAGGAAGGAAGGATGGATGGATGGATGGATGGATGGACGGATGGATGGATGGATGGATGGATGGATGGATAGATGGATGGATAGATGGATGGATGGATGGACGGACGAATGGACGGATGGATGCATGCATGGCCGCATGGATGGATGGATGGATGGATGGAAGGATGGACGGATGGATGGTTGGATGGATGGATGGATGGATGGATGGATGGATGGATGGACGGACGGATGGATGGACGGAAGGTTGGATGGACGGAAGGATGGATGGAAGGAAGGATGGATGGATGGATGGATGGATGGATGGATGGATGGATGGATGGATGGATGGACAGACAGCTAGATAGACTGACAGATAGCCAGGGAAAGAGAAACAGGGAGATACTTCCAAAAGATCCATATAAAGAAAGTAATCTTAACACAGAAAATAAAAACCCACATCTCCCATATACCCTGCAACCTGCAACAACACTCATATACCCTGCAACCTGCAACAGCACTCACATATACCCTGCAACCTGCAACAACACTCACATATACCCTCCACCCCACAACAGCACTCACATATACCCTCCACCCCACAACAGCACTCACATATACCCTCCACCCCACAACAGCACTCACATATACCCTCCACCCCACAACAGCACTCACATATACCCTCCACCCCACAACAGCACTCACATATACCCTCCACCCCACAACAGCACTCACATATACCCTCCAGCCCACAACAGCACTCACATATACCCTCCAGCCCACAACAGCACTCACATATACCCTCCACCCCACAACAGCACTCACATATACCCTCCACCCCACAACAGCACTCACATATACCCTCCACCCCACAACAGCACTCACATATACCCTCCAGCCCACAACAGCACTCACATATACCCTCCAGCCCACAACAGCACTCACATATACCCTCCAGCCCACAACAGCACTCACATATACCCTCCACCCCACAACAGCACTCTCATATACCCTCCACCCCACAACAGCACTCACATATACCCTCCACACCGCGACGCAGACTACATGCTAAACCCAAACCGTTCAATTCCACCTGTGTTATATTTGTGCTTGCAACTGGGACAAACGCTGGAAATCTACACTCCCCCCCCACCCAACCCCTCCCAGCAGCGCAATGGCATTCGACTGGAAAGTTATCCAAAACAAATTGTGGTCAAACTATATATTAGTCCTTTTACACAGTGTGGCTGCTGTGTTGGGGTGTAGATTATGGGTAGTGGGAGTGGTGGTGGGATGGGATGGGATGGGATGGGAGGAAGATAAAGGGAAGGGCAGGACAGGGAACGGAATGAAAAGGAATAATTGAGAGGAGACGAGAAGGAAAGGAGACGAGAGAGGAGTAGAGAGGAAGACAGGGTAGAAGAGGAGGGTACAGGAGAGATGAAGAGAAGAGAAGGGAAGGGAATGGAGAGGAACGGGAAGGGCAGAGTAGAATAGGAGGGGAAGGAAGGGACAGGGAAAAGAAGCGAAAGGTAGGGAAAGGAAAGGTGATAGTGTGGTTGCTATGTGTTGGGGTGTATAGTGAGTGGTGATGGGATGGGATGGGGGAGGGAGATGGGAGAGAAGAAGGAAAACAGAAGAGGAGAGTAGGGACGTGCAGGGCTGGAAAGGGAGGGGGAAGACAGAGGATGGGCAGGAAAAGTAAAGGCACGGTACAGAAAGACTAACAGAGGAAGAGTCGAGAAGATAAGAGACGAAAAAGTAAAAAAGGTGGAAAGGAGAGGAATGGAAGAGAAGGGGAGGGCAGAACAGGAGAGGACAGGGAATGGAAGAGAAATGACTGACTGAAAGGAGAGGAGCGAAGGTAGAGGAGACTAGAGGAGAGGAGAAGAGAGAAGGTAGGAGAAATGCGTAGGAGAGAAGAGAAGGAAGAGAAAGGAAGGGAATAAAAAGGGTAGGGTAGAACAGGAAGGATGTAGCAAGTGAAAAGTCGAACTATATATCAGTCCTTTTACACAATGCGACTGCTGTGTGTTGGGGTGTAGATTTTGGGTGTAGCTTTGTGGTGGAGGGATGGGAGGGGAGGGGAGGGGATGGGATGGGATGGGATGGGATGGGAAAGGTGTGCAAGGTAGAAAAGGGCAGGATAAGGACAGGTAAGGAAGGAAAAGATTGTGAAAAGAGAAATGGAGACAAGAGGGGAGAAGAGGAGAAGAAAAGGGAAGAGAATGGAAAGCAGTGCGAAAGGAAGAGAAGGGAAGGACAGAACATGAAGGGAAGGGAAGGGAAGGGAAGGGATGGGCAGAACATGAAGGGAAGGGAAGGGAAGGGATGGGCAGAACATGAAGGGAAGGGAAGGGAAAGGATGGACAGTACATGACGGGAAGGGAAGGGAAGGGAAGGAAAAGATAATGTGGCAGTATTTCAAGCTTTACGTTAGCTCTTTACACAGTATGATTGTTGTGTTGGGATGGTAGATATTAAGTGTAATTTTGTGGGGATAGGATGGGATGGGAAGGAAAGGGAGGGAAGAGACGGGGAGGGAAGGAGAAGGGGAGGGAAATATGTTGAGGAAAAGGGATGGGAAGATCATGGGAAGTGAAAAGAAGAGAAGTGAAGAGAAAAGAAAAGAGAAGTGAGGAGAGGAGAAGAGAGGAGAGGAGAGGAGAGGCGAGGAAAAGAAAGAAAAGATAAGATGAGAAAAGAGAGAGAGAAAAAAGAAACGAATGGAAGCGAGGGGCAGGGTAGGGCAATAAAGGGGGAAGGGAAGAAGAGAAGGGGAAGGAGTAGGCAGGGTAAGGCAGGGCAGGACTAGAGATGAGAGAACGGTGAAGGGAAGGGAAGGGTAGGAAAGAAAGGGAAAAAGAGAGGTAAGGAAGGGGAAGGGAAGGGAAATAAAAGGAAAGGCATGGGAAGGGAAGGGACGGTAAAGAAAGGGGAAAAGAGGAACAAGGAAGGGTGAGGGACGAAAAGGAATGGAAAGAAAGGGAAGAGGAGGGAAGTAATGGAAGGTAAGGGAAGAGAAAGGAAGGGAAGAGAGAAGAGAACGATGAAGGCAAGGGATAGTAACGGAAGGGGAAAAGTGAGACAAGGAAGTGGAAGGGGGGAATAGGGCAGGGCAAGGAAGGAAAGACGAGAATGAGGAAGAGAAGAGGAAAGGCTGGGCAGTGAAAGGCAAAGCAAGGCAGGGTATGTTTGGTATGTTTCCTCAATTCACAACAGACACTGCAATAAATCTCCACCTTTTATAAACACAGCAAGATACCTATTTCACACAGACAGAGGGCCATGTTTTCAGAGTTGATATATTTGCAACCAAACGAGAAGACTCACCAAGAAGGCAATATTCGTTGAGGAGGTGTGGAGATAAGTAAGATTTCCGTGAGTTGTAATAGCGCTTGTTAATGATTCGTGCACTCATCATAATCACCATCATCATCATTACCGCCGATGGAGATTATGGAATGGGAAATGAAGCAAGGAAGGGTAGTTGGTCAGCATCTTGAGAGAGAGAGAGAGAGAGAGAGAGAGAGAGAGAGAGAGGCTACTATACTCCGTTCACTTTAACTAGGCATGAAATTGCCATCTCTCCATCTTGAATGCTAACCTGTAACAAGAGATTAACACTAGAATATGATGTTAGTCACGAAGAAGTGTTATGGAAAGGATAACAGCGCCACGGTATTGTCTTTTTTCTGTCAATGAGCTACGTGAAATAAGCTGCAAAAGGACGAAAATCCCTACCAAGTTAATATGAATGAATTTCAGTCTACAATTTTATCAGTTCATTGGTATCATACTTTTGGTTCCTCTCTCTCTCTCTCTCTCTCTCTCTCTCTGTCGCTTTGGCGTTGACTGAAAAAAAAAAAAAAAGTACATTCAAACCTCGATTTAAGGGACCTCCATTCAAGGGATTTCGGATTTAAGGGACTCCATATGCTACCTGACAAACGGACAAGACCATTCAGAAGTGATACGTAATGTCTGGGTTATACATATTAATGTTTCTTTATACAGTACCCGTAAAATAATATTCATAATCATATAAATAAGAAAAGTGAAACAATCATTGCATTTCATAATAAGATTGTCTTTATATGTGGTAAAACAATGGACATTTTCAAGTAAGGGACATTTTCAAGTAAGGGACATTTTCAAGTAAGGGACAAGTTGATTCCCCATTTAGTCCCTTAAATCGAGGTTTAAGTGTACCGCTTTTTATTTTTTTAGAATAATTTCCCGTAATTCTCTTAATAACAGTCAATTGCATCCTTAATAAGATCGATAAAGTGTTATACATGCATACAACTTTCCAGTTTTTCTTTACCTACCGTCATCACCACCTTCCTTACACCTGCATACACCTCTCCAGTTTTCTTTACCTACCGTCATAACCACCTTCCTTACACCTGCATACACCTCTCCAGTTTTTCTTTACCTACCGTCATCACCACCTTCCTTACACCTGCATACACCTCTCCAGTTTTTCTTTACCTACCGTCATCACCATCTTCCTTACACCTGCATACACCTCTCCAGTTTTCTTTACCTACCGTCATCACCACCCTCCTTACACCTGCATACATCTCTCCAGATTTTCTTTACCTCTTATGCAGTGTTGAAAATTACTCTGCCCACCATTTCTCTATTGTAAACCGACTCTTCATTTACAATATCACTGCTGTAAAGATTTGCATACGTTTGAACTGTTTTAATCTCATATTTTCTTCTGCTCATTACTTCGCTAGATTGTTTCAGGGCAGACATTTTATATCTGGATTTAATATGCAAACCTCTTCTTTAGTTTTATTTGCCTATCTTCATCTGGGACATTCACCTCTCAACAGACCCCTATGTTGGTGAAAGAGAAAGCGACAATTTATTCACACAGTTTGCAATTCCTTTACCACGAGGGCGCTCTCCTAGTTAAATAAAGGAACCTGAGTCTTGCAGTAATAACGTGAAGTAAAAAAGATGGCGATATACTAGGAAGGTAAGCTTCATAACAAAAGCTGCTCAGTACTTCACCTACCGTACCGAGTCCCAGAAGTACGAGTAGGTACCAACACCAGGCGTTACGGAAAGGTCACAGCATCACCCCAGTCTTACCTGCAAGAAAATACACTCATTAGGCACAGGTAGAGAGTGCCGTAGGGGTGCTGTGAAGTGCTAGCCCTACTCACCTGCAAGAAGCACACTAATTAGGCTCGGGTAAAAGGTACTGTGGGAGTGTTGTGGGGAAGAGGTAAGAGCAGGAGAAAAAGGGGATAAGTGCAGCAGGTTGACTGGATCATGGTAAATATATCTTGTCAAGTTTAACATCAGCTGAAACTGTCTGCTCTCTGACTTATATGCTGAACTGTACCAAGAGATTAACACCCTAGAGGCCTATGTCATCTTAGAATAATAGGAAAAACATATGGCAGGATACAATACTGAGAGAGTCAGGGAAATAACAGAGGAATCTGTTGGAGAAGAACAGGGAGGTTTTAGGAAGGGAAGAGGTTGTGTAGATCAGATATTCATCCTAATGTGTTCAGTGGAAAAGTTTCTAGAGAAAGGAAAGACGTTGTATGCGGCCATCATGGATTTGGAAAAAGCATATGACAGAGTGGACAGACAAGGAACGTGGAAATTATTAAAAAATATGTGGAGTAAATGGGAAGCTGTTGAATGCTGTGAAGTGTATGTACGAGGGCGCTAGGGCTGCAGTGCGTGTGGATAGTGAACTGACCGAATTTTTCTGTCTGAATGTTAGACTGAAACAGGGATGTGTCATGTCTCCAGTGTTGTTCAGTTTGTACATGGACGGGCTTAAAAAAGGATACAAGGTAGTGCAGTGGATGTTGGAGCGACTCTCATGGGAGAGGAGAGTATTTGGACACTTCCTATTCTCTTGTTTGCAGATGATACTGTATTGTTCAGTGAAGCCGAAGGGGAAGTGGAAGGCCTGGTGAATGAATTTGTGAGAGTGTGTAAGAAAAGGAATCTAAAGGAGAATGTAGGGAGGAGTAAAGTTGTGGTCTTCAAGAAATATGAAGTCAATGAATGCACAGTGAGGCTGGATAGTGAAGAAATGGAAAATGTGAGCGCACTGAAGTACTTCGGTTGCGTGATGAGTAAGGATGGAAGTGTGGAGGATGAAGTACTGGAAAGGGTACAGCAGGGAAGAAGGGTTGTTGGTTCATTGAAAGCAATGATATGAAATAGGGAAGTGAGCTTGGAAGTAAAAACAAGTAGCTGAATAACAGTACTATGATACCACCTCTAACGTATGGAAGCGAAGCTTGGACATTTTTAGGACACAAGTGAAGAGTGGGAGCAGTGGAAATGAGTTATTTGAGAGGAGCATGTGGAGTTACGTGGAGAGACAGACTGACAAATAAGGAAGTGAAGGAGCATTGTGGTGCGAATGTGGATGTGACAAAGAGTTAGGAGAAATACACTGTGGTGGTTTGGCCATAGGAACAGGATTGAGAATGAGAGACTAACTAGGAGAATGTATGTAAGTAAGGTGACGGGGGGAGAGGGAGGGGGAGACCAAGGATGAGCTGGATGGATGAAGTGGTGAGGTATAAGAGAGATAGGAGTGAAAGTTGGGGGGAGGGCAGTGAAATGGCAGGGAACAAGCTGGAGGCGACTGGTTTGTGTCCACCCCTTACGAGATTAAGGTGCTGGCTATTGATAGATAGACAGATAGATAGATGAACAAAATAGTATGATCTGAAATGAATCGTTTTGAAAAAAATCGTGAACAAAATCGTCAGCGAAAAAAACCGTCTGGCATCACCATTGCAAAAAACCGTCTGCAATAACTACGAGAATGTGTGGTCGGGTTGATGGCAGAGTCCTACGAGCCGGTTGCAATTGCAGTGAGGGTCCCGTGGGGTTGCAACGATATTTTGCAATTTGCGGTGGTCCTGTATATATATTCCCTTGGATACGCACACACAGATACACACGCTGCCGGATACATACACGGGAAGATGTACACTATATACACGCCCACAGAGACGCGCCACACACACACACACACACACACACACACACACACACACACACATATTCTCTCTCTCTCTCTCTCTCTCTCTCTCTCTCTCTCTCTCTCCACACACACACACACACACACACACACACACACACACACACACGTACGCAAACCCGCATGTACACGCACACACATACACACACACACACACACACACACACACACACACACACGTACGCAAACCCGCATGTACACGCACACACATACACATACACACACACACACACACACACACACACACACACACACACAGATGAGGGCAGTCGTTGCAGGGGCTGTGATGTGCTGAGCTGTGCTGCTGTTATGGTTCTTTGCTGTGTTGCTGCTTCAGTGATGTGCTATGCTGCTCTCACGGCGCTGCCTAGTCTTGTCCTATGCTGTGTGTGTGTGTGTGTGTGTGTGTGTGTGTGTGTGTGTGTGTGTGTGTGTGTGTGTTACTATGCTGCTGTGCTGGTGCTTTAACGATGCAGTATTTTGCTTCGCTGCTGTTATGGTGCTGGTGCGGGAAACTTGCCACTCTCCCGCCTCAACAATGTAAGTTTCGTTGCCACCTCGCTAAAATGGAGTAGGTCCGTTGTTATTGTGTTCCTTGTCCTGTTACAATTATGTATTACCACAATGTTACTACAATAAGTTATACAATTATACCACAATTCTGTATTACCAGAATCATCATACAAGTTAGGTGAAATATTAGACATTACTAAAGGGATAACTCAATATGTAATGTAATAACCTAGCAGTATTACCATTGCACAATTATATGCGTATGTCTGTTATACATACACACCTTACAAAATGAGATACATAATTGTATTGTAATTGTTACATTGTAGTAACATTGTAGTAATACATAATTGTAACATTTTATGAATTGTTACATAATATTGTGGTAATGCATAATTGTGTTGGCCTTATAACTGTAGTTACATTTTGTTAATGCAACTGTTACATAATTGTGTTGGCCTTATAATTGTAGTTAAAGTTACATAAAAGTTACGTCTTGTTAATGCAACTGTTACATAATTGTTACATATTGTTTGTAGTTACCTAGTTGCAGTTAAAGTTACATAAAAGTTACATCTTGTTAATGCAACTGTTACATAATTGTTACATATTGTTTGTAGTTACATAATTGTAGTTAAAGTTACATAAAAGTTATATCTTGTTAATGTAACTGTTACATAATTGTTACATATTGTTTGTAGTTACATAATTGTAGCAAGTGTAACATAATGCAATCGTTTGTCGTTACATAATTGTTACATATCGTTTGTAGTTACATAATTGTAGTTAAAGTTACATAAAAGTTACATCTTGTTAATGCAACTGTTACATAATTGGTACATATTGTTTGTAGTTACATAACTGTAGCAAGTGTAACATAATGCAATCGTTTGTCGTTACATAATTGTTACATATCGTTTGTAGTTACATAATTGTAATAATTGCAGTCCTGACATTGCATCCGGTCATGCTGCGGTCGATGATATGATGTGCCATGCCACTAGCTTGTGGAGACAACAATTTGCTTTTTTGTTTGTAGTTTATGTGGTATTTTGGCATTTGTAGTAACACTTACACTTATTTTCATTTGTTTATGTGATCTTACTCTATTTCTTTTTCTTTCTCTCTCTTTTTTTTTTTTTATGTATTGATTTTCTATAGTTTGTTTTTCTTCGTTTGTGTACGCTTTTTCTGTGTTGTTCATGGTTGCATAATTGCTGGCTAATTTCCTTGGGATCCTTTTTTTAAGGTTTAGTTTATATTGCACAGATATTACTGAAAATGATATTATATAGTCCCTTATTTTGTTATTTTATATAAAAAATATATATACACTATATACAGTATTAACTATATACACTGACTTGTTGTTCACTTGTACCTATCGTGGGCAATAAATGTGTCAGCACTGTGTGGAAATCTTTGTCTTCACTATTGTGTTGAAGATGTTCATTCTTGCTAACGTCATTTGTGTTGGCCATTTTTTTTTCTGGTTTTCCTTGTAACTTAATTTATCTGTTTCCACTAGGTAGCTTTAATTAATAAATGTTTAATACAGTTCTTTTAATCGCTCACTGAGTAACTGAGATGGTATATTTTCTTTATTACTTTATAGATGTAATAATGTATAGCTGTATGTATGAAACACGTAATTTATGTAGGTATAAATGGTAACACTCGTTGGTAGTAAATAAATGCTATAATAAATGAATGAATATATACAGTGTAGAATATTTATTGTTGGTGATTATTTAGTGTTTGAGTTATGCAGATAACTGAAGTATGTGTACGTAAGTTGTAACTATACCGCACGTTTTATATGTTTGTGCATAAGTTTTTTGTCTCTCTTCTGTGTATTGTATAAATGAAGTAAGTCACTAATTTTTACCGTGGTGGAAATGGTGTGAGTGGTGTTGCACGTGGTGATAGCGTTGTTCTTCACGGGTTGATTGACGTGATGTGGGGTGTCAGACACACGGCTTGTCGTCGTCTCAGCACACGTATGGTGACGTAGACTTCCCACACTGGTAGCTGTGGTGAGTAAATGAGTAGCGATGAGTAACTTGAGTGAAGATGAGTGAGTAAGATGAGTTGTGAATATGGGCTTGGTATTTGCTTCAATGTCTTGACCTCTTCACTCCTGCGTCAGCGGTGGAGGTTGGGGAACGGTAGGAGAGAAAGGAGGGTGAGGTCTGGTGGTTGTGAGTTGTGAGTCGTATCTCACTCTTCGTTTGTTTGTTTTGTCTTTTCTTTTTTGATGTATTCTCGGTCCTTTTTTCTTGTGATTTACTCGTTGTGGGATGAAGACTGCCGCTATTTGTAGGAGCATGTAGAAGATTATACAGACGCATCGTAGAGTTGTTACTTGTACTGTAGTTGATCGTAGACTGTTGTAGTTCGTTGGTTCGTCCTAGAAATTGCAAGATTGTCTGTATCAGTATTTTGTTAAACTACTGGCAAGGCGTCCTGTGACCTCTTCACCTCTACATCAGCATGATGATCGGGGAGACGGAGGGGGCTGGTTGGAGAGAATACTGTCAGGAGCTGGTTGTGAGTTATTGGTTGTAAGAGGTATTTTTGTTTTCAATCTTGATATTTTGTAGAAATTCACTGTAGATTCGTAGACGAGGTTCTTACGTTCGCTGCCGCCATATCTCATAACAGACTTTGTATAAACTTGTAGATTAGTTATATATATATTAGACTCGTGGACGAGCGGTTGTTATACTTGAGTAGTTTGTAAGTAGATAATCTTGGTTCCCATTTGTCATGCAATGACAGGAGAGGTAAAGAATAGTATGGGACTATTTTTATTTGTCTTGGAAATATTAACAAAGTCTCTCACACACGAGTGAAGTATAAAGTACAGTCCCGCTAGCTACCTCCCTGTCTCGCTCTCTCTCTCTCTTTCTCTTCCATGTTGCTAAGCACTTCTCCCTACTACCTGCCGGTTCTATGGCCTGTCTCCTTCTGCCCTCTCTGATAATACATAAATGACTTAACATAAACTTGTAGAGAAGTTATATATTATATTAGACTTGTGGACGAGCGGTTGTTATACGTGAGTAGCTTTGTAAGTAGATAATCTTCGTTCCTATTTGTCATGCAATGACAGGAGAGGTAAAGAATAGTATGGGACTATTTTTATTTGTCTTGGAAATATTAAAAAAGTCTCTCACACACGAGTGAAGTTAAGCAGAGTCCCGCGAGCTACCTCCCTGTCTCGCCCTCTCTCTCTCTCTCTCTCTCTCTCTCTCTCTCTCTCTCTCTCTCTCTCTCTCTCTCACTCTCTCTTCCATATTGCTAAGCCCTTCTCCCTACTACCTGCCTGTTCTATGGCCTGTCTCCTTCTGAGCTCTGCTTCCTAAATTCTGGTGTAGCAGGGGTCGTGTCACGTGTGTTACACTGTGGTTGGAAAGTTCTAGAAACCTGTGTGTGAGTATGTGTGTATGTGTGTGTATGGTCACGAGGCGCTGTCGTGTGCCTATAAAGCATTCCTTGCAGACACAATATCTTCTCATCATCTGACTTCCTGCTTCTATCTGTCTCTCTATCTATCTATTTATCTATTTATCTATTATGATTTGTAATTATAATATGGAGTCCTAACAGTCCCACTGTCTTCGTTATTTTTATAGTTTTCGCATTTTCCTTAGTACCCCTGACCCCCGTGGGAAAATGGATATGTTTTTGTGGTGGAGGTGGTGGGGGTGTTGGTGTTGGTGGTGGTGGTGTTGGTGTTGGTGGTGGTGGTGTTAGCGTTCTTCGTGGTGTTCTCTTAGTGCTAGTGTTATAATTAGTGTTCTTTATAGTGTTCGTGTGTCTGTTAGTGTAGAGGAAGTGTTAGTGTTCTTGGTGGCCCTGTCTTTGCTGTTCTTGTAATTTTCTTGTATTTTCCTTGCTAATCTTCCTCGTCGTGGGTAATACAGAAATGCTTGTTGGTGTGCTTGTTAGTCTATTATCGTTTGATCATTTTTATAACCGCGCTGCATAGGAAGGAGGGTATAATGTTTGGGTCGACCTGTGTGTGTGTGTGTGTGTGTGTGTGTGTGTGTGTGTGTCTGTGTGTGTGTAGTCCTTCCTTGATGCTGGAGAGGGACGCCTTCATGTGGTGGCACTGATATAAGCGGGTGGTGGAGCTGCCTGGTTACACAAACGTTCTTCAGTCCCCTCCCTATCCCCCGAAAGGAGGATGGTGGACTGCAGAGGAAGGAATTCATGCTCAGATGAGTTCGGAATTGCAACTACTACTACTTCTGCTACTACTGCTACTACTACTACTACTACTTCCAACTGGTTCACGTTCAGCTGAGCTCGGAATTGCAACTATTACAACTACAGCTACCACCACCACCACCACCACCACCACCACCACTACTACTACTACTACTGCTGCTGCTACTACTACTACGACTACTACTATATTATTTTAGTCTTTCTTCCTACAATGAAAAACAGATGCCAGCGTCCTTTGCGGCCAAGTCCTTATTATCTTTCTATTATCAATCAATCGTTTATCGTCCCATGAGGAGGGAAAAATGTTGCGGGTTCCTGGCCTTTGCTTCCTTCTTTCTTGCATATATATATATATATATATATATATATATATATATATATATATATATATATATATATATATATATATATATATATATATATATATATATATACACACAGTAGGCAAGGGGTCAGGGTACACAATCTTGACATTTAAGACGAGGGTAACCAGTTGTCCTTATGTGAGCAGTGAACCCAAATCAAACCACGAATTTAATAGCTTCCTGCGCTACTAGAAACCATCTGGCTTGTCCTTCAGTGTAGAATATCCCAAAGGTGACGCTACATCGAATGAGAGGATGGAAGGCAACCACATACTCCACTCTGATGTTGTTTCAGTCTGTCTATTAAATGTCTATATCCAAGTATAATCTGACTGACTGGTTATTTATCCGTCTGCTAGTCTCTCTGTTCCGATGATGAAGCTGCAGTTCAGTCACAGTACTATAGTCCTTTTACCTTAACCTGACCCAGAGTTTTATTCTTTTGCAGCTTATTTGACGCATAGCTCAATGATACAAGACAATACTGTGCCTGTACAGCCTTCCCAACAGCACATATTCGTGACTAGCATCATATTCTAGTGTTAATCACTTGCTACAACTCAGTATCCATGCTAGAGAGATGGCAATTTTTAAGGTACGTTATATCTCTCTAATAATTTGTGGAGTGGTGCCTAGGAAACCATCTCTATCTATTGCCAGACGCATCAATCCCGTAAGGGATGGCCACAAACAAATGGTCTCCATGCCGCCATGTCCAACGCCATTTCACTGCCTTCCTCCCAGCTCACACACCCCTCTCTCATATTCCTCTCCACTCCATCCCTCCATCTCATCCTCGACCTCTCCTTCCCTGTCCACCCATCCACCTAACTCGCATACACTCTCCTTGTTAGTCTTTCGCTCTTCATCCTCCCCACATGGCCAAACCACCTTGGTGTATTTCACCAAACGCTTTTTATCACATCCACATCCACATCACAACGTTCCTTATCATTATTATAATTTGTGGTGTGGTGCCTCGGAGACCAAGAATGAAATAAATGACCACTTTAATATTTATTTTTTTATGCACGAAACAAGGAACCAAAGGCCATAAGCAAGCAAAATAATCTCCTCCAACAAAAAAACAGAAACAAGATAATAGAGGGACAAATTCAAGGTCCGTTTATTTTCAGATGCCTGGACACACTGCGTTTGAAAGACGGGAGGTCATAGGTAGTAGAAAATAGAGAGAGACAGTTCCAGAGTTGACTTGTTGTATACATGAAGGACTGGGAGTAACGGATACCTTGCGAGCACTGGGTTACAAGGAGGGTGAAAACATCGACATTTATTATTCTCGTCGGTTAAGGACGTTCCCTAAGACCCCTTCCTAAGCGATTTAGCTTGCTTATTGCACCTTGACGTCCTATTCTGTGTTCCCCAAATACTTCTAGTACTACCATACTCTGCATCGTACAAAATTATATTAGTCAGACGTATCCAAAAATAGATCGGTATGGAAGAGGTGTTAGGGAGCTTTCTTAACCTTGAAGAATACAAGCCCAAGACCTTGTTGAACAGTGTTATGCTTCGATTTAGCCGGGAAAATAATAAACAATTTCTCAAGCACTTGTGAAAAGATGGTAGGTCACCGGAACTGTATTTTCCTTAATTACGGCTGGCTAGAAACATTGCCCTGTTCAGAAAGTATTTAATATCACGTCAAGGCTGTTTTGACACGATATTTTTCTATGTTCTAAATTAAATGAGATGTGTTAATACTACTAATACCATCACTGCCGATTTTTCCTTATTCCTTGTGGTCCAAAACTCACAACTACAATCTTGGTGTAAATATTTGTCCATGTGGAAAGGATAGAGAATAAGAGACTAATTTATTTTACCTACTTATGACTAGCACATTATACACCTCTATAGAATGGTATTAAGTACATTCACATATACTCGTATTTATTTCGCACGTAACACCACAACATTCTCTTGTATGATGTTTGTGTAGTTTTAATACCGATGAAATTTCCGGCAATAATAAACAAAAGGATAATGAGGTGTAATATACAAAATAATTTCGCTAAGGAAAAGGTGTTTGAAGTCTCGAAAGCCACTGCGGGTTGGTAGGTAAAATGAATACCTGAGTAACACTTGGGGTAGGTAACTGTGGTAACCTGGATGATGTAATGGTCTTATATTTAAAGGGTGCTGGGTAAATAATCCATCACAGGCTCAAAGGCTTATATTATGGAAGTGAGCCATATGCGTCAGTCCCATTTTTATATGCTAAAGCTGCCTCTCTTTTTCAACCTCACTTTCCTCTCCTCTGCCTTACCCTGCCTATCCTCTCCTGCCTCACACTGCCTCACCTCTCTTGCCTTACCCACTGCCTCACTTCTGCCTCACCTCTCTTGCCTTACCCACTGCCTCACTTCTGCCTCACCCTGCCTTATCTCTCATTCCTTGTTCTCCTTCTCTCACATTCTGCCCTCCTGCCTTACCCTCACTATCATTATTCTCTCTCTCTCTCTCTTTCCTATAAACACACGTCTCCTTCACCCCATTCTCACGTCTATCACTCTGTCCCCCTCTTCCTCTTTTAACTATCTCTATCCCTCTTCCGCCTCCTCTCTCTCTCTCTCTCTCTCTCTCTCTCTCTCTCTCTCTCTCTCTCTCTCTCTCTCTCTCTCTCTCTCTCTCTCGACATTTTATCACTAAACTAAATCACGTAAAATTAATTGACAGTCTACGAGGGACATCTTGATGAGGGAGAGTGATGGTCAGAATTATTCTTCTCTAATGCAGACCAAGTACGAATGGGGAAGGTGTGTTTGGTGGGTGAGCAATGTTTTCTGGACGTGTTTTATCGGCAATGTTTGTGTGTCAGCGTCTGCGTATGTTAGTCAGTTATATCCACCAGCTCGAAGTGAACGATTAAAAGAGAAACAATTATTC
>NC_137069.1:8207752-8222752 GCF_032717465.1 Coenobita brevimanus | reverse complement strand
ACAGAAAATGTAGTTAGTAAGACAGTCTGGGTCAATAAAATCAGTGAGTCAATAAAATCAGTGAGTCAATAAAGTCAGTGAGTCAATAAAGTCAGTGAGTCAATAAAGTCAGTGAGTCAATAAAGTCAGTGAGTCAATAAAGTCAGTGAGTCAATAAAGTCAGTGAGTCAATACAACAGGAAAAATTACTTAAGTGCGCCAATAAATCCAAGAAAATAGATTTAGTTAATAAGACCACAAAAATAACTTCAGTGAGTCAATAACACGACGAAAATGCCTTCAGTGCCCTAATAAAGTCAGATAATATGCCAGGAAAAAAGTTAGTCAATAAAGCCAGTGAGATAAGCCACAGAGGTTACGTCACTGTCAATAAAGCCAGTTAAGACAGTAAAGCCTCCGTAAATATAGTCATTACGAGGCTTGGTGTGGCTTTACAGAGGGTGTGTGAGTGGTTCCGTAGCGAGTAATGTAATATAGTAATAAAGCAATAAAACAGTCATTTAGTACAGTGCCCAGGTAAAGTCAGTGAGATAAAACCACAGTGAAGTCAGAGAGCATAAAGCCACCGTAGATAGAGCATGTGTGAGGCTTGGCGGTGAGTGGCTTTGCAGGGAGTGAGAAAATGATAAGGTAAAGACAGTTACAGAAAGCCACCTAAACAATAAAGCCAAGAAAAGGACATTAAGGCAGTGGCATAGATAGTAAAGCCAGTGAAATACAGCGATCTATCAAAGCCACCGTCAAAAAAGCCAGCAGGGGTGGCTTTACAGGGATGGTTAGTTGATCGGCGAAATGATACGAGACTAAAAGAGACAGGAAGAGACCAACAAAGCCACCAAAAGTAAAGCCACTACAAATAAAGAAATAGCATAAAGCCAGTCAGACGGAGAAAAGTCAGTAAGATAAAGTAAGATAAAGCCAGTGGTCAAATAACCACCGTGATAAATCTGTCGAGACAACGTTTAAAGTAAAGTGAGATAAAACCAGTGAAATATACACTCGTTGTAAAATGAAGCCAGTCAGTAAGGCCGGAATAAAGCCACAACACAGCCAGTGTGAGGTGGCTTTACTGGCTTGGGTTGGGTGGGTTGGCGTAATAATAATATCAGCCACGTTTTGCCTCGGCCATGTGGTGGTGGTGGTGGTGGTGGTGGTGGGGTTGTTGTTGTTGTTGCCTTTCACAAATATAGTAGGGAAAGAAAAGCATTCGGGAGCCGAATGCTAATGCCCGCCAGAATATGCTGTTGGCCAAGTCCAAGATTTTGGCCATATCTTGATGTCCAGAAGGGTTCATGTTGATAGCTCAAGCCGTTCATGAGATATAATGGGAACACACACACACACACACACACACACACACACACACACACACACACACACACACACACACACACACAGAGGCGGGCAAAAACATTATCCCTCCACCTTGCAAAGGCGGGCGATATTAATCACCATCATCATCACCATCATCGCCTCTATCTCACATGTTATCATAATCATAATCATCAAAATCTCATATCTAACAAGAATCATCATCATCATCAACAAGAACAACAACAATAACCCTACTACTACACAGTAATCGTAGCCATTATCATCACACACACACACACACACACACACACACACACACACACACACACGCATCCTTTTGATCTCTACATTAATTCACACATCAGTTTAACAAAATAACTCAGAATTTTGTGCATTTGTAATATTAAAGATTTTAAAAAAATATTAATTTTCTATCTTCGTTAATGGAGGAGTTGTCTGCTATAGTTTGGCAGTGTAATGGAAGTTCTGATTATTTTTACCAGTCGCGACAGCGAGACTGGTATTGTTTTCAATTAATGTCTGTTTCTGTCTGTCTGTGTCTTTTAGCACGATAGCTTCGCAACGGCTCAAGATGTCATCAAACAATTTTACAGGTGTGTAGTAGGGATGAAAACCAATCACGAGTTGGAATTTGGTGAAAATAGGTCAAGTCTGTGTGTCTGTTACCACGATAACTTCGCAACCTCTCAAGATATCATCACAAAATTTTACAGGTTTGTAGTAGGGATGAAAATCTCCTACAAGTATTGTTTTCAGTTTGTCTGTCTGTCTGTGTGCCTATTAGCACAATAACTTCGCAATCGCTCAAGATATCATCATAAAATTTTACAGGTGTGTGGTAAAGATGAAAATCTACGAGTCTGATATTGGTGAAAGTAGGTTAAGGTCATATTCTGAGCCACGCTAGATAAGTACAGGCTCGCGGCTGGTGTGATTCCCCCCTTGGGGGCCTCTAGATATTATTATTATTATTATCATATTATTATTATTATCATATTATTATTATTATTATTATTATTATTATTTCTCGCTGAAGGTGGCCTCTGCACGATGTCAAGTTACTTCCTGCCTTTAGAAATGAGTCATAACTCGAGAAAAGGTGGCCGGATTGGCATGGGAATTGTTTTATTTTTCAGGTCAGAGTGTTTCAATGGTACCTTGCTCCAACAATAATTTGCGTTACATGTGCCGTTTTTGCTGTTGCTGTGCTATGGTAACGACAAATCCACAAACATACAGAAGTCGGATCATTATAATATGGATTAGTAGTAGTGGTGGTAGTAGCAGTAGTAGTAGTAGTATTGCTGCTGTTGTTGTTGTTGTTGCTATTGCTATTATTATTATTATTAATATTATCATTATTATTATGGTTTCCTGTAAGCCAGGAAACCATTTACAACGCTGGGTGGTAACCATATAACCAAACTATACGTGCTCCCTACGTGTCAACAAGTGGGTTGGTGGAGGGTTAGTGCCCTTCCCCGTAAAACATATAACTCAAAGTCAAATGGCCACCCCGTACGGGATTATGGCGTCTGGCAATAGATAGATAGACAGATTATTAACCATTAATATCATTGGCTATAGAGTCTAAGTACCTGCGTACAGTGCCAGAAAAGAGAGGTAAATGTGCAGAAACAAGTGGAAAGTAGAGTGGCACAAGGAATGTGGACGGTGCTATGAAGGTTGATAAGAAGCAGAGGTCTGAGTATGGCAGCTGCAAGAGACCTGTGGGAAGGACATGTAGTGCTGACTATAACATGGAGGTGTGGGACTGTGGCATGACATGAAAAGAAGTCAAGAGTAAGCACAGTGCAGATGGGACTGGTGAGGAATGTGGTGAGCGTGGAGAGTGGCTAGGATAAGGAATAATGTGATTCACGAAATTTGTGAAAGATGAAGGTAAGGAAGACTGTGGGCACCAGAGTTGAAGAGGGTGTGCTACGGTGTGGGCAGGTGGAAAGAAAAGATGTGAATAGAGTGGTGAAAAGGGTATACTTCAGCAAATTTGAAGATGGGAGACGTGGTAGGGCTAGAAAAAGGTGGATAGATATGGTAAATGAATGTCTGAAAAAGAGAGATATAGGTGATACCGAGAATAGGGAACTGACAGGCGATCAAGCTGGCTTGGTGAATATTGTGCAAAGGAGTTATCAGGATTTGGCATTATATTTTAACCTGAGGGTCATCGGGTTGACTTTATCAAATAGGTGACTGTGAAGCTACGTGTGGTGTGCTTTTTGACCTATCAGGTTGAGCTTGGATTCCGGGGGCTTGAATGGTGAGTGAATGGGAGTAAGGCTCATTCAGCTAGTCAAATGTTGGTTAGCATCTCATTCAATTATTTCTCTCTCTCTCTCTCTCTCTTCTCTCATGTAATTTAGCCAGGTAATTTCTCAGGTTTTATGCACTCTTAACTGGCTCATTCTCTCTTCATTTTCTGTCTTCAACTTTGCCTTCCACTGTTTTCTCTCTCTCTCTCTCTCTCTCTCTCTCTCTCTCTCTGTTGTATGTTAACTTTTTCTTTTCTTTTCACACATTCCTTCGTTTCTGCTTTCTCCATATTTCTCTGTCGCTGTCTGTCTGTCTGTCTGTCTAACTCCTCCCCTAAATAAATTATTCACAATCTGACAAAATCGCCTAGTGGAAACAAGAATAAAGAATAAAATTAAAGACTGAAAAAACTCTTATTCTGCCACCTATTTTGATGCATAATTTTTGTGGTTTCATTAAAAGTTTCACCAAGGCGCTCCTTCAAGAAACTGGGGATACGACGTGAGGGAAATCATCATCATCATCATCATCACCTTTACTATTGTCATCTATATTGTTGCTGTTGTTATTGTTATTGTTATTATTATTATTATTATTATTATTATTATCTGTCTGTCTGTCTGTCTGTCTGTCTCTCTCTCTCTCTCTCTCTCTCTCTCTCTCGTATACACATTTCAAAACATCTACTGTACTTCCTCTGAATATTCCATACTTCAATATTCGGTAATCATAACGCAGGGACGATTGCTAATATCAGTAATCTCTATGCCGTCATTTAGGAACACTTTGATGATAACAGGCAGGCAGACAGACAGACAGACAGACAAATCGTATCATTTATAAAGGTTCCACTATGTTTGCTTGAGTTGGCTTCGGTCATCTAATGGCGGCTTTATACGCTGCTCAATCTCCGGCAGCCTCCCTCTTCAGTCCCATATCCCTGTGGTCACATTCTAGTCTGCCTTCTGCAACCCTATCCCCAACGTTCACTCTAACCTCCCGCACCCAACTGCCACCCTCCATCCTTACCACATGTCGAAACCATCTCAATCTACGCCTTCTCATCACAGCACCAATTTCACTCCATTCCTCTCCTTCCTCTCAACTCTTCAATCGTAAACCTAGCCACCACCCCCCCCTCCAAGGCGTCGCATTCAAGGACGCACCACACATCCATCCATTCATTGTCATTTTTGTATGTTTGAACCTACGAATATCTTCTTACTTTACAGCCCAGGTCTCAATACCATACAGCATTACACTGCATGCCGCATACAAAGATCTATTAGCACAGATGGAGAGCCCTTTCACATCAGGAGAGGCAACAGCTCCCTGAACCTTTTCCAACCACTCCTTACCTCAGCCACAGAGCTAGCTCCAGCCCCACCTCCAGCACATAATATGCCCCCCAAATACCGGTAACAAAACTCTTCCAAACACTCATGAGACTCACCAACAACACCAATCTTTTCACACCTGACAATCTCTACATGCTCTCCCTGACAGAGAACGCACGAAATCAGTATTATCTCGGAGCCTACCTCTATTACCACTTGTTTTATGCACCCACTTATAACAAATAATGGACAAGATGGAGCTACTTCTCACACCGTTGTGGCAAACTGCACATGGCCACTCTCCCTGTGCTTTGACAGTACCGCCATCAGACCTAGATACCATCACTATTGCTTTATCCACATTTACTGTCAAACCCTTATCCCCATTACGCCTCTCCATTTTCCTAAATCCTTCCTCCGCCTCCCTTTCATTCTCTGCAATCAACACCAAGTCATCAGCATACAACAACTCCCACGGGTGTTTGTTTATGGACTCACGTGAGAGAGCTTCAAGTACCATGACAAAAAGAAACTATTTATCTTTCCGCACTTATGAAAATGAAATTCCCCTTCTCATTCGGTTCTCAGTGCTCTTAATATATGTGTAATAAAATACGAGTAGGTCATAAAGGACAACATTTAACTCTTTTTAAAGGTCACCGCAACATGATTTTTTTTTTCTGTATATCAGTGAAATGACCTGCCCGTATGGAGGTTCGTGCGCTGGTGTTTGTTTGGTTAGTGAGTTGGTGTGACTGGTTCATGCGTTGGTGTGACTGGTTCATGCGTTGGTGTGACTGGTTCATGCGTTGGTGTGTGGATCGTGCGCTGGTGTGTGTTTGGTTTGTACGCCGGTGTTTGCTTCGTCCTCAGAGGTGTTTGTGACAGTCAAGGGAAAGGAGTGAAGTTTAACTATCAATTTCCTTATTTATTTATCCCTTTATTGACTGAAATGTCAACGACGGAACAGTGGCTATGTAAATCTCCTTTAATTTTCATCATAGGACACCAACTATTATTTTTCCCGTTTCTTATATATTTTCTTAAGCATTTCCTTGGAGATACGTTCAGTCGCAGGCAAGATTATAGTCCCAATTTTCAGCCGAACATTTATGAAACTCGTACCTAATATTCTGAGAACTATGCTGAGTTCCAAAGAATGCATTATCGGGTTTCAGAAGTCACTGCTCACTGTCTCGTTTTCTATCGCCATGGGGTGTATCGTTATTTATGTCCGCACGTTTACCGAAGTGTATTTACATTGCGGTTTATTCTCTTATACTTACAGCTTCCGTAGTATGGCAGAAGAGGAACTCGACTTACCTGAAAATATAAAAATATGTAATTGTTAACACGAAATGTTATTAGATTTATTAACATTTATGGCAATGATGATGATGATGATGATAATAATAATAATAATAATAATAATAATAATAATAATAATAATAATAATAAAATAATAATAATAATAATAATGATAATGATGATGATAATAAACTACACACTCAACCAGAAAAAAAGGACTTCTCAAAACCTTCACTTTGAGTCACTATTATTATTATTACGATTATTATTATTATTATTATTATTATTATCATTATCATTATTATTATGATGATGATGATGATTACTGCTACTACTACTACTACTACTATGTTTTGTACATATACCAACAAATACTGCTTTACTAGCACAAGGCACTTTGCTATAATAACATTTAATAGTAATGTAGGCTATTTACCGTATTATTTTGACAACACTCATACTTTTACATTCCAAAACTCTCCATTTTCTGTAGAGTTTTTTGGATCCAGATATTTCGAAAATTTGAGGGTGTACAGGATTTTTATTAGTACTAGTAATGACAAGAAAGCAGAAGTGCATTTGTGTAATTGGGTCGATTAATACAGTATATGTATGTAAGTATGTAGGTAGGTAGGTAAGTGTGTATGTAGGTGTGTATGTATATATGTATGTACCTCCATCTATCTGTCTACCTATCTATCTAGCCGCCTGCTGTTGTTTTTATTTGTCTACGAGTATCTATCTACCTATCCATCCATCCATCTATTTATCTATCAATTCATCCATCCATCCATACAGGAGTACAAAAGAAAGCAAACAGCACAATACCTGTTGGTCCTTTTGTGACTGGTAGAGGGAAGGTTAAAACTAACAAAGCAACTCCACCAATTAAAGACAAGGATAGAAAAGCAGGAAGGCTCCATCCATCCATTTATCTATCTATCTAACTATCAATCTATTTACTTATCTATGTCTATACTTAAAAATATACACCTCCCATCAATGCTATATAAATTCAGGTCTTATCCTACATCATCAGTCTTCACTACCACACCTTACCGTCCTCAACAATATCATTTGGAGCAGTCTATTATCCCATGCCTAACCACCTCTTATTTACTCTCTCACACACACACACACACACACACACACACACACACACACATACACACACACACACACACACACACACACACACACACACACACATACACACAGTTAATCCAGTCAGGGAATTTTGGCGTCCGTGTCACCGTGTTGTCGACATGTCAGGTTAGGTCAGGTCAGGTCAGGTCAGGCCAGGTACGGTCAGGTCAAACCCAGGTTAAGTCAGGTCAGGTCACGTGCTCATTATGGCAACCTCTCTCTTGGGCTGGGAGGAGGTGAAATTAGGTCACGGTCCGGAAAAAAAAAAAAAAACTTTGCTAACAAGCTTAAACCTTTCCGCCAGAGGACTATTCTTGTTGTTGTTGGTGGGGAGGTGGTCTGCTGTCCTAATATACGTGAGCTCAATTCCTTGCTGGGGCAGGGAACAGTTTAAGAATCTGAATTTCGTTAAAACACCGTTTATTATTCCGTCCTATGACCCACGGACTTATAAAAACACCCCCGCTAATACTAATACACCTGGCATGTATTCAATATGGACGGTGGGTGTTAGCGCCGAAGTGGTGTCATGTGGAGGTGTGTGTGGTACTGTTGAGCCTTAGGGAACTGGCTGTTAAGTCTATATACAGAGTCGAACCCATTAGAGAGAGAGAGAGAGAGAGAGAGAGAGAGAGAGAGAAACCCACTGCCCGAGTCGGATGAGGAAAAAACGAAACAAAATCCATCTCGTACTTTTTTTTTTTAAAGCTACACCTACAGTAACCCTTCCAGTTCCAATCGTCTGTCCTGAGCTGAATCAAACCGTCTGGATAAGGGAGGAAAAAATTAATGTTCCTGGGGCTCCACAGATTAACCTCCTTTAGCCAAAAGACGGTTTTTTGTAGAGGCATATGGAGCTTCAGACGGTTTTCCTCAGCTCAGGGGAGACGATTTTTTTCTGGAGAGGTTAGGTAGTTTTGATAATCGTCTTTAATACTAGTTTTTTCTGAGCTAAATAAAATCGCCTGGTAATAGCAAGGATAAAATAGCCATCACGTCCTCTGGCTAGTAAGATTAAGGGGCTGTCTCACCTGGAGGGGTTTAATTAAGCCCTCATTAAACCCACCCCTAACAAGCCAATTCTACCTCAGCTGAAAAAAAAATCGTCTGGCATCAACACAGATAAAACTGGGAGGGTTAGATCAAGCCCTCCATCTACCCCTTTACTATCGGACTCCCTCTCAGCTGAATAAATCGTCTGTTGGCTCGGATTAAGTAACATGGCAGGATTATTAACAAGACTACCCCTCACCCAGACGTCCTTTCATTCGCCTTTAGTTTCTGTATTTTCTTGGCCTTATTACTGTCCCCCTCTCCCTATTTTCTTTCTCCCCCTCAAATCTTCTCTCCTTTTCCTTCATTCCTCCCTTTTTTACTCTCCCCCTCCTATATTCTCCCTTCTCTCTCCCCCTTTCATCTTCTATATTACTTCTCCTTTCTTAATGTCCTATCTTCCTATTTCCTCCCTCCTCTCATCCTCTCCCATCCTTTGTATTCCTTTCCTTCCTTTCTTGTTCTCCCTCTCCCATTTCCCCTCTCCCTTCCCCCACTTCATTCACCCCATTTTTCCCCCTTCCTTTCTCTTCCTTCCTGTTTTCTCCCTCCTCCTCTCCCTCCTACCATCTGCTCTCCCTCCCATACTCCTGTCTCTCCTTCCTCTTAATCATCATCATCATCATCATGATTATTATTATTATTATTATTATTATTATTATTATTAATTATTAATGTCCATTATCAGACAATCTCAAAAATATCAATAGGTCTTTTCCTTTTGACTTCTTGAATTCGTCTTTCCTGTTCCTTTCCTTCTAGTTCTTCCCCTTTTCCTTTCCGTCCTCCTTTCTCCTACTTCCCCCTTTCTACCCCAACACCCCCTCCCATCATCCCCTCTTTCCCTTTCCCCCCATCTCTTTCTCCCTTTCCCTCCCTCAGTTTTTTTCTCTCCCTTCCCTCCTCCCCGTTTCCTCCCTGCTACTTTTCTCTTTCTCTCCCTCCTCTTTCCCTTCCCCCTCCGATGCCTCCTTCCGATCTTGTTTCTCTTCTCTCCATTTTTTTACTCTTGTTCTCTCGCCTTCTCTTTTAACCCTCCATACGCTCTCTCTCTCTCTCTCTCTCTCTCTCTCTCATCGCTCCTTTCATTCTTTTTCCTCTATTTTCTATTCTCGCTTCCATACTGATCCTTCCTATCTTCCTTCCCCTTCCTCCCAATATCCATCTTTCCTCCCCCTCCCCACCTTTGTTTTCAAATCCTCCTCCTTTCCTCCTCCCCCTTCTCTCTTCCCCACCCTTTCGCCCTTTATCTTGTTTCTCTCCCTATAGGCTATATTTTCTCTCTCGTTCTGTCTCTACCTTTCTCTCCTTCCCTCCATCCCTTCCTTTCATTGTCCCTTTCTCCTCTCCCTTTCCTCCTCCCCCCCCCCTCTCTCTCTCTCTCTCTTCTCAGGGACACACACACACACACATACACACACACACACACACTTTCATCTTTGTTATCCAGCCTGGAAGGTCTCTCGCATTTTTCAAGTACACACACCTACACAAACTGAGGGACGTAAACACACACACACACACACACACACACACACACACACACACACACACACACACACACACACACACACATTTCATGCTAAGAAGGATAATAACATCATTCATTAGACCAACCCTGGAATATGCATCAACAGTCTGGAGTCCTCATCTCAAAAAGCACATAGACAAGATTGAAAAAGTTCAAAGGGCCGCTACAAGATGGATACCAAGCTTAAGGGACCTAAGCTACGAAGAAAGACTAAATAAACTGAATCTACCAACACTACAGGAGAGAAGGAAAAGAGGTGACATGATAATGCTATATAAGTGCATACCAGGAAAGGAGAAAATAGACATAAATGATTACTTAACATATGGGGAAGCATCAGCAAGAGGACACTGCAAAAAACTGCATATGAAGAGAGGTGATAAAGACGTAAGGAAATTCAGTTTCCCAAACAGAGCAATTGATCAATGGAATGCACTACCGAATGAAATAGTGTGTGCCAAAACAATTCACAAATTTAAGGATATGTACGATAAATATGGTTTAAGACACGGGACAGTACGAGCTTGACTCATTCCTGTAAAGATACAATTAGGTAAGAACAATTAGGTAAGAACACAAATCACTTTCATCTGCAGCCTAGGAGCTCTCTTGCATATTTCCTCTCCCGTGTGACCAACCGAGCAGAAAGCAACATGTATTTTCCTGCAACTAAATGCAACATGTAGCAAGATCCAAATTTACTCTGATTGCAACTAAATTAAGCCTTGGAGGGGAATAATTGGTCTCGTCTTCCTCTCTCTCTCTCTCTCTCTCTCTCTCTGTTCTTCTTTCCCTTCGACTTCTTCTTTTTCTTCCCGTTTCTTGTCTTCTTCCTCCTCCTCCTTCTCTTCTTCTTCTTCTTCTTCTTCTTCTTCTTCCTCATCATCATCATCATCATCATCATCATCATCATCATCATCATCATCATCATCATCATCATCATCATCATCATCATCATCATCATCATCATCATCATCATCATCATCATCATCATGATCTTACACCGTGTGGAGCAAAGCTTGAATAACTAAACTTGACATGTAAGCAAACTCTGGTCTTCTGCACCTAAATATCTTAAAAAGTAAATCCCAGTTATTTTACAGTTATAACTTCCTCTCCAACAGTTGCTTTGAGGGTCGAGTGTCTTTCTTGCAATCAATGAAGTTAGAGTTATTAATTCTAGTTTCTTTATACACAACAGTTATTTTTCCAAGCCTTTCACTTTTAAATACAACCCGTCCACTGTCACATCCATCTTTCGGGCTCATACTGTCCTATCCTCCCCACACCCACATCCACCCACCATTACACTTACACATGTCTTGGGTTTATCGCTGAACTTCATCTTTGTCTCTTCTGCTGGCCTTACACTCACACCTACACTAACACACACCCGGTACTACACCACTACGCTAGAATCTGGATGGATCGCTAAAGCTTTTCTCTGTTTTGCCAGTCTTCCACGCACACCCATCTCCTCTACACTATGCTACACCCATCCCTTGTACTCCCATCCCATCTACACGCATCACTCACTCAACAACACCTCTCACACCCCAATCCTCATCCTCTGTACAGCCAACAACTAAACGTCCCTAAATCACGGACACTCATTCTTCTACACTTGACATATAAACACCCACACACAGTGCAAACCCACGCGCATCCTTTCTCTACCCCTTGCACGCGCGCACGCGAGCAAGCACACACACACACACACACACACACACACACACACACACACACACACACACACACACACAAATAGATATCTCACTGTCTCGCACCCACACTCTTTCCTGTCCTTTGCATCCTCTCTCACCCTCCCACACCTCCACCTCTGCTTCACACACACACACACACACACACACACACACACACACACACACACACACACACACATCCATCTGTTGCTCATCCAGCCTTCCGGCACTCTTACCTCTTTTTCCCACCCACACCCACACTCACGCCTCCCTCACCTACACCCAGCCATTCTACACCTCTCGCATCCACACTCACACGCACAGGCACTCATGCTTCTCATTCTTCCCTAACCCTCTAAACCCACAACCACACCCACACCCACATCCACACCCATCCCTGTCTCACCTTTCCTTTACCCACACCATACCTCCTACCTTTTCTCCTCATCCACACGCACACTTAAACCCACATCCAAATACAGAAACTTCCCACCCTACCTCACACTCACCCTCCACTGCATCCTACCACACCCTTCCACACTTCTACCTCTACTCCCCACCCACACCCATGCCCAACCCCACGCCCACACCCACACCCTCACTTAGACCCACCCCCACGCCCACCCCCACACCTACACCCACAGACAACAGTGCTTCGGTCCATAGGTTAATCTGTCCCACACCCATGCCCACACCCACACCCACACCCACAATCATACAACAATACTGTGGTCCATGCCTTAATCCCAGTGTGTTGTGTCGAGGCGGTGTGGGCAAGTTGGAAGGGTGTCACGTCGATGAGTTGGGACAGTGTTGTGCTGAGCTTTATAATTCTCCACGATAACCATTTTCAAGAGAGTGGCAGTGAGAATTAGGGCGGGAGAGAGAGAGAGAGAGAGAGAGAGAGAGAGAGAGAGAGAGAGAGAGAGAGAGAGAGAGTGAGGCAGGGATAAAGAAACAGAATGAGAGATAGATGGCGGTGAAAGTTAGGGTGGGAGAGACACAGACAGACAGGGAGAGAGACAGGGATAGAGACACAAAATGAGAGACAGACAGATTTATACTGAGAGAGAGAGAGAGAGAGAGAGAGAGAGAGAGAGAGAGAGAGAGAGAGAGAGAGAGAGATTCCTTCACATACTCCAGCCACAACGAGACCATAGCGAGAAATGAACGCCAGAATAGGGTGCTAGTCACGAAGAAGTGGTATGGAACGGAGGTGGAGGAGCAGCAGCATTGTCTTATTCTGCCACTGAGCTACGAGAAATAAGCTGCAAAAGGACGAAAATCTCTGCCAACTTAAAGTGAACCGACTATACGCTCAGGCGCCTGTGACTCACTCTCAGCTGAATAAAATCGTCTGGCGTTAGATGGAATAAAATGCTAGAGCTGTGTCCATCATGAAGGGGGTTTAATAGCAAGGGAATGTAAAAACAATAGTAGTAGTAGTAGTGGTAGTACTAGTGGTAGTAGTAGTAGTACTAGTGGTGGTGGTAGTAGTAGTAGTAGTAGTAGTAGTAGTAGTAGTAGTGGTAGTGGTAGTAGTAGTAGTAGTAGTGGTGGTGGTGGTGGTGGTGGTGGTGGTGGTGGTAACAGTAGCAGTAACATTCTCTTAAATTCCCAAGCCACCTCGAGACACTGGTAACATAAGCAGGATTTAGTTAAGTACGAGTTAAGTACATGTACATATTTAAGTAGTACGGGAGGAGGAGTACAGATTTAGTCACAATACATTACCTTGGCGCAAAATAGTACACTCACTTTAACCTGACGTAAAATAGTACACTCACTTTAACCTGACGTAAAATAGTACACTCACTTTAACCTGACGTAAAATAGTACACTCACTTTAACCTGACGTAAAATAGTACACTCACTTTAACCTGACGTAAAACTGCCATCTCTCCATCATCAACGCTGACCTATAACAGGAGCTTAACAGTAGAATAAGGTACTAGTCACGAAGAAGTGCTGGGGAAAGGAAGTTGGGCCACGGAATTATGTGACCACTATCGTTCCAATATCGACCTAATTTGCACCAGAATCATACAAGAGCATATCAAGGATTAATTTCCAGAATGAATCGCAAACAAAAAGGTATTAGGGAAAGGGCTGATGGAGACGATACCTTCATTTGTTGAAGGAAATAGCGTTCGTGTCTATCTATATATCTGCCTATTGCCAGATGCCTTAATCCCGTAAGGGGTGGCCACAAACAAATCGCCTCCATGTCTAACAAGAGGATATTAAGTGAAACACACAGGGATCCAGATTAATTGAGAACTGATCCGTTGGCTGTTGATGAAGTAAGTAACCAAGGAGACGAACATGCCCTATCTATTCTCTCTCTCTCTCTCTCTCTCTCTCTCTCTCTCAACCTTCCCCTTCCACATCCCACTCTCACATCTCACTCTCCCATTTTCATTTTCTCTCCCTCACATTTCTACCTCTTCCCCATCCTCACCCTTCCACCTACTCCTCTCTCTCTCTCTCTCTCTCTCTCGTCCTTGCTATTCCCCTACCTCCATTTTTACTCAATTTCGTACCGCTACCAGTTCTAACTCCACGCTTACTTTCTTTTCTCCTCTCTCTCTCTCTCTCTCTCTTGTAACACAGAACAACAAGAGCGAGAAATAAGGAGGATGAGGAATGGCGAGGCTGGAGATTGAACTGGACAGTGTAATAGCGAAGTGGAAAGCAAGAGGGTAAAAACTGAGAGAAGGGAAGGGCATGGATGAGAGAGAGAGAGAGAGAGAGAGAGAGAGAGAGAGGGTATATATATTGAAATATACAAATTCTTTCTTTTTTCATAAGAGAAGGGGAAAAAACTAAACCCCCCTCAAAAAAAAAAAAAATATATATATATATATATATATATATATATATATATATATATATATATATATATATATATATATATATATATATATATATATATATATATATATATATATATATATATATATATATATAAAGCAATAAAGACAATTTTAGGACCGTATTTAAATTCATGCACCTGAGCTAAACACAGGTCTCAACAAAGCTAAATTACAACTAAAAACACAGGTCTCTTCAAAACTATATGAAACCTAAGTACATAGGTCTCTACAATGCTAAAGGAAAGCTAATACAGGTCTCTAAAAGCTAAATGAAAGTTAATACAGGTGTCAATAAAGCTAAAGTAAAGCTAAAACACAGCTGTAGGAAATCTCAGTCCATTCATACAAGCAATTTTTTCTTCACAAGCAAGCGAGAATATACACACACACACACACACACACACACACACACACACACAATTTCTCTCTCTCTCTCT
>NC_137069.1:8177752-8205252 GCF_032717465.1 Coenobita brevimanus | reverse complement strand
AGGTCGTGTGCAGTGGTAGTGGTCATGTGTAGAGGTCGTGTGCAGTGGTAGTGGTCATTTGTAGTGGTAGTGAAAGTGGTCGTGTGTAATGGTAGTGAAAGTGGTCGTGTGTACTGTAGCGGCAGTGGAAGTGGTCGTGTGTAGTGGTGGTGGTAGTGGTGGTAATAGTGGTCGTATGAAGTGGTTGTGGTCGTGTGGAATGGTGATGTCAGTGGTGGTGGTGGTGGTCGTGTGTAGTGGTAGTGGTAGTGGTCGTGTGTAATGGTGGTGGTAGTAGTGGCTGTGTGTAGTGGTGGTGGTAGTAGTGGCTGTGTGTAGTGGTGGTGGTAATAGTCGTGTGTAGTGAATCTAGTGATGGTGGTAGTGGTCGTGTGTAGTGATAGTGGTAGTGGTCGTGTGTAGTGGTGGTGGTAGTAGTGGCTGTGTGTAGTGGTGGTGGTAATAGTCATGTGTAGTGATCGTGGTAATAGTCGTGTGTAGTGATCGTGGTAGTGGTCGTGTGTAGTGATAGTGGTCGTGCGTAGTAATAGTGCTAGTGGTCGTGTGTAGTGATAATGGTAGTGGTCGTGTGTAGTGGTCGTGTGTAGTGGTAGTGGTAGTAGTGGCTGTGTGTAGTGATAGTGGTAGTGGTCGTGTGTAGTGATCGTGGTAGTGGTCGTGTGTAGTGATAGTGGTAGTGGTCGTGTGTAGTGATAATGGTAGTGGTCGTGTGTAGTGATAATGGTAGTGGTCGTGTGTAGTGATAATGGTAGTGGTCGTGTGTAGTGATAATGGTAGTGGTCGAAAAATAACTACTAATCTTTAACATAAGATTACACCCCCATACCACTACAGCAGTCCTTAATAAACAGCCCTTGAATGTTGTCAGTACGGGCTGTGGATATTGGTGCCCAAGTGGTGATATGTGACGGTTTAAGGCACGTGTGAGGACTGCTGGGGTCACAGGGAAGGGACTGTTAAGACTATGCCTACAGCTGGGCGACCGCACACACACACACACACACACACACACACACACACACACACATACAATGTAGAGTTAAAATTAAGTCTGGACGTAAAATTCTCTCTCTCTCTCTCTCTCTCTCTCTTTCTATCACACACACACACACACACACACACACACACACACACACACACACACACACACACACAGTGAAGTGTGTACATAAAAGGGTAGTACCAACATAGCACATTTTGTTGAAGGGAAATATTTTTGGCGTTTCGCATTTTCCCATATTTCATCATCAAACTTTTCTTACACATTTTCGCGAGTGTAAAATTGTTGTAAAAATAATATTAGCCGTAAAACTCTTGACTGGCAGTGAAGGAATTGAAGAAAGTCGCATAACTGGCACGTAAGGAGTGAAGTGGAGATGGAAGGAGAGAGATGGATGGATGGATGGATGGATGGATGGATGAATGAATGAATGAATGGATGGATGGACGGATGGATGGTTGGAAGGTTGGATGGATGGATGGATGGATGGATGGATGGATGGAAGGACGGATGGATGGATGGATGGATGGATGGATGGATGGATGCATGAATGAATGAATGGATGGATGGATGGATGGATGGATGGATGGATGGAAGGACGGATGGATGGATGGACGGATGGATGGATGAATCGATGAATGGATGGATGGATGCATCGATGAATGGATGGATGGATGGATGGATGGATGAATGGATGGACGGAAGGAGTGATATGGATGAATGGATGGACGGATTTATAGAACAGATAGATATGCAGATGAGTGGGTAGGTATGTAGGTAGGAGTGAAATGGGGACAACGTGACGGCTGGCTGGATGGATAGATATAGATAGATATGGAGATAGATGGGTAGGGAAGTAGGTGTGAAGTGGAGAGAGACCGAGAGATGGACAGATACGCAGATAGACAGAAAGATAGATAGGTAGATTGAAAAATAGCATACTCAGATAAATAGCCAGATAGATAAATGGAGATAGACTTGCTGACACAGGTGTATTTATATTTATCTATTCAGCTGTCTTTATCTATCCAGCTGTCTTTATCTGTCCAGCTGTCTTTATCTATCTATCTGCCTGTCTCTGCAGATAAAGAGAGACAGGTACACAGACAGATATACAGACAGGCAGAGAGAGACATATAGATTACAACTGATGGATAGACAGAAAGGCAGACAGACATACAGGCAGTCGAAAAAACAGGAACTGATAGACAGATAGATAGATAGATGGGCAGATGGACAGACAGACAGACAGATAAACAATAAACTCAGCTACTTAGGCGCACCCGGAGGGGGGTGGGGGACACGAACCCCCTCTCCCTATCAAAATGAATATACTATTATTATTATTATTATTATTATTATTATTATTATTATGTTTATGTTTATGTTTATTATATTTATACTACTTAACACCATATATTTCACATTAATCTACGTAGTATATTAATACTTTCCAAGCAGCTGTACCTAAAAACGTAATGAAAACCAAAATTCAGCCCCCCAAACCAAAAATTCTGGCTACGCCCCTGCACAGACAGATACACTGGATAGACAGACAGACAGACAGACAGACAGATAGAGAGAAAGCGGAAAAACAGACAGACAAAGAGGGAAATGGTAAAAGTGCATAAAGTTTAACTCGAGTTGAATTAAGTTAGTGGATGAGAATTAGTGGGAATGAGAGAGAGAGAGAGAGAAAGACAGAAAGAGAGAGAGAGAGAGAGAGAGAGAGAGAGAGAGAGAGAGAGAGAGAGAGAGAGAGAGAGAGAGAGAGAGAGAATCATATGCAAGCCTTCCTGTTCTCTCTCTCCCCTCAGCTGAATAAAATCGTCTGAAGGTAGGAAGAATAAATTTAAAAAAAATATGAGTGAATGGTTTAATATTTTCAACACGAATTTTTTTCTTGTAAATTAATATCAGCAGACAATTTTATTTAGCTTAGAGAGGCTTCATAGTAGAAATTATCATCATCATCATCCGGACCTCCTTTCCCACCCAAGGGCAGGGTGAGGAGTAGCAATGTCCAGACAGCCCAAACTTGCCCAATCCAAATAGGCCACACTTCCAATCTCATCATTCAAGCCCCCAGAATCCTGGCTCTACCGGATACGCCAAAAACATTCACCCCATTCTGCAGCTTCACACAAACGTACCCGATTGAGTCAAACCGGACGCTGCCACGCTCAAAAGGGGTGCCAAAATCCCTGATCATGCACTTCTCCTCACAACATTCATCCAGCCAGCTCGATCTCTTGTCAGTTCCCTAGCCTCACATGGTTTTCGTAATAATCGCTCTTGCCTCACGAATCTGCTGGACTTTCTCAATGATATACTGAACATGTATGACGATACTAAATCTGTTGATGTGGTCTACCTCGATTTTCAAAAGGCTTTTGACAAAGTTCACACAAAACACTCCTTCAGAAGCTAAAGGCACACGGTTTCAGCGACAGTGTTCTCGGGTGGGTAGAAGATTGGCTCACCGGACGAAAACAAAGAGTTGTAATAAATGGAAATGAGCCAAACTGGATAAACGTTACAAGTGGAGTGCCACAGGGTTCAGTGTTAGGTCCTACTCTTTTTTTAATATATGTGAATGATATTGACGAAGGATTGTGTTGTAAGATTTCAAAATTTGCTGATGATAATAAAATAGGTAACAGAGCAGATACAGCACTGCAAAGACAGGCAGTTCAGAGAGATCTAGATCAACTGTTTAACTGGGCCCAAGTCTGGCAAATGGATTTCAATATTAATAAATGCAAAGTGTTAAACATTGGCAGTAAAAATGTAAGTGCAAGTTATAGCATGAATAATGTCCAGCTTGATAGGGTAAACCATGAAAAAGACTTAGGAGTTAAAATAACAAATGATCTGAAACCAAGCAAACAATGTGCAGAAGCTGCGAAAAAAGCCAACAAATTGATTGGGTTCATAGGCAAAGCATTTGAATATAAATCCGATAATATCGTCCTCACTTTGTATAATTCCTTAGTACGCCCGCACTTGGAGTATTGCGTTCAGTTTTGGTCATCGTATTATAAAAAGGATATGGAAAAGCTTGAAAGAGTGCAGCGAAGGATGACAAAGATGATACCTAGATTGAGAAATAAACCATACGAGGAACGTTTAGAAGCCCTGAATCTCTTTACCCTAACAAAATGGAGGATACGAGGGGATTTAATTCAAGTATTCAAGATATTCAAAGGACATGATAACATGGCTGTCGATAAATACTTCATAGTTGATCACTCAAACTACACTAGAGGAAATGGGCATAAAATAATTGGCAATTCCAGTCGCATGAAGCTAAGCATTTCTTCTTCAACAGAGTTGTCAATATATGGAATAAACTGCCCTCCAACGTAACAGATTGTAATACAGTACAAACTTTTAAAGATCGCCTGGATAAGTATTTGGCATCCAACCCCCAGCTTAATATGTTTACTCCTGAATAAAGCACTTGTGTACATATAATTTTGTTTTATTTTATTTTAGTTTTTTAGAGCCTGGATCAATTTATTAAATGCAAATATAGTATATGCACAGACTAGGATATGCACAGATAGCCCTGAGTTAACGGTCACTACTCATACTTTCGAACTGTGATGGGCTGTGGATCACTGAGGGTCCCTGTTAGTTACGTGGCCACAATCGGGATTTTTTTAATGTACCAGGGGTCACTGTTTCAGGAGGTGACTTGTTTGCTGTCCCGCATGGGAAAGTTCCTAGTCTCAATGGAATGAATGGAGCTGGGGCCTGATTGACTGCTGCCTACCTTAATAGCGCCAGGGAAGGCTACCACACCACCCCTCAATATCCACACTGTGCACTGTGCAATTTCCAAACTGTGTCCGCAGATGCCCCGTCAACTCAACGTACCCGTACAGCGACATACATTAGTTAATTATTTATTTGATTACTCATTGTACTTTACTACTTTCTCTTTCATGTTATTCATACCGGTAGCTTATAGATAATGTATTATAGAATGTAGTTTTCCTTTTCAGTCTTCCCTAGGAAATTTCCATGTCAATTTTTCCATGCTGCATAGTGGTTTTTCTCACTTTTTCTTGCCAGTTTTGGCTGGAGGGTTTGGAGGCGGGGGGAGCCTTCTTGCTTTACTATCCTTATCCTTCAGCATGTAGAGTTAGATCTTGTAGTCATAGTCTACTCTGTACCAAACAGCCTCGAAAGGACCATAAGGTCTGTTGCTGTTTGCATTCCTTTGTACTCCTTTATACTCCTTTGTACTCACCGACTTCCAAACCTCTCTTCCTCAAACACTCATCCACCATATCTCTCCACCTTCTCCTTGGCCTACCTCGCCTCCTCCCTTCTTCAAATTTGCACAGGTATATATACCTTCTTCACCACTATTGTTATCTGTTCTTTCCACATGACCATACCATCTCAGGACACTCTCGTCGATTCTGGTGTCCACCGACTTCCTCACTCCACACCTTTCACGAATCACATTATTTCGTATCCTATCCACCCTCTGTACTCCACATACATTCCTCAGCAGTCCCATCTCCACTGCTCTTACTCTTGACTTTTCATTTTCATGCCACACCATAATCTCACACCCATATGATAGAATTGGCACTAACACTCCCTCATGTAAGCCTCGTGCAGCTGCAACACTCAAGCCTCTGTTTCTTCTCAAGGCCTTCATTGCACCTACTACTTTTCTTCCTTAAGTCACTCTACTTTCAACTTCTTTTGCACATTTTCTTCTCTTTTCTATCAATGTACCCAAGTATTTGAACTCTCTCACCAATTCCAGTCTCTCTCTGTTCACTGCGACATCACATTGGGAGTCACCTTTTCTCTCAATAACCATCACTTTACTCCTCTCTACATTTACTCTCAAGGCACAACGCTCACAGGCACCAGCAAAACTCTGCAGTAGAAATTAAGTTGTGGAAATTGAATTCAGAGTTTTTATTCCATTTTTAATTTTATTTTTTTATTTTTGTTTTTCATTCTTTACTTTTCTGTTTCTCATTTATTCCAATTTTCTTTTTTGGTTATGTTTCAACTTTTTCATTTATTCAGTTTTCATTTTTAATAATGAGATTTTGGTGGTTATTTATTCCATTTTTTAATTTTTTCAATTATGTTTTTGCTGTTCCATTTATTCCATTTTTTAAATTCTCTGTTTCCTTTTTCCAGTTATGTTTTTTCATGTCTTCAATTATTCCATTTTTCGTTTTTTAAATGTACCGGTATGTATTATCTGTTTTTCATTTATTCAGTTTTCCTTTTCTTCACTCTTGCTTTTTTCTGTTTTTTTTAAATTTTATTATCGACTTTCTTTAAAATATTTCTTACTTTTTTATTTATTCCAATATTCTGTTTTTAACTTCCTTCTCTTTTTTCATTTTTGTTTTCTCTGTTGTTCATTTACTCCATTTTTCATTTTATCAATTATTTTTATTCATGATTAATTTCCAAAGCAAAGACGATTTCTTCCGGATATTTATCATTTGATTTTATGATTTTTTCTTTTTCTTTCCAGTGGGGACGGCATAACTAAAAATCCTCCTTTATTTCCTTTTATTTTTTCTTGCCGGAACCCAAATCTCTTGGATATTTTCGCGGTAGTCGTATTCTCCGTGGCCTTGGGAGGCTCCGTAACACCTCTTCCTGTGCGATTAACTCTGTTTATTTGTTTATATTTATCTTTATTTATTTACTTATTTATTCATTCATTCATATACTTATGTCTACATATTCATTTTTATTTACTTATGTCTATCTATTTACTTATTTATTTACTTATTCATTCATTTTATGTACTTATATACTTTATTAATTAATTAATTTATTATTTTGATATTCAATCATTTATTCACATCCATTCATTTACTTATTTGGCCATTCATTCATTCATTCATCTTTATTTCATTCATTCACGCATTCATTCATTCATTCATATCTACCTATCTATCTATCTATTTTTCTGTCCACTAATTTATAACTCCATGTATCTCCATTTCTCTTTATAGCACCTAACTCCTTCATCTCACCCCCCCTTCACTCCTATAACGTCTTGCAGATACTTAATTCCATCTATCAGGCGTATTTCCAGGATTCAGTATGGACGGTGGGTGTTAGTGCCGAAGTGGCGACATGTGAAGGTGTATAATACCTAGGAGGACTGCTGGGCCTCAGGGAACGGACTCCAAAACCTATGCCCAGAGTCAGACACATAAAAAACTAAATCATCGTTAAGGGAGTCCATAATATTCCAAGCCTTATCGGATACCGAAATCACGGGTCGGGTAGCGTAAAGCGAGTATGAGGTGATAATTTCTGCGTTAGGAAAGAGAGAGAGAGAGAGAGAGAGAGAGAGAGATTTGGTGGTAATTTCTGAGATATAAGATGCTAGGGGGAAAAATTACAGTATGAGTGACGCTGTGTGACTTTAACCATTTTGGCCCAGAAAGAGAGAGAGAGAGAGAGAGAGAGAGAGAGAGAGAGATTTAATGAAGATGAGTAAACACACACACACACCACACACACACACACACACACACACACACACACACACACACACACACACACACACACACACACACACACGAACACACTACAAACAAAGCTAATTTCCAGAAGCAAAGTGTACAAATCAAGCTAAGTAAAGCAGCAACCTATCGACAACACGTGTAAAAATAGGAGGAAAAGACGGGAGCCAAAGGTCACAGGTCAGCCAGGTCATTTCTTTACTGGTGGGTATCTGGACCGTGTGGCGAGGGTGTGTTGTACTGTACGGAAGAAAAAGAAATATTGCTCAGTTTGGGGGTAAAGTCTTTTCTCTCTCCTTTTTTCTCCTTCTTGCTATTATTGTACGACTTTATTATGTCATCATCATCATCATCATAGAACTTTATTTTATCATCATCATCATCAGCAGCAGCAACATCGTGCTGGCCACAGACACACTTACACTATTTATAAGACAGCCAACTGGGAGGCCTTCACAACTGAAACAGAACATTTCGAAACATTAAACAGTACATCTACCACAAACATCAACACCGCTGTCACACTTTCAATACAATTATACATAACGCAGATAAAAGACTCATCCCTAGAGGCAATAGAAAGAGACACAACCCCAACTTCACACCAGAAATTAAAGGCCTCATCAGACAATGGGAGACATTACGACACTCCCCAACATCCCATACACAAGACACCGTACTATAAATACAAGAACTCAACACTCAAATAAACAATATCAGAACAGCAGACACTAAACTAGAAAAATTATCTCCAGACACTTGACCACAAAACAAACATCAGCAAACTCTACAAAACACTAAACAGCATCATACTTTCCAACAGCAACACTACACAATCACACGCTGCCATCACAACAAGACACCATACCTTCAAAAAAACAACAAGCAAACTCTCTCATCAATCATTTTTCACATGTCAGCAATCTAAACCTCCATCACAACAATCGAAGTATCATCCGACATAAGAGACAGTTCTCCACAGACTCTGACTATGCACCTTTCACTTACAACCAGACAAAGCACATCGTCTGCAACCTTAAACACTCATCTGCCTGTGGACCAGACAATATAAGCAACATTCACCTTAAACACCTTGGACCACAAGGCATACAAGCACTCACAAACGTATCAAACTACAGCTACTCACACAACACAATACCCAACATCTGGAAGCATGGCAATATCATCACTATCCCTAAACCCAATAAAGACCCCACCTTACCTTCCTCACACCACCCCATCACACTCCTCTGCACCCCCTCTAAAGTCACTGAACGATTGGTACTACAACTAGTTACACTTCACACCTCCCCTAGCCCAGTCACAACATTGCCTTGGGCCGCTGTACTCCACATAAACCCATCTTACAGACCTAACACAGAGAGTTTTTGATGGCATCAATTCAGCTAGGCCACAACACAGAACACTCCTAGTTACACTTGACATTAGCAAAGCTTTTGATGCCATCCCCCGACACAACCTCACAAACAAAATACTCAACACAAACATGCACAATAACACAAAAAGATGGCTCGCTAACTACTTAGCAGGCAGATGTGCACATGTAACATTTGCCGGTCAGTCTTCGAACATCAGAAACTTCACAAATGGCGTCCCCCAAGGATCTGTTTTGTCCCTTACACTCTTTAACCTATACATGCACGACATAACGACATACCCACACCGCACACACCACAGATACACATAGCTTCCTTTGCAGATGATATAACACTCAAATGTAAACACCAAAACGCAAACACAGCTGCACACATCATTCAACCTTACCTCAACACACTACACGAATGGTTCATCATAAACAGGCTCAAAATAGCCCTAGCCAAATCTACAGTGACTCTTCTCACAAACTGGACAGCAGAACACAGTCAATTCCACACCTCATCATAAACAACACTCCCCTACCACACACACACACACACACACACACACACACACACACACAAAATCCTTGGTGTAATATACAATACATCAATGTCTTTTAAACAATACATCACAAACATTAAAAATAAAATAACACCAAGACTCAATGCCCTGAGGTCACTTGCCCACACAACATTTGGACACAATAAAGTAACCACCACCACAGTATACAAACAATATATATGTTCATTGATGAATTATGCAAGCCCTGCTTGGACTTCTAACCTCACTAAAACACACTACAACACTCTACAGACCATACAGAACAAGGCCCTAAAATAATCACAGGCTGCACAGTTACTACACCCACAGACCACCTACATCAAGAAACCAAAGTCCTCAAAGTCAAGGATCACCTAGACATGAGAGGTATCCAAATTCTCGCTGCAGCCTCCACAAACCCACAACATCCACTACACTACATGGCAACACACCCACACACACCAAGGAACATCAAAACAACACCCAGCACACGATATCATAAACAAATACTGTCATCTCTCGCTCCCTACCCGCCTCAGACCAGCTTCCAGAAGCATATCCATACTCAAATCACTCGCCGCTCCATTCAGTCACTTAAAGACAACACGCAGCTGCATGCACGGCCTCCTGACGTCCATCCCTCCGAATCCTATCTCCCTCGTGAGGACAGAGTCCACCTGGCCAGGCTGAGATTTGGGCATCATCCAGCCCTTCTAAGTTACCAGAAAAGGCTGGATGACTCCGTCGCTGATGCATATCCAGAATGCAACACAGCACTCCATACTATTAAGCACATTATAGAAGACTGCATTGCAAACAACCGCCTGTGCCAACAACACAACATACACTCCTTGAGAGCTCTGTGGGGAAAGCCCGGTCTCGGTCATGGCCTTCCTTAGGGACTCGGGGCTGTTCGGCCAGACTGCCTAGGGAACAACTACTACTACTACCTTAATTACTCATCATCGTCATCATAGAACTTTATTTAATCATCATCATCAGCAGCAGCAGAAGCAACAACAACAGCAGCAGCAACATCGTGCAACCTTAACTGCTCATCATCATCCTCACAAAAAAACGACAAATCTGAAGCGATAATTTATGATGCTGTCTCGATTGCGTATCTTCTCTCTCTCTCTCTCTCTCTCTCTCTCTCTCTCTCTCTCTCCCTCTCTCTCTCTCTCTCTCTCTCTCTCAAAAAGTATCGATGAGTTTGGAGAAGAGCACACACACACACACACACACACACACACACACACACACACACACACACACACACACACACACACACACACACGCACACACACACACACACACACACACAGTACTGAAGAGAAGAAAAAAGTGACAGGAAACAATGTGAGGAAAAAGGACAATGTAAAAGAGAAAGTGAAGAGAAGGAAAATAAAGAAAATGATAATGGAGTAAAGAAAGAAGCAGAGAAATGAAAGAAGAAAAAAGACAAGACTAAGGAAGGGGAAGAGGCGACTGGGAAAGGAGGTGGAGGTAAAACAAGATGAAAACGGAAGGAATAGGAAACGAAAAATAAACGAACTTTGTAACTCTCCTGCGGACAAACATTAGTCTCCATCTACTGTTTCTTAGTGACCTTGGCTCCACTGGGGAGATTTAGATTTGTTTTCTATAGGTATTGGACCATACCAGGACACCAAACCTGGGCCTTTCAGATTTCTTGTTCAGGTCGTCTTGAAATCTCAGCAGACACGACCAACTAATCTCGTTCACTCATAACATTGGTATGACTTTCTTACATACCCTTCCACTGCGCGACAAGGATTAGGATTTTTTTTCTATCAGCAATAGCCGATGTCAGGACACATAACATGGGCCCTTCAGATTCCTTTCGCAGTCTCCGGTTGTCCTGGAATCGTAGCGAGACTCTGAGGCGGGAATAATAATAATAATAATAATAATAATAATAATAATAATAATAATAATAATAATACAAGAGAAAAGAATAGTCTCTGTAGCAGGTGGAGACCAAGAAGAATATAAAAAAGGAGAAAAAATGTATAAAAAACTTTACTAGTCAAAAATTACCCCCCTCTCTTTCTCATTAAGGACACATCCAATTTTTTATATATAATTGTCTGGTAGTAGCAAAAATAAAATACTTGGGAAAGTTAAAAAGAGAGGGAGAGGGAGAAAATGTGTGTGTGTGTGTGTGTGTGTGTGTGTGTGTGTGTGTGTTAGAGAGAGAGAGAGAGAGAGAGAGAGAGAGAGTTTTGTCTTGGCTGGTTCCAATGCACTAGTCTGTCTGTTAATCACTGTCAAAAATGCCATTGAAATACTACTGAATTAGAGAGACATTAATTTAGACTAATGAGAGAAGACCATCAGAGGATCCAGCAATTTTGAACGAGAAATGTCAAAAGTCAAGCTCTGAAGTGGGGGATGGTGCTTCTTTGTTAGGGGTATGCGCTCTCTGATGGGTGATATATTTTCTTTTTGGTATCTTAAGACGTAAAATTAAACTCAGGAGACATTTTCTTAATTGGGGTTACATACAATCATTATTAAATATTTGTCTTGTTTTATTATTATTATTATTATTACTACTACTACTACTACTACTACCGGTACTACTACTACTACTACTACTATTACTACTACTACTAAACTTCACCATATAAATGGCGAAGCTTCTTGTTTTCGTCAGTATTCTTATTTCTCTTTGCACTTTTTGTTTTCTTCGATCTTGGTACTACACATGAAGTTACACTGAGGTAACGCAAGTCCTTGTGCCAAATACAAATTACCTTGATCTCTTTGACGGTGATAATGCCTACTCATTTTTATTCCAAATAATGGCATATTTGATATTGAAATAATTCAGAAACTCATTGAGATACAGCTATTTGGTTAAAAATCCTATGACATAAATGTTTGATGAATAATTCTGGCCCAGTATTTTGCCATTTAGCCTAGTGGAAAGTATCGAATTCAAATCTGCTCTGTTTTCCTTTGCAAACACGTTTTAGAGAACCACAAGCTGTAACTTTCCAGATGTATAGCTGTGGTCCCTCTTATGATCTGAAAGGAATATGGTTACAGTTAGGCATACAGTCAGCCAGTTATTGAGACAAACGTACAATTTACACATGCGTTCTTCGACACCTTTGTCTTCAGATTTTGTTGATGTTACACACGAAGTTACCTTAGGGTCTTCAGATCCTGTTTGTACTCCACATACCATTTACACCAAATGGCGAAGCTTCCTCATTGTGGCTACTACATAAGAATAGGTAACTAGTTATTATTATTATTATTATTATTATTATTATTACTTCCAATTCTAGTACTACTACATGAAGGGTATCACTAGACTTTTTTTTTTTTGTTTACTTATCTGTATTATTTTATTTATTTTCAAGATCATGAGTTATAATTGTCAAAATTTTAACTTGTTCTTTTTTTTTTTTTTTTCCTCTTTTTTTTTTTCAAGCTCTGGATTGAGAGTTTTCTGCCCGGAAAGGAGAATACCGCTGAGCTACTGCATTTTCTTCGTCTTCTTCCTACTCATCCGCCTCCTCCATTTCTTCTTCTTTTTCTTCTTCTTCTTCTTCTTCTTCATCTTCCTCCTCCTCCTCCTCTTCCTCTTAGCCTTCATCATTCTCTTCCACTTCCTCTTCTTCCTCCTCTTCTTCTTCTTCTTCTTCTTCTTCTCAGACAATTTTAATTAACAAATGTCAAGAAAGTCATTAAGGCCAATTGTTTGGCTGCTGCTTGTTGGATGAAGTAGCTATTGTCGAAACTTTGAATTACAGCTCCTCTCTCCCTCCCCCCCCCCTCTCTCTCTCTCTCTCTCTCTCTCTCTCTCCTAACCATCTAACTATTTCAGGTCAGTAGTTAAGGTCACAGGTCAAGCTAGTTACATTTTTAATTGTAATGTCAACTGCTTCCCTAGAAAAGAAGAAATAACTGAAGCTTTGGGAATATCTATCTATCTATCTGTCTACCTATCTATTTGTCTGTCTATCTGTCTATCTACCTATCCGTCTATCTATCTACAGTATTTATAGCCAGGCGCCTGAATCCCGAAAGGCGTGGCCACAAACGAATCGTCTCCATGTCACCCTCTCCTTTACCATCAAGCTACCCTCTCCCTAACTCACACCTACCTCGCCCTCATGTGCCTCTCCTCACCTTATCTCTTCATCTCATCCTCGGTCTCCTTCTCCCCCTATCTCCGCAACCCTCCAGTCACCTATAATTTCCCTACCTTTCTTTTCCGTTCCCTTTCCTTCCTTTCACTTGCCTTCCCTTCATTCCCTCTCCTCTTCTCTTCCTTTTCCTTCCCTTCCCTTCCCTTCCCTTCCCTTCTCTTCCCCGTCCTTTCACTTCCCTTCCCTACCCTTTTCCCAATTATCTCTTCCTTTCCTTACACTTCCCTTCATTGCACTTCTCATTTTCCTTACCTATCTTTCCTTTCATCTCCTTTCCTTTCCCTTCTCTTCCTTTCCCTTCTCTTCCCTTTCCTTTCTTCGATCTCTTCACACATTCATTCTTCTCCTTTTTCCACTCATTTGTTTTTAATCTCTCATAGTCTCTCCCATTTTCTTCCATATTCTTTCACACTCTTCTCCTTTCCTTCTTCTCCTCTTCTATTTTCTCTCCTACTCCCTGTTCTTCTTCTTCCATCTTCTCTCTTCTCCCATTTTCCCTCCTGTCCTCCCTCTGCTCTCCTATTTTCCCTCCTTCCTCCTCCTCTCCTCTCATAAATTCCCCCTTTCCCTCCTCTCTTCTCTCTTCCATTTCCTCTCCTCTCCTCTCATATTCTCTCTTCTTTCTCTCCTCTTCTATTTCCTCTCCCATATTCCTTCCTCTCACCTTTCCCATATTCCCTCCTCTCCTGTCTTCTTTCCTCTCCTCTCCTCCTCCATCTCGTCAATACGGCCCTTCCATTGCCTTCCCACCAGCAAATCCCTTTCAGTCACCCAGTCGGTCCCACTCTCACTTACCCTCATTGTCCCCTCAGACCTCAACCAACCACGCCACTCCTTTTGCAGGCCTTGTTCATTCATTTTCTGGCTGTGGAGTGTTCTTAATTCACTGTACACAGCTCTGTTATTCACTCTTCACTGCTTGTTCATTCACTTTCTGGCTATGGAGTGTTCTTAATTCAATGTACACTCTTCTGTTATTCACTGTTCACTGCTTGTTCATGCACGTACTGGCTGTGGAGTGTTCTTAATTCGCTCTACATTTGTTAATCACTCTTCAATGCTTATTCTTTCACTGTTTGGTTCTGGAGGCTACGATGTTAGTCTGGGTTTGTAAGCTTCTGAAATCAGGTTTCTATATTTTCCTTTTTTTCTTTTTTTTTTTTCGTAGCTTTAATTCTGTGATTCTGAAGATTTATACACATATTAACTGTGCATGATTCTGTTATTCACTATGCATGGCCTTCTTATTCACTTTCAGGTTTTGGAGGCTTATTTATTCATGCCGTGATTCTAGGGGTTTGAATAACTGTGCATGACTTCCTAACGAGAGGCTAACGAGGAGTGTATGTGAGTTAAGTGGAGGGGAGGAGACGGAGGGGAAGGCCAAGGATGGGATGGAGGGATGAAGTGGAGAGGTATATGAGAGAAGGGTGTGTAAGCTGGGAGCAGGGCAGTGAAATGGTGGGGGACAGGGCGACATGGAGGCGATTTGTTTGTGGCCACCCCTTAAGGTATTAAGGCGTCTGGCAATAGATAGATAGAGAGACTTCCTTATTCACTGTGCATGGGCCTGATTATTCACTCTTGGGTCTGTTATTCACTCTACGGTCTGGGAGGCTTCTAAATACACCGTCCATGCATTCTTTAGGAGTGCTGTGAATACCTCAAACGGTCTTCCGATCTGACTAAGACGTACCGGCAAGATATCCTACTTCACATCTAAGTTCTTCAAAACAGTTGGGGTCACTACCAAGGGTCAAGACGCTGTTGTGTACATACTGAGAGGGAAGAGAGAGGAGGGATAGGGAGGAGGGAGGAGGGGATAGGGAGGAGGGAGGAGGGATAGGGAGGAGAGAGGAGGGATAGGGAGGAGAGAGGAGGGATAGGGAGGAAAGAGGAGGGGATAGGGAGGAAAGAGGAGGGGATAGGGAGGAGAGAGGAGGGATAGGAAAGAGAAAGGAGGGGGGAAGGAGGTAGGACAATAGGAGAAGAGGAGGGAAGGAGAGAGGAGAGGAGAGAGAATCCTTCCTTTCCTTCTTACCAGGTCTGTCCTCCATCATGACCAGGTGCTCCATCGCTGCTGAGGACAGGGGGCTTAGGGCCACACCACCACCACCACCACCACCACTCAACAGTAACAAACAACGACAACCACAAACAACCACAACTACACCACCACCACCACCACCACCACCAACGACAACAACAACAGCCCTACACCAAGACCGTTCTCTCTCTCTCTCTCTCTCTCTCTCTCTCTCTCTCTCTCTCTCTCTAAACAAATAAATAAATAAACAATAAATCATGAGACAGTACAAATAGCAATGGCAGGCCTACAGCATCAGTGTGAAAGCATGACTAACTCCGGGAAAAAACAACAAAAACAATATAAGAACTCCACTAAGCTCATCCCAGCCTGAAAATGAGAGTAGGCGAAGATTAATGAAATGCTGTCGAGTTTTCCAGTTACGTTCACACATTATCAAAATAATTAATGGCGCCGCGGCAGGGTTTACGGTCGCTGCATGATTTCTGGATGACAGCGAAAATAATTACATCAGCAAAACTAAAGCAGGTGAGTGGATAGTGTCGGTGAATATGGGGTGGTAAGGGTTTGTGTGTGTGGGGGGGATGAGTGTTTGTGTGTGTGGGGGGATGTGTGTGAAGGGGGAAGTGTGTGTGTGGGGGGGGATGAGTGTGTGTGTGTGTGTGTGTGTGTGTGTGTGTGTGTGTGTGTGTGTGTGTGTGTGTGTGTGTGTGTGTGTGTGTTTTATGTGAGGAAGAAGGAACCAAAGGCAACGAGCCCGCAAAACTGCTCCTTCCAAGAGAAAAACAAAATACAAGAGAGAGCCAAATTCAAGATCCATTCATTTCGAGATGCCTGGACACACTGCGTTTGAAAGACTGGACATCATAGGAAGCAGGAAATACAGACAAAGGGAGACAGTTCCAGAGTTGACTTGTTGCATAAATGAAGGACTAGGAGTAATGGTTAACTCTTGCATTAGAGAGATGGACAGAAAAGGGGTGAGAGTTTGCTGCTAGACGGGTGCTACGCGCCCGTCGCAGAGGTGGAAGGATGCATGCAGACAGTTCAGAGGAACAGTGGCCATTGAAGTAGCGATAGAAAACAGATAAAGATGCAACAGTGCGGCGAAGAGACAGAGGTTGAAGGGAGTCAGGAAGAGGGGAGGGTGAATGAGACGAAAAGCCTTTGACTCCACCATATTGAGAAGAGCTGTATGTGGGGAGCCTCCCCACACATGAGAGTTGTACTCCACGCAGAGACGGATAAAACCCCTGTATAGAGTCAACAATTGCGCAGGGGTAAAGAAGGAACGCAGTCGGCTTAGCACACCCAATCTCTTGGAAGCAGATTTTACAAGAGATGTAATATGATCTTTCCGAGATAAGTCCCGAGTAAATGAAACCCCAAGCATGTTCAAGGATGATGCAGGATTAAGCTGAATATTATTAAACATTAGTGGGTATACCTGTGGGAGATTCTGTCGGGTTGATAGGTGCAAAAACTGAGTCTCTGACGCATTAAAAACAACCAGATTATTTTTACCCGTCAGAGATACGAGCCAAGTCAGACATTAGGTGTGCCATAGCCTCATCCCCTGTTTGTTAAGGTAACTGCTGAGATGGACGTTGTGGGAATCGAATGTGTGTGTGTGTGTGTGTGTGTGTGTGTGTGTGTGTGTGTGTGTGTGTGTGCAAAATGGTATGCTGAGCTATGATGATGATGATGATGAGGAGGAGGAGGAGGAGGATTACACACAGGATTACACAGGAAAGCAAACAGCAACAGACCTTATGGTCCTTTCGAAGCTGCTTGTTAGAGAAAAGTATGACTACAAGATCTAACTCTACATGTTGAAGAATACGGATAGTAAAGCAAGAAGGCTCCCCCCAACACGAAACCCTCCAGGAAAAAGTGAGAAAAACCACCATGCAGCATGGAAAAACTGACATGGAAATTTTATAGGAAACACTGGAAAGGAAAAGTCACATTCTATAATACATTATCTATAAGCTACCCGATAGAGTAACCTGAAAGAGAAAGTAAACAAATAAAATAATAGTTACGGCATGACATTATAAACCGGTTACATTGAGTTAATGGGAAGTCTGTGGACATAACGTGGAAGCTACACACTGCACAGTGTGGATGTTTAGGGGTGGTGCAGCAGCCTTGCCTGGCGCTTTTAAGGTAGGCAGCAGTCAATCAGGCCCTACCTCCGTTTGCTCCACTGAGACAAGGAACTCTCCCATGTGGGACAAGTACACAAGTTTCATCCTGAAGCAGTGACCCCTGGTACATTAAAAAATCCCGATGGTGGTCACTTGACTAACAGGGACCCTCGGTGATCCACAGCCCATCACAGGTCGAAAGTAAGAGTAGTGACCGTTAACTCAGGGTTATCTGTGCAGACCCTAATCTGTGCTTATATTGCTTTCTTTGCACTGGGGAGATTGAAAAGTATATAGTGTCACGAATCAATCCGCGACATTTCCCTTTTGTGAGAAGCCACGAACTATTAGTGGAGAACTCACTGCGCATCGCTCAGCTAACCGTTTCTCCCTCCATTTCGGGGTACACTTTTCAAAACATTCGTCACTGTTTTCAAAAGTGACCGATTTAATGCACGTCACTAAGTGCTGTACTGAGCGATACTATTGTTTTCTTTATTGTTCGCCCCTGCTTGCACTTGACCGTTAAAAATGCGGCCTAGTGCTCCGCTTTTGTTCCCACGACTTACTCAGTCCAGTTGTTGCTGCGACGGAGAGAGGTCCTGTGCCAGCAGTGTGAGGTCAGCTAGTACCCAAACTCCACAGTTCTTCAGTACTTCCATCCTAGTTCAGCTTGGGTGATACGCAGCATTCATTGACTATAGTATTTCCTTCTTGTATTTCCCTAGTCATAAGAGTTTAATTAAGGTGTTTTTTCCTAGGCGTAAGTATTTAGCTTCTGTGTGAGTGAGTGAGTGCGTCTCATTTAATTGATTTGAATTGTAACGTTAAATTTATTTTTTGTGATTAATAAATTTAACAGTTCCTTTCTTGAGCTCAATGTAAAGTAAAATCTTGTTTCATTTAATCCAAATTAAGCTTATTTTCCATATAGCTCCTAGCTGGCATAAACGTTTGCTTTCATAACTGGTACTTAGACCAGTCTTGTTGTATTAACTTAAAATCCGTTGTGCCAGGAGTTAATGCATCGGCAAGAACCTGATGTTATTATTATTAGTATTAGTTATTTATTGTCAGGGGTGAAGTAACTTTCTCCAGAGGCTAACAGTACAGTAATTCAGCAATTGTGAGTAATTAGTCTCTGCTGTGTACTGTTGAGAAAGTTTATAAATTCTCGATCTTAGAGAATCGTAGCAAGTCAGCGTAAAGTAATCGTTGCTTGATGTAGCAAGGCAATCATTGTCTCTGCTCTTCAATATTATTGAATATTATTATCAATTTAAATAACATTTAACCATTTATTTCAAAATTACTGTGATATTATAAAAACCCCGTGACAATTGACGACCTCATTCCAGGATATTAACTCCTAGCTATAAAGCTATTCACGAGATAGTGCTCACTCATTCATATTTAGGTATTTATCATTAAAGTTTATAGGCACAAGCTTACTGGTGTTTACCCTTAATTTAGCAAGTGAATTTTTGCTTTATTAATCAATAGAGTACTTAACTCTAGTTTATTCTTGGTAACGCCAGACGATTTTATTCGCTCCTGGGAAGTCACCGTACCCATTGTGTTTATTATTGAGTCTTCCCAGTCATTTACATTTTTGATTTATTCTTTGCCAGTTAACTAGATAAGACTGGTCACCACTAGCTTGTGTCTGTACTCTTTACTTGTGTCATTAGCATTCGTTTGCGAAGCAGTCAGTGCTCAGTTTCGTTTGCTTAATAAATTAGCGCCATGGCAGCCAGTGCTTATGTACAGGAAGCCAAAGATATGGGTCTCACTGACCCAGAGAAAATACAGAGTTACGTTCTCTCACGGTTCAATTACGAGCAAGAATGTGAGAAAGACGCTCGTGAACGTGAGCGAGAACAGCGCGAATATGAGCGAGAGCAGCGTGAAAAGGAGCGCGAGTACGAGCAAAAACAGCGCGAACTCGACTTAGAACATGAGCGAGAACAGCGTGAGGAACGAGAGAGAGAACGTCAATACGAGTTACAACAACGAGACAGAGAACGAGAACACGAACGTGCCGAGCGAGAAGCACGCGAGAGACATGAACTTGAAGTGCTGAAGCTCAAGCGAGATTCCTTGGCTTCAGACACGTCTGCTGCAGTTGGTCCAAGCTCCACCGAGCGTTCTCCCTGCACATGTCCTGGCGACCCCACGCATCAAGCTTCCTTCATACAAGGAAAGCGAGCGAATCGAGCCGTACATAGCTCGTTTTGAGGACATGGCAGACTTATATCAACTGGATGAGGCAGCTAAGCGGCTTCAGTTTCTTAGCCTATTTGAGGGCCCTGCCCTCGATATTCTCCACAGAATTCGTGGAGACAATCTCACATATGAGATGATGAAAGCTGCACTCATTAAGGCGTATGGTCCTCACAGTAGACGACGCCAAAGTTCAGTTCATGCGAGCTCGTCTCCAAGACAAGGAGACAGCTGTTCAGTTCCTTGATCGTCTCACAGCTTACTTAAATGAGAGGATGGAGAAAGATGAAACTCCTTCCACGCATGAGGGGATAATTGACCTTATGCTGCGTACACAGCTAGAGAGGTCGTGGCCTGCTGAGCTCATAGCACAGCTTAAGATCTGCCAGGTGAAAGATGCCAGCCAAATGGCAGAGAAGGCTGACGCATTCTTTACTGCATACGGGTATCAAGCTCGTAAGCAAAACACCTGGAGCAGAAAAGATACTGCCAAGTCTGGGAAGCCGTCTCAGACTGAATCCCAGCACCAAGGCCATTCTCAGAGTAATGGCCAAGGTCCAAAACCGCAGTGGAAGGACCAGGGGCAAAACACTCAGAAACCTGAGTGGAAGAGGTACAACAAGTATCCTAATCAGCAGCAGTATCAGCCACGCAACCGACCGTCGGGACAAACTTTTTCACCACCAGCTCAAAAGAGGCAGGAAGCGAATGCAGCCTCCATTCCTCAGCAGCAGCACGGTGGTCACGTCCCTACCAGTGTGGGTACTTCCCCACAGTTCACTAGTCCCACAGTGACAGTGAACCCCCCTCCACAGATGGCCAATGTTCCATCTTCCCAATATAACCCTCAAGGCACAATGTTTGCCACATCAATTCAGCAGCCTCATGAGTGGCTAGCTGCTTCCTCCACAGGCCCTCCCACAGGTGACAGTACCTTCCTTGTACAGCCAGGGTTTGTGGGAGGCATTCCTGTGAAGGTCCTGAGAGACAATGGTTCCTCAGGTTGCTCTGTCAAGCAGAGTTTAGTTCGGCCTGAGCAGTATACAGGTCGACAGATCCATGCAAGCCTTATTGATGGATCAGTGAGATTGTTCTCTGAGGCATGTATCCAGGTGGCATCTCCATTTTATACTGGTATGACACTTGCAGTTGTCATGCCAGAACCTTTATTTGAACTCATCATTGGAAATATTAATGGAGTCAAGTATAGTTGCTCCGATGACGCTACTCAGACTTCGGCTGCTGCGGTAACACGAGCCATGACTGAGGCTCCAGACTGTGTCACCCCAGTGATCATTGAATCGCCGCAAGATCTGATGTGTAGTCAACTTGTTGTACAAGAACAACATTCTGACCCGACACTTGCTGCCGTGCGGAAAAACAAAAGGGTCGAGTGATTAAGTATTCACGGGGAGGTCGAGCCAAGTTCCTTCGCAAACAAGGACGGCTCTACCGTGAGTCACGAACACCCGAGGGCGAGGTTCAACTGCAGTTTGTCGTTCCCGCCAAGTACCGCCCAGCAGTGTTACAATGGGGTCATTGTTCAGCCTCAGGAGGTCACATGGGCAAAAGGAAGACCCAGGGCCGTATCCGAGCTGACTTTTTCTGGCCAGGGATGGGACGAGACATAGATAGTTTTGTCCGTTCCTGCAGTGTGTGCCAAAGTATCACCACTAATCAGGGACATGCCCTTCCTGTGCCATTTGTAACCACACCTGTAATCTCTGAGACAGCTGAGAGACAGGGTAGTGGTGAAGTGGGTGCAGACCTGACGTCTCGCCCATTGGCCCCAAAGGACACATTATGTCCAGGGCCTGTACATACATATTATGTACCGTAGGTTAAGGGGGAAGTTGAGAGGCAACTTGAGGCTATGGAAGACCCAAGTTTGCACAAGGATTCTCAGCTTCCCGGTACTAATATATGTACTGTAGGTTAAGGGGGAAGTTGAGAGGCGACTTGAGGCTATGGAAGACCCAAGTTTGCACAAGGATTCTCAGCTCCCCGATACTAATATAAGTACTGTAGGTTAAGGGGTAAGTTCGAGAGAGAACTCCGCAGAGGCGACTTGAGGCTATGGAAGACCCAAGTTTGCACAAGGATTCTCAGCTTCCCGGCACTAATATAAGTATTGTACTGTAGGTTAAGGGGGAAGTGAGAATTCCGCAGAGGCGACTTGAGGCTATGGAAGACCCGAGTTTGCACAAGGATTCTCAGCTTCCCGATACTAATATAAGTACTGTAGGTTAAGGGGGAAGTGAGAATTCCGCAGAGGCGACTTGAGGCTATGGAAGACCCAAGTTTGCACAAGGATTCTCAGCTCTCCGATACTAATATAAGTACTGTAGGTTGAGGCACGGGTTGAGGACCCGTGTGCAGTTCGAGGCTATGGAAGACCCGAGTTTGCACAGGGATTCTCAACTTGCTGACATAATCATGTGCTATAATTAATGGCGACCTCGAATGTACGAAGCTTACGCTGTCACTTGTATTTTTCAGCTAGAGTGGTGAACTTTTCGTAGCATGTACTGATTGCTAGGCAGAGAGAGTAATTGTAACGTAATAAGAATTTTGTCTCATTGACACTTTTGATGCTCCACCTTAATTGGTTTTGCAGGTTCAGCAATGGGTGTAGCAGTTTTGCTGTGCGGACCAGCTGATCGTCTGCCGCACGCTGCCGCCTCTTCTCCTCTGCCTTCGTCGTCGCCATGTTATTATTTGCTGTGTCATTTTACACGTAGGTACAGTTACACTACAACTGTCACACCTACACCGTGTATTACATACACCACGCAACACAACAATTAGTTGTCAGTGTAAATGTAGCGAATTTTCGCTCAGTTTGACCTGAGTACAGGATTTTCACCGTCATCACGGAGTTTTTCCCTCAAGCTTGCTTCTATTAACGTAAATACGAGGTTTTTTCGCTCACTGGCGACTGCGACTTTCTCCTGTAGCAGGATAGCACACACACCACAGTGTGACTCTTGTGCAAATGACTTAGGATGTGTACATATATATATATATCCACAAATTTTTTCCCATAAGGAAAAAATTTAACTTTGTAAGGGCGTAATGTCACGAATCAATCCGCGACATTTCCCTTTTGTGAGAAACCAAGAACTATTAGTGGAAAACTCACTGCGTATCGCTCAGCTAACCATTTCTCCCTCCATTTCGGGGTACACTTTTCAAAACATTCGTCACTGTTTTCAAAAGTGACCGATTTAATGCACGTCACTAAGTGCTGTACTGAGCGATACTATTGTTTTCTTTATTGTTTGCCCCTGCTTGCACTTGACCGTTAAAAATGCGGCCTAGTGCTCCGTTTTTGTTCCCAAGACTTACTCAGTCCAGTTGTTGCTGCGACGGAGAGAGGTCCTGTGCCAGCAGTGTGAGGTCAGCTAGTACCCAAACTCCACAGTTCTTCAGTACTTCCATCCTAGTTCAGCTTGGGTGATACGCAGCATTCATCGACTATAGTATTTCCTTCTTGTATTTCCCTAGTCATAAGAGTTTAATTAAGGTGGTTTTTTCCTAGGCGTAAGTATTTAGCTTCTGTGTGAGTGATTGAGTGCGTCTCATTTAATTGATTTGAATTGTAACGTTAAATTTATTTTTTGTGATTAATAAATTTAACAGTTCCTTTCTTGAGCTCAATGTAAAGTAAAATCTTGTTTCATTTAATCCAAATTAAGCTTATTTTCCATATAGCTCCTAGCTGGCATAAACGTTTGCTTTCATAACTGGTACTTAGACCAGTCTTGTTGTATTAACTTAAAATCCGTTGTGCCAGGAGTTAATGCATCAGCAAGAACCTGATGTTATTATTATTAGTATTAGTTATTTATTGTCAGGGGTGAAGTAACTTTCTCCAGAGGCTAACAGTACAGTAATTCAGCAATTGTGAGTAATTAGTCTCTGCTGTGTACTGTTGAGAAAGTTTATAAATTCTCGATCTTAGAGAATCGTAGCAAGTCAGCGTAAAGTAATCGTTGCTTGATGTAGCAAGACAATCATTGTCTCTGCTCTTCAATATATATCAATTTAAATAACATTTAACCATTTATTTCAAAATTACCGTGATATTATAAAAACCCCGTGACATATAGGACGGGTGTCTTAGATAAAAGGGGACTGCACAGTGCACAGTGTGGATGTGCAATGCACAGAGTGGATGTTTAGGGGTGGTGCGGCAACCTTCCCTGGCGCTTTTTAGGTAGGCAGCAGTCAATCAGGCAATAGCTCTGTTCACTCCACTGAGACAAGGAACTCTCCCATGTGGGACAGTACACAAGTTTCATCCTGAAGCAGTGACCCCTGGTACATTAAAAAAATCCCGATGGTGGTCACTTGACTAACAGGGACCCTCAGTGATCCACAGCCCATCACAGGTCAAAAGTAAAAGTAGTGACCGTTAACTCAGGGTTATCTGTGCAGATCCTAATCTGTGCTTACTGTATATTACCTCATTTGCTTTGGGTAAATCGAAAAACGTATAATGACGTGACGTGACGCTATGTTAGGTTTACGGGGTGTCCTGTAGACACGAGGGGACTGCACAGTGTGGATGAGGAGGAGAAGGAGGAGCAGGAGGAGGAGGAGCAGGAGGAGGAGGAGTAGGAGGAGGAGGCGCAGGAGGAGGAGGAGGAGGAGGAGCAGGAGGAGGAGGAGCAGGAGGAGGAGGAGGAGGAGGAGGAGGAGGAGGAGGAGCAGGAGGAGGAGGAGGAGGAGGAGCAGGAGGAGGAGGAGGAGGAGGAGGAGGAGGAGGAGGAGCAGGAGGTGCAGGTAGAGGAAGAAGAGGAGGATAAAGAGGAGAAGGGGGAGGACAGCGAAGAACAGACTAATAATAATGATGACGGAAGGTCAAGAAGGCTATGTTTTCACAGTTGTCTATCTGCTTGCATCTCTGTCTGTCTGTCTGTCTGTCTGTCTTCATGTTATTTTCCTATCTCTGTGCTGTGTGTTTCTGTGTCTGTTGTCTGTCCTGCTAGTCTCTCTCTTTCTCCCTGTCTCTGTACTTGTCTATCTCTATGTTTTGCTGTGTTTCTTTTAATCTGTCTGCTGTCTGTCACCACCCCTCTAAAAGATTAAACAGATTTCATCCAATTTTGCAATGGATAAGTGTTCAGCATAGTGAGTGTTCATATTAATATTTTGATTAGTTTCCCCTTCACCCTTCCCTTCCCCCATTCTCTCTCTCCTCTCTCCCTCCCTCCTTTCCCTCCTTCCTCATTTTCTCTTCCTTCATCCTCTCCCCTCTTTCTTTTCCTTCCCTCTTCCTTCACCCTCTCCCTTTTCTTCTTGATTTCATGATTTTTACTTTATCCTTTTTTCCTTCCCTCCTTCCTTTTCTTCCTTACCCTTTCCTTTTTCCTCTTTTCCTCCCCTTGTTTCTTTCCTTCCTTAGCCTTTCCCTCTTCCTCTCCTCCCCTTCTTTCCTTCCTTCTCTTTTCCCTTTTCCTTTGCTCCTCATCTTCCTTCCCCTCCCTCCCCTTTCTTCTTCCTCTCCTCCATCTCTCCCTCCATTCTCTCTGCCCTGTCCCTCTTCCTTAATTCTCCTCTCTCCTTTCCTCTCTCTCCTTCATCCCTCCTCCTAACCTCCTCTCATTCCTCCCCTTCTCTCTCTCTCTCTCCCCCTTACTTCTCCTCCCTCAAATCCCACTCCCTCTACATCTCCCTTTCTTCACACTCCCCCTTCCTCTTGCTCCCCCTTCCCATTCCCTTACTCTTTCCTCTTTCTCCTCTACCCTCCTCTCCCTCTCCTTCTCCTCCTCCATCCCCCCTATTCCCTCTCCTCCCTCGCTATCTCCTTTCTCTCCTCCCCTATCTCTCTTCCTCCTCCTCTCTTCCTTCTTCCTCTCCTTTCTCACCAATCCTCATCTCCCGCATTCCTTCTTCCTCTTCTCCTCCTCCTCTCCTATCCTCCTTTCCCTCCCACCCTTTTTCCTCCTCCTCTTCCTCCTCTCTCTCTCTCTCTCTCTCTCTCTCTCTCTCTCCATTCCAATCACTTTCCTCCTCCTCTTTCTCCCTCCCCCACCCATTAACCTCCCTCTCCCCTCTCTCCCCTCTTCTCCAATTTTCCTTCATCCATCCACTCCCCTCTGTCAATTCTCGACCTCCCCCCTTCTCCCCTCATCTCATCCAGGGACCCCACTTCCCTTCCTTTTCCCTCCCCTCCTCTCTCTTCCTTCCCTCTTCCCCCATTATCCTTTCTTCCCCTCCCCTCTCTTCTCCTTACTCTCCTCTCCTCTTTCCACCCTCATTCTTACCTTCGCTTCCCTTTCCCGTCTCCCTTCCCGCCCCTCCCTTCCCCAGTCCTCCAACACTTCTCTCCCCCTTTCCCTCCCATCCCCTTCCCTCGTTTCCCCTCTCCCTCTCCCCTTCCCTCGTCTCCCCTCTCCCTCTCCCCTCCCCTCCCCACTATTACAACCCCACCTCATCTTAAGGCTTCAGGAAAAAAAAACAACACCCACGAGAAGCTTTAGTTAAAACTTCAAGAAATTTTGTGATGTAGTTTCGATCAGACAAAAAAAAAAAAAAAAAATTCAAAGGACTGAGACTTAAGGCCGCTGTTCAAGACCAGGGTGTGGTGTACTGACCTTTTTTTTTTTTTTTTTTATCTCATTCATGGTGCTGTGGATGGGACGCCTTCACGTAGTGGCACCGATATTACTGGATGGTGGAGCTGTCCAGGAGTACCAAAGTCTCCCCACTACTTCCCTATCCGCCAAATGGAGGATGGTGGACTGCAGAAGGTTAAGTCTGCAGTCCACTGGGTTCACGTTCAGATGAGCCTCGGGATGCAACGATTAATACTGTTTCCCTGTACTAGACAGTGTTGTTGTTCTAGTCTATTATCACTTCCAGGAGACTTTGGTAAGTAGGCTAGGCATGATTTTTTGTAGTGATGGAGCTAATGAAGGCTGTATCTGACCTTACAGTTTATAATCTCCCCCCTAATCTAATTAAGATCATCTGAAGTGAGCGAGAATAAAACTACAAAGCACCCAGAGAGTGTATACCTCCACCATTGCCAGTAAAATGTATTGATTCCCTGCATTCGGATTCAGTTCCAACTTAAAATCTAATAGACTATTTAACTCACTGCCCACCTACCGACTAAATATCATTGAAATTCGATAACTACTGTTTAAAATATCTTGTACACAAATATACAAACAGACGTAGGTGAATACACAACCTCTTCTACCTTCGTTGGCGGAGGTAATTAAATATATGAAATTAGCGAAGTGAAACGCCTTTACACCTTCAGAACACACACACACACACACACACACACACACACACACACACACACACACACACACACACACAGTAAGAAGGCAAGGTGAAGGGTGGCAGACAGGTAGACTGATAAAAGAGAGTAATTTAGAGTTGCAAATCTTTACGAGACAGAAGCAGCCTGGGGAACAGAGA
>NC_137069.1:8165252-8172752 GCF_032717465.1 Coenobita brevimanus | reverse complement strand
ATGTGGTGATGGTGATACAATTGTGGTGGTGGTATGACAATGGATGTGTGGTGTGGTGTGTCGTGATTTTTTTTTTTTTTTTTTTTTGTGGTGCGGGGAGTGACCAAGACAAGTGTAGTGTGACAGATGTTTATTTAAAAAAAAGAAGGAACCCAAGGCTCAGGCTGAAAAAAATGCCTGTACGTAAAGAAAAGGGAAGAAATAGAAATCCAAAATCAGAATTCGTTCATTCCGAAACTGCTTGTCACACATCATTAAACAAACTGGAGGTCATAGGCAGTGGGAAAGATATATTGAAGAAAAAAGCTTGAGAGAGAGAGAGAGAGAGAGAGAGAGCACAATGAGGAAAGTAAAACTGAATAAAAAAGGTGTGGGTCAGGTGAGAAAGGTGAATGGCAGGTATGAGTGAGTGGGTGTGAGAAAGTGAGTGAGTGTGAGAAAGAGAATATGTGAGAGTGTGTGCAGAGACGGATGGATAGAATGACAGATAGTTAAACAGACAGAGAGATAGTGACACTTAGAGAGACGTAAATAGACAGACAGACAGACAGACAGATAAACAGGCACAGATAGTTACAGCCAATATAGATAGATAAATAGATAAACAGATACATAGACAGGTAGATAGCTAGATATTTTACCGATCATAAAACAGTGAATCGTTACCCGCATCCCATAAGGAAAAAAAAAAAAAAAGGGTTGAAAAGGTAAAATTAATCTATAAAGGTGGACCAGGTAGGACAGGTGTGTGGCCAGGTGAGGACAGCTTTCTCACCTGTGGAATGTGGACGGGGGTGGGATAGAGCAGGATAGAATTACCTTATATTACATCACCTGTCCTCACTACCACCTCTACTCCCTTCTTCATACTAATACCCACGTTAAACCTTCATCCTTTCATTCTTCTTCACAGTGCTCCACATTACGCTCATACTGACTCAAACTATGTTCATACTTCTTCATACTAATTTAAGAATGCTGCACACTACTTCATATTACATCACCTGTCCTCACTCCTATCACTACGTCCTTCTTCACACTAATTTCCACCTTAAACTTTCATTCTATCGCATTTTTTCACAGTGCTTCACACTGCACTCATACTGCTTCATACCAATTTCACACTGCTGCATACTACTTCATATTACTATATTTCTTTACACTGCGTCACACTAAGTTCATCCTGCATCATACTACGCTCATACTGCTTCATACTTAACATCACTATATTCTTCACACTGCTTCATTTTACATTCAAACTGTTTCATACTAATTTCATACTGCCTCATACTATTTTTATAATGATGCATACAACTTTTTATTACATCAGTATACTTTTTCAGTGCTTCATATTCCGTTCATACTGCTTCATACTAATTTCGTACTTCCTCATACTACTTCATATTACATTACTATACTTCTCCACAGTGCTTCATATTATACTCATACTACTTCATACTAATTTCATACTTCCTCCTCATCATCATCATCATTGCCAGACACCATGTATCCCAAACAGGGTGGCCAAGGGCTTAGAGTTAATTGTTTTACAGGGAGGGGCACTAATCCTCCACCAACCCCACTTGACACGTAGGGAGAACGTTATGCCAACAGCATCTGGTGTTCCCAGGCGGTCACCCATCCAAGTACTAACCAGACCCAACGTTGCTTAACTTCGCTGATCGGACGGGAAGCGGTGTACTCAACGTGGTACTTCATATTACATTACTATACTTCTCCACAGTGCTTCATATTACACTCATACTGCTTCATACTAATCTCATACTTCCTCATACTACTTCATACTACATTACTATCCATACTCCCACCCACCCTTACTTTTTTTCTCTCAATAAGGTTACGAAATTTCACCTCAAGACTTTATTATTTCACATAGTTTCATATTTTTCATGTCCCTTCATACTGTTCCAGTATTACTTCATACTAACATCATACTGCTTTCATATTTCTTCATGCTTTCCAGATTTCCAGACATCTGTTCCTACTTATTATATCTTATGTATCTGTCTTTCTATCTATCTGTCAGTCAATCTATCTATTCCTCTATCTATGTCTATCTTTATCTATTTATATCTATAACTACCTTTCCATCACTTCTATCTATATCTACCTAGCCATCAATTTACCTATCTATATCACTCTCTATCAATATATCCATACCTATATCAATCAACCTATCTATCTGTCAATGTGTGTGTGTGTGTGTGTGTGTGTGTGTGTCTATCTATCTATCTATCTCTATCAATCCATCCATCCATCTATCCATCCATCCATCCAGCTGTCTGTCTATCCATCTGTCTATCTATCAATTCTTTAACAGTCTAATGTATTTTCTTTACATCGCTTTCATATCGACTTAGTTTGCATCGATAAGTGGATAATGATGTGTAATTTGCAGAATAAATTGCTTAGGAGAAGGCGTTAAGGAAATCTCAAGTCACTCAGAATATGTCTCCAAGGCCCATATTCCCCTCGGGTAAGGATGCTCCCTAACACCTGTTCCTTAGCGATTTATCTGTGGATATGGCTGGTTAATAATCTAGCGTACGTTATTTATGCAGAGTATTGTGATATTAAGAGGATATATACTGTATACTACTGAAAAGGACAGTAAGGTGTAAGAAGCAAAACAAATCGCTTAGGAAAAGGTGTTAGGAAGCTTCCTTATGGGGTCACAGGTTCTTTGTGACCCCCCCCCCACAGAAAAGGAGTTACTGAAAACACTATCTCACTTCTACAGTTCCATAAGTCCCCTCAGCTCATTAAAGTCGCCTGGTCAACTCTGGAACTGTCTCACTTTGTATTTCCGACTGCCTATGACCAGTCTTTCAAACGCAGTGTGTCCAGACATTTCGAATTTAACTGATCTTGAATTTGGCTCTCTGTTATTTTATTTTTGTTTTTTCTTGGAGAGCAATTTTCGGCGTCCTGGCCTTTGGTTCCTTCTTCCTTTCATTAAAAAAAAAAAAAAACACTAACAAGCCTATTCACTACGATATCATTTCTCCTCTGCTTAGCTACAGATGATTATTATATTTTAGGAGTGACTGGATAAACAAAAGCTATATACACCCTCATACAAACACCCACTCCAGTGCCAACAGTCTCCTCCACGCTGAACTAACCCATGTGGAGACATCAGCAATAAATTATAAAATGACCACCTCGAGCTGAGGAGGTTAATGGATACAGTACGTATCTTCCTTTAGGATTTCTTTAAGCGCACACACGCTCTCTCTCTCTCTCTCTCTCTCTCTCTCTCTCTCTCTCTCTCTCACACACACACACACACACACACACAAAGCTGCAAGCGTAACAAGTAATGTCTGTCTGTCTGTCTGTCTGTCTGTCTCTCTCATTACATCCATCCAACCCTGCATCTCTACATCCAACCATCTATCCATTCTTTCTCTCTCTCTCTGAGAAGGAGTGTGGTGTAAGTTTGTGGGGAGGGCAGTGAAATGACAAGGGACAGGGTGACATGGAGCCGATTTGTTTATGGCCACCTTTGGCAAGATTAAGGCGTCCGGCTTTAGACAGATAGACCAGACACGATTTTTCGTATCGCTCGTCAGGTGTTTCAGAACGTATAGAAGGGAAGTTTAATATTCTTTTTTGATTATGTTTACAAAATAATGAAAACAAGAGTAAAAGACCTATTAGTTTTTCGAGGTTCTTTGTAATAAAAAAGACCACAACTAACATAGGTATTGTAAGATATAACGACAAGGACAGGAGGCAAAGCAGGAAGGCTCCCTAGAGAGGAGGGCAAGGGAGAGGGAGAAGGGAAAGGAGAGAGGAGAGGTGAGCGAGGGACGGGAAAACTGTGTGGAGAAGGATGATGATGATGATGATGATGATGATGATGATGATGAGGAGGAGGAGGAGGATAGTCAACACGGTATATAATAATGGAAACAGTAATGATGATGATGATCATAGTTTTATACTGCCGCGCTTTCTACTTGATGGTGGTGGTGGTGGTGATGATGATGATGATGATGATGATGATGATGATGATGATGATGGTGATGAGCGTGATGATCACGAGGAAGGAAAATACACTATAGAGAGTGAGGGAGGCTTGAATTTCTCTCTCTGGCTTAGTCTCCCCTTCACACTTGTTCCCTCTCTCATTTTTCTCTCAAACGCTGATCTCTCGCTCACTCTTTCACACCGGCCTTCTGTACGGTACCTCCCCTCTCTACATGAGTCTCCCTTGCACATCGGCTGTTTTCTCTCTCTCTCTCTCTCTCTCTCTCTCTCTCTCTCTCTCTCTCTCTCTCTCTCAGTACGGGTAAATAAAGCAGATATTACCCACATTTGTGCCCGGATTCGTGCTAAGTCTGTTCTTCGCTCTGCTAAAAATAATTTCATCCGAACAAAATGATCTCAACTCTCCAACTCGAACTCTCCCCGCTCCTTCTGGCACCTTGCCAAAAACCTTTCTAACAACTTTACCTCATCATCCTTCCCTCCTCTTTTCTACTCTGATGGCTCTGTAGCTATTTCTTCTACTGATAAAGCAGATCTCTTCGTTCAGACTTTCTCCTCTAATTCCACCTTAGACGATTCCGGTGCTGTTCCTCCATCACTTCCCCCCTCAGACTTCCTCATGGCTAACATTAAAATTTCTTCAGCTGATGTATTTTCTGCCATTGCTGGCCTCAGTACTAATAAGGCATATGGGCCTGATGGAGTCCCTCCTGTTGTTCTCAAGAACTGTGCTTCTGTGCTTACACCCGGCCTATGCAAACTCTTTCGCCTTTGTCTGTCAACTTGTACCTTTCCTTCTTGTTGGAAGTTTGCTCTCATTCACCCAGTCCCAAAGAAGGGTGACCATTCCCAACCCTCTAACTATCGCCCAATTGCTTTAACATCCTGTATCTCAAAAGTTCTCGAGTCTATACTTAATAGAAAAATTTTAAAGCATCTTTCCTATCACAACCTTCTTTCTGATCGTCAGTATGGGTTCCGTCAGGGACGCACCACAGGCGACCTTCTCACCTACCTTTCAGACTCCTGGTCATCCTCCTTTCGGGACTTTGGTGAAAGCTTTGCCATTGCACTTGACATCTCAAAGGCTTTCGATCGAGTCTGGAATAAATCTTTGATTTCCAAACTGCCCTCTTACGGTTTCTATCCTTCTTTCTGTGCCTTCATCTCTAGCTTCCTTTCTAGTCGTCCTATAGCCGCTGTTGTAGACGGCTATCGTTCTTCTCCTAGATCTATTAACAGTGGTGTTCCTCAGGGCTCTGTCCTATCACCAACTCTCTTCCTTTTATTCATCAATGACCTTCTAAGCTGTACATCTAACCCTATCCACTCATACGCTGATGACTCCACCCTTCACCTTTCCATTCGATTCCCACAACGTCCATCTCAGCAGTTACTTCAACAGGCAAGGGATGAGGCTATGGCACACCTAATGTCTGACTTGGCTCGTATCTCTGACTGGGGTAAAAATAATATGGTTGTTTTTAATGCATCAAAGACTCAGTTTTTGCACCTATCAACCCGACAAAATCTTCCACAGGTATACCCACTTATGTTTAATAATACTCAACTTAATCCTGCATCATCCTTGAACATGCTTGGGGTTTCATTTGCTCGGGACTTGTCTTGGAAAGATCATATTACATCTCTTGTAAAATCTGCTTCCAAGAGATTGGGTGTGCTAAGCCGACTCCGTTCCTTCTTTGCCCCTGCATAATTGTTGACTCTATACAGGGGTTTTATCCGCCCCTGTGTGGAGTACAACTCTCATGTGTGGGGAGGCTTCCCACATACAGCTCTTCTCAATAGGGTGGAGTCAAAGGCTTTCCGTCTCATTAACTCTCCCCCTCTTACTGACTCCCTTCAACCTCTGTCTCTTCGCCGCAGTGTTGCATCTTTATCTCTTTTCTATCGCTACTTCAATGGTCACTGTTCCTCTGAACTGTCTGCATGCATTCCTACACTTCTACGACGGGCGCGTAGCACCCGTCTAGCAGCAAACTCTCACCCCTTTTCTGTCCAACTCTCTAATGCAAGAGTTAACCGTTACTCCCAGTCCTTGATTTATGCAACAGGTCAACTCTGGAACTGTCTCCCTCTGTCTGTATTTCCTGCTTCCTATGATCTCCAGTCTTTCAAACGCAGTGTGTCCAGGCATCTCGAAATGAATGGATCTTGAATTTGGCTCTCTCTTGTATTTTGCTTTTCTCTTGGAAGGAACAGTTAAGCGGGCTCATGTCCTTTGGTTCCTTCTTCTTCACATTAAAAAAAAAAAAAAAAACTCAACAGCATAGTCCCAAAGAGTGAGTCTCGCGCCATTTGCCTAAAGAATAAGTGATTTTGGGCGAGCGATTTAATGCAACCCGATTACACACCAGGTGGAATCAGGTACGTACAGTATCAGGGTGTTGGTGGTGTTGGCAGTGTTGTCTGTGGTGTTGGTAATGTCCTATGTGTTGGCTGGAGGGGGTTAAACAAGGTAAGGTAGGGGTTGGTAGGTACTGTGAGTCTGTCTGTTATTGGTGTGTGTGTGTGTGTGTGTGTGTGTGTGTGTGTGTGTGTGTGTGTGTGTGTGTGTGTGTGTGTGTGTGTGTGTGTGTGTGTGTGTGTGTGTATTTGCGTGTGCGTGCGTTTCATGCATGTGGTGTGAAAGGCTGTACGTTACACTGTTCCTGAAGACACACACACGCAAACACAGCCTCACGTCCTTATTGGCTCCAGGCCTTTGAGCACCTGAGTGTAAGAGGAGGGGAGAGACAGGAAAGAGAGGGGAAAGGGGGAGAGAAAGGGAGGGGAAAGGGAAAGAGGAGAGAGAAAGGAGAAAGGGAGAGAGAAGAAGAAGGGAGGGGAAAAGGAATGAGGAGACAGGAAGGAGGGAGAAAGGGAGGGAGGAGAGGAAGGAGCGAGAAAGGGAGGGGAGAGAGGATGAAGGGAGAGAGGGATGGGGGAAAGGAAGGAGGGGGGAAAGGAAGGAGGGGGGAAAGGAAGGAGGGGGGAAAGGAGAGGGGGAGAGGAAGTAGCGAGAAAGGGAGGGACGAGAGGAAGGAGGGAGAAAGGGGAATGGAAGAGGATGGAGGGACCAACGGGGAAAGGGGAGATTAAGCTTGGGGGAAAAGGAGGGGGAAGGAAGGAGGAAGAAAGGGAGGGGAAGAAAAGAAAGAGAGAGGTAGGGTGAGAGACAGGAGGGGGAAGGGAGGGGGAAGGGAAGGTATGAGGAAAGGGGAGGGAGAGAGGAAGAAGGAAAGGGAAAGAGGAGGAGGGAGAAAAGGAGGGAAAGGAGGAGGGGGAGAGAGAAGGGGAGTGGGAGGGGAAGGAGAGGGATATAGAATGGGAAGGGAAGGAGAGGTGAGAGAAAAGGGGGGGATAGGAAAGTGGGAGAAAAGGAGGGAAAGAAGGGAAGAAAGAGGAGAGACGGGAGGGGGATGTGAAGGAGGGAAAGAATGAGGGAAAGAGAGAGGGGAGGGGAGGGAAGAAGAAGAGTTA
>NC_137069.1:8157752-8160252 GCF_032717465.1 Coenobita brevimanus | reverse complement strand
ATAGCAGAAAGGGTGCGGGAGGTAGGCAGAGTGAGATGGGTAGGGAGGCAGGGACAGGCAGGCAGCGAGGGTGAGACACAGGAGGCAGGGGAGGGGTGGAGAAAGAGAAGGCAGACAGAGGAAGACAGAAAGGTAGGGTTAGGAAGGACAAGAGTAGGAAAAAAGAGGATGAGAGGCAGGCAGGATGAGGTGGGCAGACAGAGGAGGCAGGGGAAGCAAGGCAGGTGCGCACAGAGAGTCAAGGTGGGTGAGGCAGGGTGAGGCAGGAGATGGAGTTGGCGAGTTTAGGCAGATGAGTTGACATTAGAAGCTAAGTGGTCGTGGCTGCGACAGAGATGAGGCAGGCAGGGAGGCAGAGTGAGGTAGCCAGCAGGGTGAGGCAGGATGAGGTAGGAAAAGAAGAGTAGGCAGCAGGGTGAGGCAGGATAAGGTAGGCAGGCGGAAGAGTAAGGAAGACAAGAAGACAAGCAAGTACTGTAAGTAGAGTGAGACAGGATGAGTTAGGCATGCAGAAAGGCAAAGGAAAGTAGGCAGCAGGGTGAGGCAGGATAAGGTAGGAAAGGGGCAGTGTAAGGCAGACAAGATGACAAGCAAGTAGGCAGGGTGAGGCAGGATGAGTTAGGCAGGCAGAGAGGCAGAGGGAGATGGGTAAGCAGGGTGAGACAGGGTGAGTTAGGCAGGGAGGGTTAGTGAAGAAAGACAGGTAGGGCGAGGCGAGGATGGCGATGGGATGGCAGGAGAGGAGGGTGAGGGAGGCAATTAAGGGAAGAGATGAAGGAAGGTAAGGATATGAAAGGTAAAATGAAAAGTGAATAAAGCAAGGTAGGCAGAGAGAGCATACTAAGAAAGGTAAGGCACACGAGAGGAAAGGTGAAGGAGATAGGCAGGGTTAGCAGGCAGGTACGGCAAGGAAGGTAACGTAGGCAGGGTAATGTAGGCTGGGTATGTGCAGGATTAGGTAAGTAGGTTAAGGTAGGCAGGATAACGTAGGCAGTGTAAGGCAGGCAGGGTAAGGTAGGAAGAGTATGGCAGGGTATGGCAGGTAGGGCAAGGGAGGCAGGGTAAGGAAGACAGGCAGGTAAGGAGAGGTTGGTGATGGACCGGTAGGATGAGGCAGGTTAATCAGAGAGGCAATGGTAAGCATGGAAAGGCAGAGAGAGGAGTGAGGCAGGGTCAGGGTGAGGCAGGGCAGGGGTAAGGTATGCACTCAGGCAGGGAACGGGTGGGACAGGATGGGTAAGACGGAGGGAAGTGTGAGGAAGAGGAAGGAAAGATGAGTGAGGCAGGCAGGGCGGCAGGTTAGGAAGGGGTTGGATAGGCAGGGTGAGGCAGGAAGGGTGGTCTGTCACGGGATGGAAAGGAAGGGTGAGACAGACAGGAGACAGAGTAAGAGAGAGAAGAGAAAGACGGTGTGATAGAGACAGACAGGCATTGTAAACGAGATAGAGAGACCAGTGTGAGATAAACAGACAAGCAGAAAGACAGGCAGACAAACGACAGGCAGACTGCAGTATGAAACAGACAGCAGAGACAGAAAAACAGACAGGCGGATAGATAGACAAAAACAGAGACAGACAGACATACAGACGTGTCGAGACGAGATTTACTCGCGAGGGAAGACAGATGAGGTCGGAGAGAGAGAGAGAGAGAGAGAGAGAGAGAGAGAGAGAGAGAGAGAGAGAGAGAGAGGTGAATAAACTTAAAAATGACGAAAAAAAATAATTATCCAGATGAAAGAGGTGAAAAATTTACATAAATATTTCGTGCCTGAAAGACTGGGAAACTAACATAAAGAAAAGAAATTAATCGAATCTTTTGGAACACTGGGTACACTTTATGACTGTGATGTTTAAATTTAGGAACAATAACAGAAATTAAAGAGGTATTTATTCACTGTAAGACTCCCCTCTGAACACACGCAAACACGCATACAAATACACACACATACATGCACACATAAACACACACTCACTCACAAGCACACACCTCTACACATACACCTATACCTACACACACACACACACACACACACACACACACACACACACTCGAAAAAATGGAAGGAAATTCGATAGCCTATCAGAAAAATTAGGTGACATCGACGCTGAAACCTTGACGCCATTGAAAAAAAATAAAAATAAATAAATAAATAAAAACACAGCCTGAAAGTTATTCCATTATTTCAGGCCACAGAAACAAAATATAAAATTTTTAAAGAAACTAGAACACCGTAAAATTGTTCATGGACAATTTTGATAGAGAAAAAATTGCCACAACCATTGCCTACAAGAAGCCGAGCTATAAAGGGACCTTGAGGTCAAGGTCACTGATCTTGTGCATGTCGCCTCAGGTCATCACAGTGTACAGTACAAGTCCACCAGGTTTGGCGGCTCTGGCATTATTCTTTCATGGAAAAGTAGGTGACATCCGGAATATCCAGGACAATCCCAATATCTGACCCTGGTCAATCTCGAATACTCATCCGATTAAGATCATACTC
>NC_137069.1:8135593-8152652 GCF_032717465.1 Coenobita brevimanus | reverse complement strand
TCTTTCTTCATTCTTTGGACACTTTTCTCCTTCGTCTTTCCATCACTCTTTTCCCCTCCAATCTCCCACCATTTAGTCTTCTCTCTCTCTTCCCCTCCATCTTGTCTCCTTTTCTCTCCTTCCCTCCCTTCTTCATTTTCCTTCATCTCTCTCTCTCTCTCTCTCTCTCTCTCTCTCTCTCTCTCTCTCTCTCTCTCTCTCTCTCTCGCCTCCTCCGTCTTTACTTCATTATCCTCCTTTGTCTTCATCTTACTGTTTTCTTATCCTCTTACATTCCACCGTCTTTATGCTTTTCTTTATTCCTGCTGCCGCCGTGTGCTTTATTTCTTTGTTTCAAAACTTTATTATTGGCTTTCCACATCCTATATGGGAAGTTTTATTATTTTTGTCCAAGATTCTACATACTGATCTCAACCTAGGGTACCATTTTTGCAGATCTTTGTATCCGCCATTGTTTTTTATTATTATTATTGTTATTATTATTATTATTATTTATTATTATTATTAATTATTATTATTATTACTATTATTATTATTATTGTTATTATTATTATTATTTATTATTATTTATTAGTAGTAGTAGTAGTCTTATTATGGAAAAAAGGCAGAATATAAGAGGGAAGTGGAAGAGCTATTAGGTAAATATGAAATGGAGCAGATGGGGGACGTGGAAGAGTGTGTCCAAGATATTCACAGAAGAAAATTATGTGCAGCATGTGAGGTGGTGTGTGGGAGTGAAGAGAAGACGAAAGAGGGTGTAGGGAACAGCATGGTGAACCTTTGAAGAGGTGAGACCAAAGAAGAAAGCACATAGTGAGTGGATGAGAAACAGAGGCGATGGAATAAGTTGAGAGACGGAAGAGAAGAGTTATATGTAGAGAGGAAGAGAGAGGTGAACCGATTATTAAGAGAGAGTAAGAGGCGAGTGGATGAGGAATTTGGAACTTGAGTGTAAAGTGGAAGGAATGTAAGAGATTGTTCTGGAAAGAGGTAAAAGAAAGTTAGACAGGGTGCCAAAGAAATTAGCTGGGGAGTGAAAAATAAAAATGGTAGATTACTAGTGGAGAAGGGAGAGAAAGTGAGCAGATGGAGGGAACACTTTCAGGAATTGTTTGAACATAGAGAATTAAGTAATGCAAGTATAAGTGGCTGAGGAATGGCTGGGAGAAGGAGGAAGGTGAGAAGAGAGGAAGAAATCGTGTTAGGATGGAAGTTGTGGAAGCAATGAAGAAAGTCAAAATGGGGAAAGCCCCAGGAATCAGTGGAGTGTGTGGTGAAATGCCGAAGATGTGCAGATTGGCCTGGGAGGAAGGTAGAGTCCTGGAGAGTTGGAAGTCAGGTATCTTTATTCTCCTGTACAAAGGAAAAGGGGAGAAAGAAGTGTGTGGTAATCATAAGAGGCATTTGTCTTCTTAATGTATGACAAGGAAAAGTATATGGTACGATAATTATTGACAGAGTTAGGGAAATAAGCAGTGGAATTAGTTGGAGAAAACAGGGAGGTTTTAGGAAGGGGAAGAGGTTGTGTAGATCAGATATTCATTCTTAGGTCTTTAGTGGAAAAGTTCTAGAGAAGGGAAAAGAAGTTGTATGCAACCGTCATGGATTTGGAGAAAGTATATGATAGGGTGGATAGACAGGGATTGTGGGAAAGTATTAAGAATATATGGAGTAGATGGGGAAGTTGTTGAATGCTGTAGAAGCGTATGTATGTGTATGTGGGTGCTAAGGCTGCAGTGCATTTGGGTAGTGAACTGAGTAGATTTTTCTATTTGAAGGTTGGGTCGAAGCAAGGATGTGTCATGTCTCCATGGTTGTTCAATCTGTATATGGATGGGGTTATAAAAGAGATGCAAGGTGGGGCAGTGGATGTTGGAGCGGGGCTAGTGAGAGGGGGCAGCGTTTGGAAACTACGTGTGCTGTTGTTTGCAGATGATGCTAGATGTGATGACGAAGGGGAGTTGCAAGGCTTGATGAATGAGTTTGGGAGTGTGTGTAAGAAACGGAATCTAAAGGTGATTGTAGGGAAGAGTAAAGTTATGGTCTTCGAGAGAAAGTAAGTCAATGAATGTACAGTGAGGTTTGGATGATATGAGGAAATGGAAAATGTGAGTGCATTTAAGTACTTGGGTGGTATGATGAGTAAGGATGGAAGTTTGAGAGGGGCAGTGCTTGAAAGGGGTTGCAACAGGAATGAAAGCATGCTGGATCTTTGAAAACAGTGATAAGAAACAGGGAAGTGAGCATGCGAAGTGAAAAAGCTACTACATGACAGTATTGGTGATACCAACCTGTAACGTATGGAAGTGAAGCTTGGACCTTGTTGGAGGGACAGAAGTCAAGAGTGAGGCAGTGGAAATAAGGTATTTGAGAGGAGCATGTGGAGTCACATGGAGAGACAGACTGACAAATGAGGAAGTGAAGGAGCGTTGTGGTGTGGATGTGATGGGAAATATTAGGAGGAACACACTGAGGTGGTTTGGACATGTGGAGAGGATGGAGAGCGAGAGACTGACGAGGAGAGTGTATATGAGTGAGGTGGAGGGAGGGAGAGGCCAAGGATGAGATGGAGGGATGGAGGGGAGAGGTATATGAGAGAGGTGTGTGAGTTGGGAGCAGGGCTGTGAAATGGCGGGGGACAGGGCGACGTGGAGGCGATTTGTTAGTGGCCACCCCTTACGGGATTATCGCGTCTTGCAATAGATAGATAGATAGATTCTGTGACTTTTCGTCTCCGATTTTTTTCATGCTTGTTACGGATGTACAGCACCATGTCCCTATTACACTGACCCAGTTTCAGTGACCTTGACCTTTTTAAGATCACAGGTCAGAAAGTGCCAAGAAATTTGGAATTTCAACCTTAGTTTACTCCAAAACTATTATAGACACATGAGCATGGAAGGGAATGCCGTGATAGAAGTATTTTCCAAACCTTTATATGAAAAAACATTTGAAGGTTATTGATGCGTGACATCGCGATAATCGGAACACTCCAGTTTTCAACACTTTTCACTTTGTCTTCCATACAGGAAAAATCAAAACAAATGAGGCCCTTCTTGGCACTGGAAGTTTTGTCTGGTCCTGAAGCAGGTCTGTGTACTTCTCGGTGGCAGAGTGACCAACGGTATTTGAGATATTACAAAAAACTATATTCTTATAGGTGGAGATCAGTAACCGTCTCTGACAGATACAGTCTGCTAGATATTATTAGTCTTTATTCTCAAAAAGTAAATAGCCATTACTCGAAGGCTATTTAGCCTAGAGCCTTCAAACTTTGTCAGCTGAGTCCCCTAGCTGGCCGCTTCATCTGACAAAACTGGAAGGAAATCAGTTTCACCATTGCTCCGGATATGAAATGGAACATAGAGAACAAAATTTTTGACACTATCTCAGAAACCACATCAGCCGGAAAGGTGAAAATTTTATAACATATGCCCGTTGACGGGGAGCAGATCTGAAAGGAGTATGATCTTAATCGGATGAGTATTCGAGATTGACCAGGGTCAGATATTGGGATTGTCCTGGATATTCCGGATGTCACCTACTTTTCCATGAAAGAATAATGCCAGAGCCACCAAACCTGGTGGACTTGTACTGTACACTGTGATGACCTGAGGCGACATGCACAAGATCAGTGACCTTGACCTCAAGGTCCCTTTATAGCTCGGCTTCTTGTAGGCAATGGCTGTGGCAATTTTTTCTCTATCAAAATTGTCCATGAACAATTTTACGGTGTTCTAGTTTCTTTTAAAATTTTATGTTTTGTTTCTGTGGCCTGAAATAATGGAATAACTTTCAGGCTGTGTTTTTATTTATTTATTTTTATTTTTTTCAATGGCGTCAAGGTTTCAGCGTCGATGTCACCTAATTTTTCTGATAGGCTATCGAATTTCCTTCCATTTTTTCGAGTGTGTGTGTGTGTGTGTGTGTATGTGTGTGTCTAGGTATAGGTGTATGTGTAGAGGTGTGTGCTTGTGAGTGAGTGTGTGTTTATGTGTGTGTTTATGTGTGCATGTATGTGTGTGTATTTGTATGCGTGTTTGCGTGTGTTGAGAGGGGAGTCTTACACTGAATAAATACCTCTTTAATTTCTCTTATTGTTCCTAAATTTAAACTTCACAGTCATAAAGTGTACCCAGTGTTCCAAAAGATTCGATTAATTTCTTTTCTTTATGTGAGTTTCCCAGTCTTTCAGGCACGAAATATTTATGTAAATTTTTCACCTCTTTCATCTGGATAATTATTTTTTTCGTCATTTTTAAGTTTATTCACCTCTCTCTCTCTCTCTCTCTCTCTCTCTCTCTCTCTCTCTCTCTCTCTCTCTCTCTCTCTCTCCGACCTCATCTGTCTTCCCTCGCGAGTAAATCTCGTCTCGACACGTCTGTATGTTTGTCTGTCTCTGTTTTTGTCTCTGTCTATCCGTCTGTCTGTTTTTCTGTCTCTGCTGTCTGTTTCATACTGCAGTCTGCCTGTCTTTCTGCTTGTCTGTTTATCTCACATTCGTCTCTCTATCTCGTTTACAATGCCTGTCTGTCTCTGTCACACCGTCTTTCTCTTCTCTCTCTTACTCTGTCTCCTGTCTGTCTCACCCTTCCTTTCCATCCTGTGACAGACCACCCTTCCTGCCTCACCCTGCCTATCCAACCCCTTCCTAACCTGCCGCCCTGCCTGCCTCACTCATCTTTCCTTCCTCTTCCTCACACTTCCCTCCGTCTTACCCATCCTGTCCCACCCGTTTCCTGCCTGAGTGCATACCTTACCCCTGCCCTGCCTCACCCTGACCCTGCCTCACTCCTCTCTCTGCCTCTCCATGCTTACCATTGCCTCTCTGATTAACCTGCCTCATCTTACCGGTCCATCACCAACCTCTCCTTACCTGCCTGTGTTCCTTACCCTGCCTCCCTTGCCCTACCTGCCTTACCCTGCCATACTCTTCCTACCTTACCCTGCCTGCCTTACACTGCCTACGTTATCCTGCCTACCTTAACCTACTTACCTAATCCTGCACATACCCAGTCTACGTTACCCTGCCTGTATTACCCTGCCTACGTTACCTTCCTTGCCGAACCTGCCTGCTAACCCTGCCTGTCTACTTCACCTTTCCTCTCGTGTGCCTTACCTTTCTTAGTATGCTCTCTCTGCCTACCTTGCTTTATTCACTTTTCATTCTGCCTTTCCATATCCTTACCTTCCTTCATCTCTTCCTTTAATTGCCTCCCTCACCCTCCTCTCCTGCGACCCCATCGCCATCCTCACCTTACCTGACTGCCTGCCTCGCCCTACCTGTCTTTCTTCACTAACCCTCCCTGCCTAACGCACCCTGTCTCACCCTGCTTACCCATCTCCCTCTGCCTCTCTGCCTGCCTAACTCATCCTGCCTCACCCTGCTTACTTGCTTGTCATCTTGTCTGCCTTACACTGCCCCTTTCCTACCTTATCCGCCTCACCCTGCTGCCTACTTTCCTTTGCCTCTCTGCGTGCCTAACTCATCCTGTCTCACTCTACTTACAGTACTTGCTTGTCTTCTTGTCTTCCTTACTCTTCCGCCTGCCTACCTTATCCTGCCTCACCCAGCTGCCAACTTTTCTTTTCCTACCTCATCCTGCCTCACCCTGCTGGCAACCTCACTCTGCCTCCCTGCCTGCCTCATCTCTGTCGCAGCCACGACCACTTAGCTTCTAATGTCAACTCATCTGCCTAAACTCGCCAACTCCATCTCCTGCCTAACCCTGCCTCACCCACCTTGACTCTCTGTGCGCACCTGCCTTGCTTCCCCTGCCTCCTCTGTCTGCCTACCTCATCCTGCCTGCCTGTCATCCTCATTTTTCCTACTCATGTCCTTCCTAACCCTACCTTTCTGTCTTCCTCTGTCTGCCTTCTCTTTATTCACCCCTCCCCTGCCTCCTGTGTCTCGCCCTCGCTGCCTGCCTATCCCTGCCTAACCCTATCTCCCTACCCACCTCACTCTGCCTACCTCCCGCACCCTTTCTGCTGTCCTAATTCCTCCACATGCCTTATCCCTTCCCTGCCTCCCCATCATCCTGCCTCACCCTGCCTCTGCCTCACCCTGCCTGCCCTCCATCTCTCTCACTGCCTTTCCCTCTCCTGCTTTTGCTCTGCCTTCCTCTGTTCCTCATTCTACTTCCTTTCTCTGCCTTAACCCTGCCTCACCCACCTTCTCATCCCTCTCTGCCTACTTCCCCCATACCTTCCTCTGTGCCTTACCTCATCAGCCTTGCCTTACCTGTCCTACCTTACTCCCCCTTCCCTTCTTTATTTCCTCCCCTCTACCTTTTCCTGTCTTTTCCTGTCACTGCCTCTCCCTTTCTCACCCTGCCTTACCCTGCTTCAGCCTCCCTCCCTGCCTAAGCCACCCAACTTGCCTGCCTCCCTATCTCCCCATTTCTTACCTTACCTGTATGCCTTCCAGTCTACCTCCCTACTCCACCCCCTACCCTATGGCGCTGCTCCACCCTTCTTCCTCCCTCCCCGACTGCCTGCTTCCCTCCCTGTCTTACCTATAACCTGCCTCACCTCTTCCCTGCATTACCTCTTTCCTGCCTACCTCCTTGCTTCCCCCACCCTACCTCACCCTACCTTCCTTCCATCCTCTTTCTAGTTACCTTACCCTCTTCTGCCTTCCTGCCTGTCTGCCTACCTCCTCACTCACTCTGCCTTACCCTGCCTTCTAGTCTCCCTCTGCCTGTTAATTTCCTACCTTACCATGTCTTCTTACCTTCCTGCCTATCTCCATACCCACTCTGCCTACCCCTGCCACCCTACCTTCCCTTACCACCCTTACCTCACCCTACCTTCCTTCCATCCTCTCTCTGGCTATCATACCCCATTTTCCTACCTTCTTCATGCCATCTCGCCTCCTCATCCACCCTCCTCCCTCTGCCTCACTCTGCCTATCTCTCCGTACCCCTGCCTCACCTTGTCTCCCCCTCCTTACCCTTACTTACCCTCCTAGCCCTGCTTTCCTACACCTTCACCCACCCTGTCTCCCTCTCCCTACCCCTACCTCCCCTACCTGCCCCTGCCTCCCCTACTTACCCCTGCCTCGCCCAACTCTCCTAATCCCGCCTCTTCACTCACCCTGTCTCACCCTGCTTTCCTCTCCCTACCTCCCCTGCCTAACCCTGCCTCTCCTCTGTCGCCGGCCACGCTTTCTCAGCCTCTAGTGTCACCTCATCTGCATACCCATCTAGCTCAGTTTCCTTTACTGTTCCATCCAGGTCCCTAATTTTTCCTCCTTTTTCCAAATTGTTTTTAGGGCGAATTTTTGGTGTCGTGAAAATTTTGAAAACGTGCTTATTTTTATTTATTTATTTGTAAATTTTTTGAGATATTTCTTTTTTTTCTGGAGTTCTCTTCAGAAAAAAATATATTTAATTTGGCTTTTTTTCCTCTCTCTCTCTTTCTCTCTCTATCTCCCTCACTCTCTGTCTCTCATAACCCCGTCAGGACGATGATGTCTTTTCTACTTTATTCTTGCATCCTCCAAACATTTATATTTAACTTTATCATCATCACCATCATCTTCGTCATCTTCATCATTATCTTCGCCATCATCATCATCATCATCATCATCATCATCATTATCTTTGCCATCATCATAAATCTATACTCCTTTTTACTCTAACTTGGCCAAAAACTTCCATCTCTCCATCTTGAATATTGAGCTGCAAATTAACACCAGAGTATGGTACTAGTCACGAGGAAGTGCTATAGAATGGATATAGAGCCGTAGCATTGCCTTTTTCTGCCATTGCGTTAAATAAGTTGCAAAAGGACGAAAATGTGGGTCAAGTTAAGGTGAAAGGACTACACTGCGTCCTTGGGTTGAAGTGGTTGGAAGCACATCTGTGTAGTATGTAAACTGGGACGTGAGTGTGTATTATCAGGCATTTCCACACCTCTCACACTGTCACTGTCACATCTCACACTGTTACACTACACACTGCCACACTCTACACCGCTACACTATAAACTCCATCACATACTACCATATCTCAGTCTGCTACACCTGACACTGGCACACCACACAGTGCTACACCACACACTACCAATCCGCACAATGCCACACCACACACTGCCACACCTCACACTGCCACACCACACACTGCCACATCACACACTGCCACATCACACAGTCACATTTTAAACTGTCTTTCCATACACTGCTATAACTTAAACTGCAACACCTCGCACTGCCTCACATCTCATTATGATAATTTATGCTACTACTACTACTACTACTACTACTACTACTGCTACTACTACTACTACTACTACTACTACTGCTACTGCTACTAATACTGCTACTAATACTGCTACTACTACTACTACTCACACACACACACACACACACACACACACACACGCACACACACACACACACACACACACACACACACACACACACACACACACACACACTCCTCCCATCTTTTACTTACACAGATGTGTCTGAAAGTGTTGAAGGAGGCCATCAGTTATTCTGCAGTAAGCCTGTGTGTGTGTGTGTGTGTGTGTGTGTGTGTGTGTGTGTGTGTGTGTGTGTGCGTGCGTGCGCGCCTAAATTTCAGAGATGACTATACGCAGTATGTTATATTATTTATAAAACTTTTTTGTTCAAACAATGGACTTCACTTGGCTGATGATGATGACGATGATTTAAAATTTGAAGATGCTTATAACAGTGATTATGATGATGATGACGTGGACAATAATGATGATGATGTTGATGGTGATGATGATGATGATGATGATAATGAATACGAGGACAGTGATGATAATGATGATGATAAGGAGGACAGTGATAATGATGATGGTTGTGGTGGTGATGAAGATGATTAAAATTTGACAATGAACAAAATAGTGATGATGATGAAGACGACGACGACGACGACGACGACGATGATGATAATGATAATGATGATGATGATATAATGATGATGATGATGATGATGATGATGATGGTGATGATAATGATGATGATGATGATGATGATGATGATAATGATGATGATGATGATAATGATGATGATAATGATGATGATAATGATGATGATGATGATGATGATGATATACTAGAGAAAAAAAGACCATAATTCTCAAATTCGTTGAAATCAAGTGAAAATCTAAGAATATTATTTATTCCCACAAATTTTCGTTCAAATTAGATCTACATCATCCCACATAACATCAGCAGTGTCGTAGCGCTGAAAGTTCGCCGCCGTGACGCAAATATTGGAAACGTGAGCTTGATTTAGGGCGCGAGTTTTTCCATTAGGGAGTTGTGAAGACCTGTCGATAACTCCGGGTTGTGTAATCAAGAATCTGTGTTGTGGCATATGGGTCTGCGGTCACGAAAAATATTAACCATTTTTTTTTTTTTTTTTTTTTTTTTTTTTTTTTACCTCCGCCAAGGTGGTTATGTTTTCACCTCTGTCCGTTTGTTTGTTGGTTGTTTGGTTTGTGAGCAAGATTACACAAAAACTACTGGACGGATTTCCATGAAACGTGGTAGAATAATGGGCCTTGGCCCAGAATAGACTCCATTAAATTTTGGTGCGGATCCGGATAAAGGTGCGGATCCAGGATTTTTTTTTTTTTTCCACTTAAACATTGCGAGATAGGGAGTTTTTCAACATTTTCGTAAATTTTTTTCGGTGAATATTGTATAAATGTTGATGGCGGTGGTATGTGTTCTACTGAGTGCCATTCTAGTTTTGCCATTTTTTTTTTTTTCTTTTTCTCAGTAGAGGTGACAAATTATTATTAGAAATTGCAGTGTATATTGTTTTTCACTTAATTTTTCTCTTAAGTTCATGAAAATCTTATTAAATCTTAATAAAAGTGAGAATTATTGTTAGAAATTGATCATTTTTTCGTTTTCTTTCATTCTTTTTTTATTTTGGCTTTAATGTTCTTTTTGCTTCACGAAAAATATTTACCAGTTTTTCAAAATCTTAATAAGCGAGAATTAGTGTTGGAAATTGGTCTCTTTTCGTTTTCTTTTTTTTTTTTTTTTTTTTTTTTTGGCTTACTCTTTAGTCCACGAAAATCTTGACCGGTTTTTTGGAATCTCAGTGAGAGGGATAATTATTGTTAGTGTTTTTTTTTTTTTTTTTTTTTTTTTTATTTTTATTTTTTTTTTGTGAGAGAGAGAGAGAGAGAGAGAGAGAGAGAGAGAGAGAGAGAGAGAGGAGAAAATGAAGTGAGAAAGAAGAGGAGAGGAAGGAGATATGAGGAACGAGAAGATAACCCGATCTTGCTTGGAGGAGGCTTTTCACGCCCTATCGCGGTTTTCCTCTCGCTCGCTCTCTCTCTCTCTCAGCTACAAAAATAATCCTCCCATTTCTTCACCTCCCCCATCACCCTTCCCTTCCCCCTCCCTCCCTCCTCCTCCCTCCTCCTCCTCCTCCTCCACCTCCTCCGCCTCCTCCACCCTCCCCTTCCCTCATTCATTCCCCTCCTTCCTACGCTCCCCTCCCGTCTCTCTCTCTCTCCCCTTCCCCACACTCATCCCTCTCATTCTTCCTCTCTCCTTCTCTTCCCACAACCCACGCCCACCGCCTCACCCCCCCCACTTCTACTCTACAGATCTCCCCTCCTTCCTCCCTCTCCATCTTCCTCCTTCCTTCCCCCTAACTCTTCTTCTTCCCTCCCCTCCCCTCTCTCTTTCCCTCATTCTTTCCCTCCTTCACATCCCCCTCCCGTCTCTCCTCTTCTTCCCTTCTTTCCCTCCTTTTCTCCCACTTTCCTATCCCCCCCCTTTTCTCTCACCTCTCCTTCCCTTCCCATTCTATATCCTCTCCTTCCCCTCCCACTCCCCTTCTCTCTCCCCCTCCTCCTTTCCCTCCTTTTCTCCCTCCTCCTCTTTCCCTTTCCTTCTTCCTCTCTCCCTCCCCTTTCCTCATACCTTCCCTTCCCCCTCCCTTCCCCCTCCTGTCTCTCCCCCTACCTCTCTCTTTCTTTCCTTCTCCTCCCTTTCTTCCTCCTTACTTACCCCTCCCTTTCCCTCAAGCTTAATCTCCCCTTTCCCCGTTGGTCCCTCCATCCTCTTCCATTCCCCTTTCTCCCTCCTTCCTCTCGTCCCTCCCTTTCTCGCTACTTCCTCTCCCCCTCTCCTTTCCCCCCTCCTTCCTTTCCCCCCTCCTTCCTTTCCCCCCTCCTTCCTTTCCCCCATCCCTCTCTCCCTTCATCCTCTCTCCCCTCCCTTTCTCGCTCCTTCCTCTCCTCCCTCCCTTTCTCCCTCCTTCCTGTCTCCTCATTCCTTTTCCCCTCCCTTCTTCTTCTCTCTCCCTTTCTCCTTTCTCTCTCCTCTTTCCCTTTCCCCTCCCTTTCTCTCCCCCTTTCCCCTCTCTTTCCTGTCTCTCCCCTCCTCTTACACTCAGGTGCTCAAAGGCCTGGAGCCAATAAGGACGTGAGGCTGTGTTTGCGTGTGTGTGTCTTCAGGAACAGTGTAACGTACAGCCTTTCACACCACATGCATGGAAACGCACGCACACTCAAATACACACACACACACACACACACACACACACACACACACACACACACACACACACACACACACACACACACACACACACACACACACACACACCAATAACAGACAGACTCACAGTACCTACCAACCCCTACCTTACCTTGTTTAACCCCCTCCAGCCAACACATAGGACATTACCAACACCACAGACAACACTGCCAACACCACCAACACCCTGATACTGTACGTACCTGATTCCACCTGGTGTGTAATCGGGTTGCATTAAATCGCTCGCCCAAAATCACTTATTCTTTAGGCAAATGGCGCGAGACTCACTCTTTGGGACTATGCTGTTGAGTTTTTTTTTTTTTAATGTGAAGAAGAAGGAACCAAAGGACATGAGCCCGCTTAACTGTTCCTTCCAAGAGAAAAGCAAAATACAAGAGAGAGCCAAATTCAAGATCCATTCATTTCGAGATGCCTGGACACACTGCGTTTGAAAGACTGGAGATCATAGGAAGCAGGAAATACAGACAGAGGGAGACAGTTCCAGAGTTGACCTGTTGCATAAATCAAGGACTGGGAGTAACGGTTAACTCTTGCATTAGAGAGTTGGACAGAAAAGGGGTGAGAGTTTGCTGCTAGACGGGTGCTACGCGCCCGTCGTAGAAGTGTAGGAATGCATGCAGACAGTTCAGAGGAACAGTGACCATTGAAGCAGCGATAGAAAAGAGATAAAGATGCAACACTGCGGCGAAGAGACAGAGGTTGAAGGGAGTCAGTAAGAGGAAGAGAGTTAATGAGACAAAAAGCCTTTAACTCCACCCTATTGAGAAGAGCTGTATGTGGGAAACCTCCCCACACATGCGAGTTGTACTCCATACAGGGGCGGATAAAACCCCTGTATAGAGTCAACAATTATGCAGGGGCAAAGAAGGAACGGAGTCGGCTTAGCACACCCAATCTCTTGGAAGCAGATTTTACAAGAGATGTAATATGATCTTTCCAAGACAAGTCCCGAGCAAATGAAACCCCAAGCATGTTCAAGGATGATGCAGGATTAAGTTGAGTATTATTAAACATTAGTGGGTATACCTGTGGAAGATTTTGTCGGGTTGATAGGTGCAAAAACTGAGTCTTTGATGCATTAAAAACAACCATATTATTTTTACCCCAGTCAGAGATACGAGCCAAGTCAGACATTAGGTGTGCCATAGCCTCATCCCTTGCCTGTTGAAGTAACTGCTGAGATGGACGTTGTGGGAATCGAATGGAAAGGTGAAGGGTGGAGTCATCAGCGTATGAGTGGATAGGGTTAGATGTACAGCTTAGAAGGTCATTGATGAATAAAAGGAAGAGAGTTGGTGATAGGACAGAGCCCTGAGGAACACCACTGTTAATAGATCTAGGAGAAGAACGATAGCCGTCTACAACAGCGGCTATAGGACGACTAGAAAAGGAAGCTAGAGATGAAGGCACAGAAAGAAGGATAGAAACCGTAAGAGGGCAGTTTGGAAATCAAAGATTTATTCCAGACTCGATCGAAAGCCTTTGAGATGTCAAGTGCAATGGCAAAGCTTTCACCAAAGTCCCGAAAGGAGGATGACCAGGAGTCTGAAAGGTAGGTGAGAAGGTCGCCTGTGGTGCGTCCCTGACGGAACCCATACTGACGATCAGAAAGAAGGTTGTGATAGGAAAGATGCTTTAAAATTTTTCTATTAAGTATAGACTCGAGAACTTTTGAGATACAGGATGTTAAAGCAATTGGGCGATAGTTAGAGGGTTGGGAATGGTCACCCTTCTTTGGGACTGGGTGAATGAGAGCAAACTTCCAACAAGAAGGAAAGGTACAAGTTGACAGACAAAGGCGAAAGAGTTTGCATAGGCCGGGTGTAAGCACAGAAGCACAGTTCTTGAGAACAATAGGAGGGACTCCATCAGGCCCATATGCCTTATTAGTACTGAGGCCAGCAATGGCAGAAAATACATCAGCTGAAGAAATTTTAATGTTAGCCATGAGGAAGTCTGAGGGGGGAAGTGATGGAGGAACAGCACCGGAATCGTCTAAGGTGGAATTAGAGGAGAAAGTCTGAACGAAGAGATCTGCTTTATCAGTAGAAGAAATAGCTACAGAGCCATCAGAGTAGAAAAGAGGAGGGAAGGATGATGAGGTAAAGTTGTTAGAAAGGTTTTTGGCAAGGTGCCAGAAGGAGCGGGGAGAGTTCGAGTTGGAGAGTTGAGATCATTTTGTTCGGATGAAATTATTTTTAGCAGAGCGAAGAACAGACTTAGCACGAATCCGGGCACAAATGTGGGTAATATCTGCTTTATTTACCCGTACTGAGAGAGAGAGAGAGAGAGAGAGAGAGAGAGAGAGAGAAAACAGCCGATGTGCAAGGGAGACTCATGTAGAGAGGGGAGGTACCGTACAGAAGGCCGGTGTGAAAGAGTGAGCGAGAGATCAGCGTTTGAGAGAAAAATGAGAGAGGGAACAAGTGTGAAGGGGAGACTAAGCCAGAGAGAGAAATTCAAGCCTCCCTCACTCTCTATAGTGTATTTTCCTTCCTCGTGATCATCACGCTCATCACCATCATCATCATCATCATCATCATCATCATCATCATCATCATCATCACCACCACCACCACCATCAAGTAGAAAGCGCGGCAGTATAAAACTATGATCATCATCATCATTACTGTTTCCATTATTATATACCGTGTTGACTATCCTCCTCCTCCTCATCATCATCATCATCATCATCATCATCATCATCATCATCATCCTTCTCCACACAGTTTTCCCGTCCCTCGCTCACCTCTCCTCTCTCCTTTCCCTTCTCCCTCTCCCTTGCCCTCCTCTCTAGGGAGCCTTCCTGCTTTGCCTCCTGTCCTTGTCGTTATATCTTACAATACCTATGTTAGTTGTGGTCTTTTTTATTACAAAGAACCTCGAAAAACTAATAGGTCTTTTACTCTTGTTTTCATTATTTTGTAAACATAATCAAAAAAGAATATTAAACTTCCCTTCTATACGTTCTGAAACACCTGACGAGCGATACGAAAAATCGTGTCTGGTCTATCTGTCTAAAGCCGGACGCCTTAATCTTGCCAAAGGTGGCCATAAACAAATCGGCTCCATGTCACCCTGTCCCTTGTCATTTCACTGCCCTCCCCACAAACTTACACCACACTCCTTCTCAGAGAGAGAGAGAAAGAATGGATAGATGGTTGGATGTAGAGATGCAGGGTTGGATGGATGTAATGAGAGAGACAGACAGACAGACAGACATTACTTGTTACGCTTGCAGCTTTGTGTGTGTGTGTGTGTGTGTGTGAGAGAGAGAGAGAGAGAGAGAGAGAGAGAGAGAGAGAGAGAGAGCGTGTGTGCGCTTAAAGAAATCCTAAAGGAAGATACGTACTGTATCCATTAACCTCCTCAGCTCGAGGTGGTCATTTTATAATTTATTGCTGATGTCTCCACATGGGTTAGTTCAGCGTGGAGGAGACTGTTGGCACTGGAGTGGGTGTTTGTATGAGGGTGTATATAGCTTTTGTTTATCCAGTCACTCCTAAAATATAATAATCATCTGTAGCTAAGCAGAGGAGAAATGATATCGTAGTGAATAGGCTTGTTAGTGTTTTTTTTTTTTTTTAATGAAAGGAAGAAGGAACCAAAGGCCAGGACGCCGAAAATTGCTCCCTCCAAGAAAAAACAAAAATAAAATAACAGAGAGCCAAATTCAAGATCAGTTAAATTCGAAATGTCTGGACACACTGCGTTTGAAAGACTGGTCATAGGCAGTCGGAAATACAAAGTGAGACAGTTCCAGAGTTGACCAGGCGACTTTAATGAGCTGAGGGGACTTATGGAACTGTAGAAGTGAGATAGTGTTTTCAGTAACTCCTTTTCTGTGGGGGGGGGGGTCACAAAGAACCTGTGACCCCATAAGGAAGCTTCCTAACACCTTTTCCTAAGCGATTTGTTTTGCTTCTTACACCTTACTGTCCTTTTCAGTAGTATACAGTATATATCCTCTTAATATCACAATACTCTGCATAAATAACGTACGCTAGATTATTAACCAGCCATATCCACAGATAAATCGCTAAGGAACAGGTGTTAGGGAGCATCCTTACCCGAGGGGAATATGGGCCTTGGAGACATATTCTGAGTGACTTGAGATTTCCTTAACGCCTTCTCCTAAGCAATTTATTCTGCAAATTACACATCATTATCCACTTATCGATGCAAACTAAGTCGATATGAAAGCGATGTAAAGAAAATACATTAGACTGTTAAAGAATTGATAGATAGACAGATGGATAGACAGACAGCTGGATGGATGGATGGATAGATGGATGGATGGATTGATAGAGATAGATAGATAGATAGACACACACACACACACACACACACACACACACACATTGACAGATAGACAGGTTGATTGATATAGGTATGGCTATATTGATAGAGAGAGATATAGATAGGTAAATTGATGGCCAGGTAGATATAGATAGAAGTGATGGAAAGGTAGTTATAGATATAAATAGATAAAGATAGACATAGATAGAGGAATAGATAGATTGACTGACAGATAGATAGAAAGACAGATACATAAGATATAATACGTAGGAACAGATGTCTGGAAATCTGGAAAGGATGAAGAAATATGAAAGCAGCATGATGTTAGTATGAAGTAATATTGAAACAGTATGAAGGGACATGAAAAATATGAAACTATGTGAAATAATAGTCTTGAGGTGAAATTTCGTAACCTTATTGAGAGAAAAAAGTAAGGGTGGGTGGGAGTATGGATAGTAATGTAGTATGAAGTAGTATGAGGAAGTATGAGATTAGTATGAAGCAGTATGAGTGTAATATGAAGCACTGTGGAGAAGTATAGTAATGTAATATGAAGTACCACGTTGAGTACACCGCTTCCCGTCCGATCAGCGAAGTTAAGCAACGTTGGGTCTGGTTAGTACTTGGATGGGTGACCGCCTGGGAACACCAGATGCTGTTGGCATAACGTTCTCCCTACGTGTCAAGTGGGGTTGGTGGAGGATTAGTGCCCCTCCCTGTAAAAGAATTAACTCTAAGCCCTTGGGTACCCCGTTTGGGATACATGGTGTCTGGCAATGATGATGATGATGATGAGGAAGTATGAAATTAGTATGAAGTAGTATGAGTATAATATAAAGCACTGTGGAGAAGTATAGTAATGTAATATGAAGTAGTATGAGGAATTACGAAATTAGTATGAAGCAGTATGAACGGAATATGAAGCACTGAAGAAATGTACTGATGTAATAAAAGTTGTATGCATCATTATAAAAATAGTATGAGGCAGTATGAAATTAGTATGAAACAGTATGAACGTAAAATGAAGCAGTGTGAAGAATATAGTGATGTTAAGTATGAAGCAGTATGAGCGTAGTATGATGCAGGATGAACTTAGTGTGACGCAGTGTAAAGAAATATAGTAATGTAATATGAAGCAGTATGCATCAGTGTGAAATTGGTATGAAGCAGTATGAGTGCAGTGTGAAGCACT
>NC_137069.1:8105593-8130593 GCF_032717465.1 Coenobita brevimanus | reverse complement strand
TTCGTCTTACACTGTTTCTTAATCCTTGACCTCATTTAACCACCAGTACTTCCTCGGTTCTCTCTCTCTCTCTCTCTCTCTCTCTCTCTCTCTCTCTCTCTCTCTCTCTCTCTCTCTCTCTCTCTCTCTCTCAAATCATTATTTCTGCAGTTCATTCTCTCTCCTTGCAGTTCCCAGATCATTGTGTCTCGTTAACTGCAATACTATACCATTTTCACCTTAACTTGGCTCAGATTTTCAGCCTTTCAGCTTAACTTGGCCGAGATTTTCAGTTTTTTTACAGCTTATTTTACGTAGCTCAGCGGCAGAATAAAATAATACTTCAGCACTACATCCTTTCCACAGCACTTCTTCGTGACAAGCATCATATTCTAGTGTGAATCAAATGCGACAACTCAGCATTCAAGATGGGTGGATGGGCATTTTAGAACAGGTGGTAGTAGTAGTAGCAATAGTACTAGTACTAGTATTGCAAGAGATATAATGCTTGGAGAAGTAGTACTAGTATTGTTAGAGATATAATGCTTGAAGTAGTAGTATTGCTAGAGATATAATGCTTGAAGAAGTAGTAGTAGTATTGCTAGAGATATAATGCTTGAAGTAGTAGTATTGCTAGAGATATAATGCTTGGAGAAGCAGTAGTAGTAGTAGTATTGTTAGAGATATAATCTTGGAGAAGTAGTAGTAGTAGTATTGTTAGAGATATAATGCTTGAAGTAGTAGTAGTAGTAGTATTGCTAGAGATGTAATGCTTGAAGAGGTAGTAGTAGTAGTATTGCAAGAGGTATGATACTTGGAGAGGCCTGGAAGCAAAGGAGTCAGAGTAAAATCAGAGTAAAGATAAGGTTGCATTATTGATGTGAGGCTTTATATCCACGTTATTTAGTGCATGGGTCAAGCTGTTCTGTCTGTCTACCTATAGCCAGACGCCTTAATTCCGTATGCGGTGGCCATCAACAAACCGCCTCCATGTCGCCCTGTCCCCTGCCATTTCGCAGCCCTCCCCCCAGCTATTCTACATTCTTAATTCCCCTGCCTCTTATCCTGTATCATCCGGACATTAAGACATCTGTAATTTCCTTCTCTTATCTCTGTTCCCCAGGCTGCTTCTGTCTCGTAAAGATTTGCAACTCTAAATTACTCTCTTTTATCAGTCTACCTGTCTGCCACCCTTCACCTTGCCTTCTTACTGTGTGTGTGTGTGTGTGTGTGTGTGTGTGTGTGTGTGTGTTCTGAAGGTGTAAAGGCGTTTCACTTCGCTAATTTCATATATTTAATTACCTCCGCCAACGAAGGTAGAAGAGGTTGTGTATTCACCTACGTCTGTTTGTATATTTGTGTACAAGATATTTTAAACAGTAGTTATCGAATTTCAATGATATTTAGTCGGTAGGTGGGCAGTGAGTTAAATAGTCTATTAGATTTTAAGTTGGAACTGAATCCGAATGCAGGGAATCAATACATTTTACTGGCAATGGTGGAGGTATACACTCTCTGGGTGCTTTGTAGTTTTATTCTCGCTCACTTCAGATGATCTTAATTAGATTAGGGGGGAGATTATAAACTGTAAGGTCAGATACAGCCTTCATTAGCTCCATCACTACAAAAAATCATGCCTAGCCTACTTACCAAAGTCTCCTGGAAGTGATAATAGACTAGAACAACAACACTGTCTAGTACAGGGAAACAGTATTAATCGTTGCATCCCGAGGCTCATCTGAACGTGAACCCAGTGGACTGCAGACTTAACCCTCTGCAGTCCACCATCCTCCATTTGGCGGATAGGGAATTAGTGGAGAGACTTTGGTACTCCTGGACAGCTCCACCATCCAGTCATATCGGTGCCACTACGTGAAGGCGTCCCATCCACAGCACCATTAATGAGATAAAAAAAAAAAAAGGTCAGTACACCGACACCCTGGTCTTGAACAGCGGCCTTAAGTCTCAGTCCTTTAATTTTTTTTTTTTTTTTTTTTGATCGAAACTACACCACAAAATTTCTTGAAGTTTTAACTAAAGCTTCTCGTGGGTGTTTTTTTTTTTTCCTGAAGCCTTAAGATGAGGTGGGGTTGTAATAGTGGGGAGGGGAGGGGAGAGGGAGAGGGGAGACGAGGGAAGGGGAGAGGGAGAGGGGAGACGAGGGAAGGGGATGGGAGGGAAAGGGGGAGAGAAGTGTTGGAGGACTGGGGAAGGGAGGGGCGGGAAGGGAGACGGGAAAGGGAAGCGAAGGTAAGAATGAGGGTGGAAAGAGGAGAGGAGAGTAAGGAGAAGAGAGGGGAGGGGAAGAAAGGATAATGGGGGAAGAGGGATGGAAGAGAGAGGAGGGAGGGAAAAGGAAGGGAAGTGGGGTCCCTGGATGAGATGAGGGGAGAAGGGGGGAGGTCGAGAATTGACAGAGGGGAGTGGATGGATGAAGGAAAATTGGAGAAGAGGGGAGAGAGGGGAGAGGGAGGTTAATGGGTGGGGGAGGGAGAAAGAGGAGGAGGAAAGTGATTGGAATGGAGAGAGAGAGAGAGAGAGAGAGAGAGAGAGAGAGAGAGAGGAGGAAGAGGAGGAGGAAAAAGGGTGGGAGGGAAAGGAGGATAGGAGAGGAGGAGGAGAAGAGGAAGAAGGAATGCGGGAGATGAGGATTGGTGAGAAAGGAGAGGAAGAAGGAAGAGAGGAGGAGGAAGAGAGATAGGGGAGGAGAGAAAGGAGATAGCGAGGGAGGAGAGGGAATAGGGGGGGATGGAGGGAGGAGAAGGAGAGGGAGAGGAGGGTAGAGGAGAAAGAGGAAAGAGTAAGGGAATGGGAAGGGGGAGCAAGAGGAAGGGGGAGTGTGAAGAAAGGGAGATGTAGAGGGAGTGGGATTTGAGGGAGGAGAAGTAAGGGGGAGAGAGAGAGAGAGAAGGGGAGGAATGAGAGGAGGTTAGGAGGAGGGATGAAGGAGAGAGAGGAAAGGAGAGAGGAGAATTAAGGAAGAGGGACAGGGCAGAGAGAATGGAGGGAGAGATGGAGGAGAGGAAGAAGAAAGGGGAGGGAGGGGAAGGAAGATGAGGAGCAAAGGAAAAGGGAAAAGAGAAGGAAGGAAAGAAGGGGAGGAGAGGAAGAGGGAAAGGCTAAGGAAGGAAAGAAACAAGGGGAGGAAAAGAGGAAAAAGGAAAGGGTAAGGAAGAAAAGGAAGGAGGGAAGGAAAAAAGGATAAAGTAAAAATCATGAAATCAAGAAGAAAAGGGAGAGGGTGAAGGAAGAGGGAAGGAAAAGAAAGAGGGGAGAGGATGAAGGAAGAGAAAATGAGGAAGGAGGGAAGGAAAAGAAAGAGGGGAGAGGATGAAGGAAGAGAAAATGAGGAAGGAGGGAAAGGAGGGAGGGAGAGAGGAGAGAGAGAATGGGGGAAGGGAAGGGTGAAGGGGAAACTAATCAAAATATTAATATGAACACTCACTATGCTGAACACTTATCCATTGCAAAATTGGATGAAATCTGTTTAATCTTTTAGAGGGGTGGTGACAGACAGCAGACAGATTAAAAGAAACACAGCAAAACATAGAGATAGACAAGTACAGAGACAGGGAGAAAGAGAGAGACTAGCAGGACAGACAACAGACACAGAAACACACAGCACAGAGATAGGAAAATAACATGAAGACAGACAGACAGACAGACAGACAGAGATGCAAGCAGATAGACAACTGTGAAAACATAGCCTTCTTGACCTTCCGTCATCATTATTATTAGTCTGTTCTTCGCTGTCCTCCCCCTTCTCCTCTTTATCCTCCTCTTCTTCCTCTACCTGCACCTCCTGCTCCTCCTCCTCCTCCTCCTCCTCCTCCTCCTCCTGCTCCTCCTCCTCCTCCTCCTCCTGCTCCTCCTCCTCCTCCTCCTCCTCCTCCTCCTGCTCCTCCTCCTCCTGCTCCTCCTCCTCCTCCTCCTCCTGCGCCTCCTCCTCCTACTCCTCCTCCTCCTGCTCCTCCTCCTCCTGCTCCTCCTTCTCCTCCTCATCCACACTGTGCAGTCCCCTCGTGTCTACAGGACACCCCGTAAACCTAACATAGCGTCACGTCACGTCATTATACGTTTTTCGATTTACCCAAAGCAAATGAGGTAATATACAGTAAGCACAGATTAGGATCTGCACAGATAACCCTGAGTTAACGGTCACTACTTTTACTTTTGACCTGTGATGGGCTGTGGATCACTGAGGGTCCCTGTTAGTCAAGTGACCACCATCGGGATTTTTAATGTACCAGGGGTCACTGCTTCAGGATGAAACTTGTGTACTGTCCCACATGGGAGAGTTCCTTGTCTCAGTGGAGTGAACAGAGCTATTGCCTGATTGACTGCTGCCTACCTAAAAAGCGCCAGGGAAGGTTGCCGCACCACGCCTAAACATCCACTCTGTGCATTGCACATCCACACTGTGCACTGTGCAGTCCCCTTTTATCTAAGACACCCGTCCTATATGTCACGGGGTTTTTATAATATCACGGTAATTTTGAAATAAATGGTTAAATGTTATTTAAATTGATATATATTGAAGAGCAGAGACAATGATTGTCTTGCTACATCAAGCAACGATTACTTTACGCTGACTTGCTACGATTCTCTAAGATCGAGAATTTATAAACTTTCTCAACAGTACACAGCAGAGACTAATTACTCACAATTGCTGAATTACTGTACTGTTAGCCTCTGGAGAAAGTTACTTCACCCCTGACAATAAATAACTAATACTAATAATAATAACATCAGGTTCTTGCTGATGCATTAACTCCTGGCACAACGGATTTTAAGTTAATACAACAAGACTGGTCTAAGTACCAGTTATGAAAGCAAACGTTTATGCCAGCTAGGAGCTATATGGAAAATAAGCTTAATTTGGATTAAATGAAACAAGATTTTACTTTACATTGAGCTCAAGGAAAAGAACTGTTAAATTTATTAATCACAAAAAATAAATTTAACGTTACAATTCAAATCAATTAAATGAGACGCACTCACTCACTCACACAGAAGCTAAATACTTACGCCTAGGAAAAAACCACCTTAATTAAACTCTTATGACTAGGGAAATACAAGAAGGAAATACTATAGTCGATGAATGCTGCGTATCACCCAAGCTGAACTAGGATGGAAGTACTGAAGAACTGTGGAGTTTGGGTACTAGCTGACCTCACACTGCTGGCACAGGACCTCTCTCCGTCGCAGCAACAACTGGACTGAGTAAGTCTTGGGAACAAAAACGGAGCACTAGGCCGCATTTTTAACGGTCAAGTGCAAGCAGGGGCAAACAATAAAGAAAACAATAGTATCGCTCAGTACAGCACTTAGTGACGTGCATTAAATCGGTCACTTTTGAAAACAGTGACGAATGTTTTGAAAAGTGTACCCCGAAATGGAGGGAGAAATGGTTAGCTGAGCGATACGCAGTGAGTTTTCCACTAATAGTTCTTGGTTTCTCACAAAAGGGAAATGTCGCGGATTGATTCGTGACATTACGCCCTTACAAAGTTAAATTTTTTCCTTATGGGAAAAAATTTGTGGATATATATATATATGTACACATCCTAAGTCATTTGCACAAGAGTCACACTGTGGTGTGTGTGCTATCCTGCTACAGGAGAAAGTCGCAGTCGCCAGTGAGCGAAAAAACCTCGTATTTATGTTAATAGAAGCAAGCTTGAGGGAAAAACTCCGTGATGACGGTGAAAATCCTGTACTCAGGTCAAACTGAGCGAAAATTCGCTACATTTACACTGACAACTAATTGTTGTGTAGCGTGGTGTATGTAATACACGGTGTAGGTGTGACAGTTGTAGTGTAACTGTACCTACGTGTAAAATGACACAGCAAATAATAACATGGCGACGACGAAGGCAGAGGAGAAGAGGCGGCAGCGTGCGGCAGACGATCAGCTGGTCCGCACAGCAAAACTGCTACACCCATTGCTGAACCTGCAAAACCAATTAAGGTGGAGCATCAAAAGTGTCAATGAGACAAAATTCTTATTACGTTACAATTACTCTCTCTGCCTAGCAATCAGTACATGCTACGAAAAGTACACTCTAGCTGAAAAATACAAGTGACAGCGTAAGCTTCGTACATTCGAGGTCGCCATTAATTATAGCACATGATTATGTCAGCAAGTTGAGAATCCCTGTGCAAACTCGGGTCTTCCATAGCCTCGAACTGCACACGGGTCCTCAACCCGTGCCTCAACCTACAGTACTTATATTAGTATCGGAGAGCTGAGAATCCTTGTGCAAACTTGGGTCTTCCATAGCCTCAAGTCGCCTCTGCGGAATTCTCACTTCCCCCTTAACCTACAGTACTTATATTAGTATCGGGAAGCTGAGAATCCTTGTGCAAACTCGGGTCTTCCATAGCCTCAAGTCGCCTCTGCGGAATTCTCACTTCCCCCTTAACCTACAGTACAATACTTATATTAGTGCCGGGAAGCTGAGAATCCTTGTGCAAACTTGGGTCTTCCATAGCCTCAAGTCGCCTCTGCGGAGTTCTCTCTCGAACTTACCCCTTAACCTACAGTACTTATATTAGTATCGGGGAGCTGAGAATCCTTGTGCAAACTTGGGTCTTCCATAGCCTCAAGTCGCCTCTCAACTTCCCCCTTAACCTACAGTACATATATTAGTACCGGGAAGCTGAGAATCCTTGTGCAAACTTGGGTCTTCCATAGCCTCAAGTTGCCTCTCAACTTCCCCCTTAACCTACGGTACATAATATGTATGTACAGGCCCTGGACATAATGTGTCCTTTGGGGCCAATGGGCGAGACGTCAGGTCTGCACCCACTTCACCACTACCCTGTCTCTCAACTGTCTCAGAGATTACAGGTGTGGTTACAAATGGCACAGGAAGGGCATGTCCCTGATTAGTGGTGATACTTTGGCACACACTGCAGGAACGGACAAAACTATCTATGTCTCGTCCCATCCCTGGCCAGAAAAAGTCAGCTCGGATACGGCCCTGGGTCTTCCTTTTGCCCATGTGACCTCCTGAGGCTGAACAATGACCCCATTGTAACACTGCTGGGCGGTACTTGGCGGGAACGACAAACTGCAGTTGAACCTCGCCCTCGGGTGTTCGTGACTCACGGTAGAGCCGTCCTTGTTTGCGAAGGAACTTGGCTCGACCTCCCCGTGAATACTTAATCACTCGACCCTTTTGTTTTTTCCGCACGGCAGCAAGTGTCGGGTCAGAATGTTGTTCTTGTACAACAAGTTGACTACACATCAGATCTTGCGGCGATTCAATGATCACTGGGGTGACACAGTCTGGAGCCTCAGTCATGGCTCGTGTTACCGCAGCAGCCGAAGTCTGAGTAGCGTCATCGGAGCAACTATCCTTGACTCCATTAATATTTCCAATGATGAGTTCAAATAAAGGTTCTGGCATGACAACTGCAAGTGTCATACCAGTATAAAATGGAGATGCCACCTGGATACATGCCTCAGAGAACAATCTCACTGATCCATCAATAAGGCTTGCATGGATCTGTCGACCTGTATACTGCTCAGGCCGAACTAAACTCTGCTTGACAGAGCAACCTGAGGAACCATTGTCTCTCAGGACCTTCACAGGAATGCCTCCCACAAACCCTGGCTGTACAAGGAAGGTACTGTCACCTGTGGGAGGGCCTGTGGAGGAAGCAGCTAGCCACTCATGAGGCTGCTGAATTGATGTGGCAAACATTGTGCCTTGAGGGTTATATTGGGAAGATGGAACATTGGCCATCTGTGGAGGGGGGTTCACTGTCACTGTGGGACTAGTGAACTGTGGGGAAGTACCCACACTGGTAGGGACGTGACCACCGTGCTGCTGCTGAGGAATGGAGGCTGCATTCGCTTCCTGCCTCTTTTGAGCTGGTGGTGAAAAAGTTTGTCCCGACGGTCGGTTGCGTGGCTGATACTGCTGCTGATTAGGATACTTGTTGTACCTCTTCCACTCAGGTTTCTGAGTGTTTTGCCCCTGGTCCTTCCACTGCGGTTTTGGACCTTGGCCATTACTCTGAGAATGGCCTTGGTGCTGGGATTCAGTCTGAGACGGCTTCCCAGACTTGGCAGTATCTTTTCTGCTCCAGGTGTTTTGCTTACGAGCTTGATACCCGTATGCAGTAAAGAATGCGTCAGCCTTCTCTGCCATTTGGCTGGCATCTTTCACCTGGCAGATCTTAAGCTGTGCTATGAGCTCAGCAGGCCACGACCTCTCTAGCTGTGTACGCAGCATAAGGTCAATTATCCCCTCATGCGTGGAAGGAGTTTCATCTTTCTCCATCCTCTCATTTAAGTAAGCTGTGAGACGATCAAGGAACTGAACAGCTGTCTCCTTGTCTTGGAGACGAGCTCGCATGAACTGAACTTTGGCGTCGTCTACTGTGAGACCATACGCCTTAATGAGTGCAGCTTTCATCATCTCATATGTGAGATTGTCTCCACGAATTCTGTGGAGAATATCGAGGGCAGGGCCCTCAAATAGGCTAAGAAACTGAAGCCGCTTAGCTGCCTCATCCAGTTGATATAAGTCTGCCATGTCCTCAAAACGAGCTATGTACGGCTCGATTCGCTCGCTTTCCTTGTATGAAGGAAGCTTGATGCGTGGGGTCGCCAGGACATGTGCAGGGAGAACGCTCGGTGGAGCTTGGACCAACTGCAGCAGACGTGTCTGAAGCCAAGGAATCTCGCTTGAGCTTCAGCACTTCAAGTTCATGTCTCTCGCGTGCTTCTCGCTCGGCACGTTCGTGTTCTCGTTCTCTGTCTCGTTGTTGTAACTCGTATTGACGTTCTCTCTCTCGTTCCTCACGCTGTTCTCGCTCATGTTCTAAGTCGAGTTCGCGCTGTTTTTGCTCGTACTCGCGCTCCTTTTCACGCTGCTCTCGCTCATATTCGCGCTGTTCTCGCTCACGTTCACGAGCGTCTTTCTCACATTCTTGCTCGTAATTGAACCGTGAGAGAACGTAACTCTGTATTTTCTCTGGGTCAGTGAGACCCATATCTTTGGCTTCCTGTACATAAGCACTGGCTGCCATGGCGCTAATTTATTAAGCAAACGAAACTGAGCACTGACTGCTTCGCAAACGAATGCTAATGACACAAGTAAAGAGTACAGACACAAGCTAGTGGTGACCAGTCTTATCTAGTTAACTGGCAAAGAATAAATCAAAAATGTAAATGACTGGGAAGACTCAATAATAAACACAATGGGTACGGTGACTTCCCAGGAGCTAATAAAATCGTCTGGCGTTACCAAGAATAAACTAGAGTTAAGTACTCTATTGATTAATAAAGCAAAAATTCACTTGCTAAATTAAGGGTAAACACCAGTAAGCTTGTGCCTATAAACTTTAATGATAAATACCTAAATATGAATGAGTGAGCACTATCTCGTGAATAGCTTTATAGCTAGGAGTTAATATCCTGGAATGAGGTCGTCAATTGTCACGGGGTTTTTATAATATCACAGTAATTTTGAAATAAATGGTTAAATGTTATTTAAATTGATAATAATATTCAATAATATTGAAGAGCAGAGACAATGATTGCCTTGCTACATCAAGCAACGATTACTTTACGCTGACTTGCTACGATTCTCTAAGATCGAGAATTTATAAACTTTCTCAACAGTACACAGCAGAGACTAATTACTCACAATTGCTGAATTACTGTACTGTTAGCCTCTGGAGAAAGTTACTTCACCCCTGACAATAAATAACTAATACTAATAATAATAACATCAGGTTCTTGCCGATGCATTAACTCCTGGCACAACGGATTTTAAGTTAATACAACAAGACTGGTCTAAGTACCAGTTATGAAAGCAAACGTTTATGCCAGCTAGGAGCTATATGGAAAATAAGCTTAATTTGGATTAAATGAAACAAGATTTTACTTTACATTGAGCTCAAGAAAGGAACTGTTAAATTTATTAATCACAAAAAATAAATTTAACGTTACAATTCAAATCAATTAAATGAGACGCACTCACTCACTCACACAGAAGCTAAATACTTACGCCTAGGAAAAAACACCTTAATTAAACTCTTATGACTAGGGAAATACAAGAAGGAAATACTATAGTCAATGAATGCTGCGTATCACCCAAGCTGAACTAGGATGGAAGTACTGAAGAACTGTGGAGTTTGGGTACTAGCTGACCTCACACTGCTGGCACAGGACCTCTCTCCGTCGCAGCAACAACTGGACTGAGTAAGTCGTGGGAACAAAAGCGGAGCACTAGGCCGCATTTTTAACGGTCAAGTGCAAGCAGGGGCGAACAATAAAGAAAACAATAGTATCGCTCAGTACAGCACTTAGTGACGTGCATTAAATCGGTCACTTTTGAAAACAGTGACGAATGTTTTGAAAAGTGTACCCCGAAATGGAGGGAGAAACGGTTAGCTGAGCGATGCGCAGTGAGTTCTCCACTAATAGTTCGTGGCTTCTCACAAAAGGGAAATGTCGCGGATTGATTCGTGACACTATATACTTTTCAATCTCCCCAGTGCAAAGAAAGCAATATAAGCACAGATTAGGGTCTGCACAGATAACCCTGAGTTAACGGTCACTACTCTTACTTTCGACCTGTGATGGGCTGTGGATCACTGAGGGTCCCTGTTAGTCAAGTGACCACCATCGGGATTTTTTTAATGTACCAGGGGTCACTGCTTCAGGATGAAACTTGTGTACTTGTCCCACATGGGAGAGTTCCTTGTCTCAGTGGAGCAAACGGAGGTAGGGCCTGATTGACTGCTGCCTACCTTAAAAGCGCCAGGCAAGGCTGCTGCACCACCCCTAAACATCCACACTGTGCAGTGTGTAGCTTCCACGTTATGTCCACAAACTTCCCATTAACTCAGTGTAACCGGTTTATAATGTCATGCCGTAACTATTATTTTATTTGTTTACTTTCTCTTTCAGGTTACTCTATCGGGTAGCTTATAGATAAAGTATTATAGAATGTGACTTTTCCTTTCCAGTGGTTCCTATAAAATTTCCATGTCAGTTTTTCCATGCTGCATGGTGGTTTTTCTCACTTTTTCCTGGAGGGTTTGGTGGTGAGGGGAGCCTTCTTGCTTTACTATCCGTATCCTTCAACATGTAGAGTTAGATCTTGTAGTCATAGTTTTCTCTAACAAGCAGCCTCGAAAGGACCATAAGGTCTGTTGCTATTTGCTTTCCTGTGTAATCCTGTGTGTAATCCTCCTCCTCCTCCTCCTCATCATCATCATCATCATCATCATCATCATAGCTCAGCATACCATTTTGCACACACACACACACACACACACACACACACACACACACACACACACACACACACACACACACATTCGATTCCCACAACGTCCATCTCAGCAGTTACCTTAACAAACAGGGGATGAGGCTATGGCACACCTAATGTCTGACTTGGCTCGTATCTCTGACGGGTAAAAATAATCTGGTTGTTTTTAATGCGTCAGAGACTCAGTTTTTGCACCTATCAACCCGACAGAATCTCCCACAGGTATACCCACTAATGTTTAATAATATTCAGCTTAATCCTGCATCATCCTTGAACATGCTTGGGGTTTCATTTACTCGGGACTTATCTCGGAAAGATCATATTACATCTCTTGTAAAATCTGCTTCCAAGAGATTGGGTGTGCTAAGCCGACTGCGTTCCTTCTTTACCCCTGCGCAATTGTTGACTCTATACAGGGGTTTTATCCGTCTCTGCGTGGAGTACAACTCTCATGTGTGGGGAGGCTCCCCACATACAGCTCTTCTCAATATGGTGGAGTCAAAGGCTTTTCGTCTCATTAACCCTCCCCCTCTTCCTGACTCCCTTCAACCTCTGTCTCTTCGCCGCACTGTTGCATCTTTATCTGTTTTCTATCGCTACTTCAATGGCCACTGTTCCTCTGAACTGTCTGCATGCATCCTTCCACCTCTGCGACGGGCGCGTAGCACCCGTCTAGCAGCAAACTCTCACCCCTTTTCTGTCCATCTCTCTAATGCAAGAGTTAACCATTACTCCTAGTCCTTCATTTATGCAACAAGTCAACTCTGGAACTGTCTCCCTTTGTCTGTATTTCCTGCTTCCTATGATGTCCAGTCTTTCAAACGCAGTGTGTCCAGGCATCTCGAAATGAATGGATCTTGAATTTGGCTCTCTCTTGTATTTTGTTTTTCTCTTGGAAGGAGCAGTTTTGCGGGCTCGTTGCCTTTGGTTCCTTCTTCCTCACATAAAACACACACACACACACACACACACACACACACACACACACACACACACACACACACACACACACACACACACACACACTCATCCCCCCCCCACACACACACTTCCCCCTTCACACACATCCCCCCACACACACAAACACTCATCCCCCCCACACACACAAACCCTTACCACCCCATATTCACCGACACTATCCACTCACCTGCTTTAGTTTTGCTGATGTAATTATTTTCGCTGTCATCCAGAAATCATGCAGCGACCGTAAACCCTGCCGCGGCGCCATTAATTATTTTGATAATGTGTGAACGTAACTGGAAAACTCGACAGCATTTCATTAATCTTCGCCTACTCTCATTTTCAGGCTGGGATGAGCTTAGTGGAGTTCTTATATTGTTTTTGTTGTTTTTTCCCGGAGTTAGTCATGCTTTCACACTGATGCTGTAGGCCTGCCATTGCTATTTGTACTGTCTCATGATTTATTGTTTATTTATTTATTTGTTTAGAGAGAGAGAGAGAGAGAGAGAGAGAGAGAGAACGGTCTTGGTGTAGGGCTGTTGTTGTTGTCGTTGGTGGTGGTGGTGGTGGTGGTGGTGTAGTTGTGGTTGTTTGTGGTTGTCGTTGTTTGTTACTGTTGAGTGGTGGTGGTGGTGGTGGTGGTGTGGCCCTAAGCCCCCTGTCCTCAGCAGCGATGGAGCACCTGGTCATGATGGAGGACAGACCTGGTAAGAAGGAAAGGAAGGATTCTCTCTCCTCTCCTCTCTCCTTCCCTCCTCTTCTCCTATTGTCCTACCTCCTTCCCCCCTCCTTTCTCTTTCCTATCCCTCCTCTCTCCTCCCTATCCCCTCCTCTTTCCTCCCTATCCCCTCCTCTTTCCTCCCTATCCCTCCTCTCTCCTCCCTATCCCTCCTCTCTCCTCCCTATCCCTCCTCCCTCCTCCCTATCCCCTCCTCCCTCCTCCCTATCCCTCCTCTCTCTTCCCTCTCAGTATGTACACAACAGCGTCTTGACCCTTGGTAGTGACCCCAACTGTTTTGAAGAACTTAGATGTGAAGTAGGATATCTTGCCGGTACGTCTTAGTCAGATCGGAAGACCGTTTGAGGTATTCACAGCACTCCTAAAGAATGCATGGACGGTGTATTTAGAAGCCTCCCAGACCGTAGAGTGAATAACAGACCCAAGAGTGAATAATCAGGCCCATGCACAGTGAATAAGGAAGTCTCTCTATCTATCTATTGCCAGACGCCTTAATACCTTAAGGGGTGGCCACAAACAAATCGCCTCCATGTCGCCCTGTCCCCCACCATTTCACTGCCCTGCTCCCAGCTTACACACCCTTCTCTCATATACCTCTCCACTTCATCCCTCCATCCCATCCTTGGCCTCCCCCTCCGTCTCCTCCCCTCCACTTAACTCACATATACTCTCCTCGTTAGTCTCTCGTTAGGAAGTCATGCACAGTTCTTCAAACCCCTAGAATCACGGCATGAATAAACAAGCCTCCAAAACCTGAAAGTGAATAAGAAGGCCATGCATAGTGAATAAAAGAATCATGCACAGTTAATATGTGTATAAATCTTCAGAATCACAGAATTAAAGCTACGAAAAAAAAAGAAGAAAAAAAGGAAAATATGGCCACCTGATTTTAGAAGCTTACAAACCCAGACTAACATCGTAGCCTCCAGAACCAAACTGTGAATGAATAAGCATTGAAGAGTGAATAACAAATGTAGAGCGAATTAAGAACACTCCACAGCCAGTACGTGCATGAACAAGCTGTGAACAGTGAATAACAGAAGAGTGTACAGTGAATTAAGAACACTCCGGAGCCAGAAAGTGAATGAACAAGCAGTGAACAGTGAATAACAGAGCTGTGTACAGTGAATTAAGAACACTCCACAGCCAGAAAATGAATGAACAAGGCCTGCAAAAGGAGTGGCGTGGTTGGTTGAGGTCTGAGGGGACAGTGAGGGTAAGTGAGAGTGGGACCGACTGGGTGACTGAAAGGGATTTGCTGGTAGGAAGGCAATGAAAGGGCCGTAGTGACGAAATGGAGGGGGAGAGGAGAGGAGAGGAAAGAAGAGAGGAGAGGAGGGAATATGGGAAAGGTGAGAGGAAGGAATATGGGAAAGGAGAGGAGGGGTAATAAGAGAGGAGAGAAAGAAGAGAAAATGTGAGAGGAGAGGAGAGGAAATGGAAGAGAGGAGGGAAAGGGGGAATTTATGAGAGGAGAGGAGGAGGAAGGAGGGAAAATAGGAGACGTGAGGGAGGAAAGGAGGGAATATAGGAGAAGAGAGAAGGTGGAAGAAGAAGAGCAGGGAGTAGGAGAGAAAATAAAAGAGGAACAGAAGGAGAAGAGAAGATTGTGAAAAGATATGGAAAAAAATGGAAGAGAAGAAGAGAGATTAAAAACAAATGAGTGGAAAAAGGAGAAGAATAAAAGTGTGAAGAGATCGAAGAAAGGAAAGGGAAGAGAAGGGAAGGGAAAAGAAGGGAAAGGAAAGGAAAGATAGGATAGGAAAATGAAAAGTGCAATGAAGGGAAGTGTAAGGAAAGGAAAGAGATAATTGGGAAAAGGGTAGGGAAGGGAAGTGAAAGGACGGGGAAGAGAAGGGAAGGGAAGGGAAGGAAAAGGAAGAGAAGAGGGGAGGGGATGAAGGGAAGACAAGTGAAAGGAAGGAAAGGGAACGGAAAAGAAAGGTAGGGAAATGGTTTAGGTGATTGGACGGCAGTGGAGATGAGGGGAGAGAGAGACCGAGGATGAGATGAAGGGATGAGGTGAGGAGCTGCACATGAGGAAGGGGTAGGTGTGAGTTGGGGAGAGGACAGCTTGATGGTAAAGGAGAGGGTGTCATGGAGACGATTCGTTTGTGGCCACCCCTTTCGGGATTGAGGCTTCTGGCTGTAGGTAGATAGACATACAGATAAATAGATAGTTAGATAGATAGATATAGATATTCCCAAAGCCTCTGTTATTTTCTCTTTTCCAGGGAAGCAGTTGACATAACAATTAAAAATGTAACTAGCTTGACCTGTGACCTTAACCACTGACCTGAAGAGAGAGAGAGAGAGAGAGAGAGAGAGAGAGAGAGAGAGAGAGAGAAGGGGGCGGGGAGTGTAATTCAAGGTTTCCACAATATCCACTTTATCCAACAAGCAGCAACTAAACAATTAAAGTTAATGACTTTCTTGACCTTTGCTAAATAAAACTGTCTGAGAAAAAGAAGAGAAGGAAGTGGAAGAGGAAGACGAAAACGAAGAGGAAGAGGAAGAAAAGACGAAGAAGAAGAAAGAGGAGGTGGAGGAGTAGGAAGAAAACGAAGAAAATGCAATAACTCAGCGATATTCTCTTTTCTGGGCAGAAAACTCTCAGGCTAAAACTTGAAAAAAGAGGGAAAAAAAAAAGTTAAAAATTTAACAATAACCCATGATCCTGAAAATATAACAAAATATAATAAAAATAATAATAATCAAGTGATTTATTTCAAGTAGTAGTAGTAGTGGTAATAATAATAATAATAATAATAATAACAACAATAATAATAACTAGTTACCGTACCTATGCTCTTGGTGCCCCACAATAAGGAAGCGTCGCGACGCCGTATGTTTTTTTTTTTTTTTCCTATCGACCATTTGGGCCGGAGCCCGTGGTCATTAAGGCAAAAATATATATATGTATATACATTGACATATATACATATATATACGAACATATATATAATACATACATACATACACACATCCATGCATATGAACATACCGGTACACACTTTCATGCACACGTATATATATATATATATATATATATATAATAATTTATATTTTATTTTTTTATTTTTATTATTTTTTTATTTTTTTTTATTTTTAACCTTATATTACTTATAAACAAAAATACCTAATCTAAAGACCCTAAAACTAATCACCTAACAGACAAATCGCTAACCTATACTAAATCCTAAGAGACAAATAACTAGACCTACACTAATGGTGAAAAAGCCTCGACCAAGAGAACACCATCGACTGCAGATATGAAATGCCTTTCTACATTACATACCTGCACTCATCACCTGGTGACTGTCAGTCGAGGCACAACCTAATATAGGGGACATCAATATATGAAAGGGAACCAGACGAGTCAGGAACATTTCCATATACGTTAGCTGTCGGCCTTAATTAGAATAACTTAAGCAAGATGGTATATTGTATTTACATAATTTGTACAAAAAGGGAAGAACCTCGCCCAGCAGACCACCATCGACTGCAACTGCCCAATACCTTTCTATATTGCACACTTGCACTCATCAGCTGGTGACTGTCAGGCGAGGAACGGAGTTTAATGTAGAGGACATCTATATTAGAAATAGATCAGTGGAAAGGAGGAACTATTTCAAATATGTCAACTGTCAACCCTAATTAGTGTAGCAATATGTACATATTTACCATTGATAAAAACCATAACCACACAGTAAAAAAGTCACATCACACTGATCAGTCCGGTCTCTATCAAGAAAGCCATCAATTTATCAGTCATAACAATGTCCCCATCACCCAGGATGGAGGAAAGGGTGAAGGGGACGTCTGCTGCGCTGCAGTAATTTATAAGTGAAGCACGTTCACGAATAAATCGCCAACATTGCAGGATGATATGACTGATAGATAACGCTGCATCACAGATGTCAGTGCGGCGGGAATCGTTTTTCAATATATTTTTTTTATGCGAGGAAGAAGGAACCAAAGCCCATGAGCCCGCAGTACAGTTCCCTCCAAGAGAAAAACAAAATACAATAGAGAGTCATATTCAAGATCCGATCATTTTGAGATGCCTGGACACACTGCGTTTGAAAGACTGGAGATCATAGGCAGCAGGAAATACAGACAGAAGGAGACAGTTCCAGCTAGTTTCATATGTGTTAATATGGTGACATTAAGCCGTAAGCGAGCCAGCACTTTTTCTTCAAGGCGACTGGGACAGTTGGTAGTGTCCCAGTCGCCCAGGTACGGCTTACATGTTGGAATATTAAATCTGGTCCACTGACCTTGCCACAGAAGATTTATTGATTTCTTTCCGAGAGAGAGACTCGACCGTAGATCACGAGGAACGTCCCAAGTCTCCTCGAGCTCTACAGCCGACTTTGCAAGTAAGTCAGCCTGCTCATTGCCGTAGATACGACAATGACCAGGCACCCAGATCAGCGGGAATGACTTGTTGCATGAATGCAACTTAATAACGATGCGGCCCTGGATCTCGTGAGAGTCCGTAGTGCAAGATGCATATGCCTGAAGGGCTGATTTTGAATCCGAAAATATGACAAATGAGCCATGCCTAGAATTGAAGCATAGTCTATGGCTTTGTCAATAGCAAAAAGTTCGGAGGTAAACACAGATGTATGAGTCGGCAACCGATACCTGAGAGCACATTCAGTCGACCACACACTTGCACCCACACATTCACTCGACTTGGAGCCGTCAGTGTACAAGTGGTAGGACCCCAAGTGACGAATGATGATGTTACGAAACAAGTGGTGGACTTACGCCTCTGGCGCCTTGGTCTTAGGTGCTGGGAGCCTTGTAACATCAACAGTAAAGCCAGGTGGCTCCTAAGGCGCTATATTTTTTAACACCAACTTGTCACAGTCACTGAGGTCCACACCAAGCTCCTGAGTCAGTATGTGGAGGCGAACGGCAAGTGGCCGACGCACCCCTCGCAGAAGGTGGTGGTATTGATGCAGGGGGGTCCAGGCCACATTGCCTATATTACTTTTCCTAAATGTCCTTATGCCGTAGGACACGGCCAGATGTTCGCGGTGAATACGGAGGGGAGGCACATTCGCCTCCACTTCCATATGAGCTACACGGGTACACCGGACAGCTCCAAGACACATTCGCAAACATTTATTCTGTAGCACATCCAATCCTTTCAACGTGGCATCGGATGCTGAGCCATACACCTGTGCGCCATAGTCTAGCTTTGATCGAATGAGGGACTTATACACCATTAATAAAGATTTTCTGTCGGCACCCCATGTAGTACCCGCTAGGTACTTGAGGATATTTACTGGTTTATCACAACGAGCATGCAAAGTATTAGCATGAATTTTAAAGTTCAAATGACGATCAAAATGGAGGCCCAAAAACTTTATAGAATTTTGAAAAGGTACCGCCTCATTATCCAAAGTTAAGCACAAATTAGGTGCGATACGAGTCGTAAAAACTACAGCGGCACACTTACGGACGGAACACTTAAATCCCCACTGCAAGGCCCATTGGTGGACGGAGTCAAGGGCTGCTTGAATCCGCCCATCCGAAAATTGTGCATTATGGGAAGAGTGCCATATTGCACAATCGTCAGCGTAGAACAAGTATTTAAGATTCCTCGGGATGGGAGCTGATGACAGAATATCATTGATCATAATACTAAATAAAGTAGGACTAAGCACACTTCCCTGCGGCACCCCGTTTTCCTGGATAGATATATCCGATGTTACGTTACGGGGCAATTTGACAGAGAAAGTCCTGTCCCTTAAGAAATTGAAAATAAAAATAGGCAAATTTCCTCTTAAACCATAAGCATAGAGCTTCCTTAGTATACCGTGTCCCCATGTCATGTCATAGGCTTTATGGATGTCCAAGAACACCCCTATCATGAATTCTTTATTGGCAAATGCCTCTGCAGTACAATGCTCCAAATTCATTAAATGATCTAGTGACCTTCTGTATTTACGGAAGCCACATTGTTGATCATTTAACATATTCTTCGACTCTAAAACAAAAAGAAGCATATTGTTTACCATTCGTTCTATGACCTTACATAGACAAGAAGTCAACACAATGGGACGAAATGAAGTGGGATTCATAAGACGACCAGCCTCTTTGGGTATCGGTATGACGTGCGCAAAGTGCCATGAGTTTGGGAGCGTTTGAGACGCCCAAATCTCATTGTACATTGCTAACATCTTAATCAGGTTGTCCTGATTAAGATGCCGGATCATACCGTATGTGATGGTGTCTGGTTCAGGGCTGGTGTCTTTACAGGATTTAAGGGCAAGGAGCAGTTCATCGAGCGTAAACTCTTGGTTGTACAGGGAGTCTACGTCTTCTGTGGCAAAGTCTATTAACTGTAGCTCAGCCGTGCGTTTATGATGTTGAAATCGCTGATCATAATTGGCTGAGCTACTTACATGAGAAAAACTCCTGGCAAGGATGTTAGCAACGTCCACGGGCTCGTCATAGGTGGTATTGTTCACCTGCATGGTGGTGACAGGGAAATATGGGCCCTTATTATTTAATATTCTTATAGTGGACCAGACTTTACTTAATGGTGTTGTACGAGTCACCGTGGACACAAAGGACCGCCAGGAGCCACGTTTGGCCCTTCTCATTATTCTCCTTGCCTCAGCCCGTGCTTGTTTGTATGCAATAAAAGTTTCCTCTGTAGGCTGACTGTCAAAAATCCTGTATCTCCTATTGCGTTTTCTTAATGCTTGTCGGCAATTCGGCGTCCACCAATGTGCTCTATGCTTCGCATGAACTGTAGAAGTCTTGGGAATAGCAGCTTCAGCTGCTTGTAGTATGGATTTTGTTATATTTTCGACCTTAACATCTATGGTCTCCCCAGATATATCTAAATTGGCGATCCTTGAGAAGGATCCCCATTCTGCTTTCTTATAGTTAAATTTTGGAGGTGGAGGGTCCGAAACGATGTCGCGTATATAAGAAAGACAGATGGGTAAATGATCACTTCCCAAGGAGGCGTCATAGGAGTCCCATGAGAAATCTTGATGTATACCAGGGGAGGCCAAAGATAAGTCAATGGCCGAAAAGTTACCAGTACGATCATCTACACGAGTCGCTCTACCATCGTTCAGAAGACAGGGGTTGGACTGTAGCATTAGGTCGGCTACTTGCTCCCCACGAGCCATATGGGATATAAGGTATGTGCAATATAAACAAGATCTGAAGACCCTAAGGTAACTTTTTGTGTAATTTCTAGAAGATCGGAAGACAAAGGTGTCGAAGAACGCATGTGTAAATTGTACATTTGTCTCAATAACTGGCTAACTGTATGTTTAACTCTAACCATATTACTTTCAGATCATAAGAGGGACCACAACTATACATTTGGAAAGTTACAGCTTTAAAGCTTTGGTAGTTTTCTCTAAAACGTGTTGCAAAGAAAAAGCTGGGCAGATTTGAATTCGGTACTTTCCACTAGGCTAAATGGCAAAATTTTAAGCCAGAATTATTCAGCACACATTTTTATCACAGGATTTTCGACCAAATAGCCGTTTCTCAATTAGTTTCTGAGATATTTCAGTTTCAAAATATGCATCGTTTGGCATAAAATGGTTATATCACCTTCAACAATAGGTCAAGGTCATTTATTTTTGGCACAAGGACTTGGGTTACCCTAGGGTACCTTCATGTGTAATATCATCAAGATCGAAGAGAAAAAAGTACAAAGAAAAATAATAATAATGGCGAAACAAGAAGCTTCGCCATTTATACGGCGAAGCTTAATAATAATGAACTAAGATCTTAACCTCTTAGCTAAATGATTCTCTCTGCTGGTCACAAGAATAAATATATATATAATACTCTCCAAACACAGCGATACTCTTTGCGTGAGAGAGAGAGAGAGAGAGAGAGAGAGAGAGAGAGAGAGAGAGAGAGAGACGCTTTCGGAACATCGTCAGAAAATTACCGTTTCATATTTTTCAGTTTTTGATGGTGATGATGATGAGTAATTAAGGTTGCACGATGTTGCTGCTGATGCTGATGATGAGTAATTATGGTATCGCGATGCTGCTGCTGCTGATAATAATGATGAAGTTGAATGATAATAATGATAATGGAATTAAATTGTATGATGATGATGATGATGAGTAATTAAGGTTTTGCGATGCTGCTGCTGCCGATAATGGTGTATGACAATAATGAGAATGGAGTAAAGTTGAATGATGATGATGATGATGAATAACTAAAATTGCACGATGCTGCTGCTGCTGCTGATGATGATGGTTATGATGATGAAATAAAGTTCTGTGATGATGATGGTGATGATGACATAATAAAGTCGTTCAATAATAGCAAGAAGAGAAAAAAAGGGAGAAGAGACTTAACCCCCAAACTGAGCACTATTTCTTTTTCTCTCGTACAACACAACACACCCTGGCAACACAGTCCAGATACCCTCCAATAAAAAGATGACCTGGCTGACCTTTGGCTCCCGTCTTGTCTTCCAATTTTTACACGTGTTGTCGATAGGTTGCCACGTTGCTTTATTTGCGCACTTGGCTTCTGGAAATTAGCTTTGTGTGTGTGTGTGTGTGTGTGTGTGTGTGTTTACTCATCTTCATTAAATCCTCGTTTCTCTCTCTCTCTCTCTCTCTCTCTCTCTCTCTCTCTCTCATAACGCAGAAATTATCACCTCATACTCACTCTACGCTACCCGACCCGTGATTTCGTTACACAATAAGGCTTGGAATATTATGGACTCGCTTAATGATGATTTTTATTTTTTCATGTGTCTGACTCTGGGCATAGGTTTTGGAGTCCGTTCCCTGAGGCCCAGCAGTCCTCCCAGGTACTATACACCACATGTCACCACTTCGGCGCCAACACCCACCGTCCATACTGAATACTGGAAATAAGCCTGGTAGATGGAATTAAGTATCTGCAAGACGTTATAGGAGTGAAGGGGGGGTGAGATGAAGGAGTTAAGGTGCTATAGAGAGAAATCGAGATATTGTACATGGAGTTATAAATTAGTGGACAGAAAAATAGATAGATAGATAGGTAGATAAGAATGAATGAATGAATGAATGAATGCGTGAATGAATGAAATAAAGATGAATGAATGAATGGCTAAATAGGTAAATGAATGGATATGAATAAATGACTGAATATCAAAATAATAAATAAATAAATAATTAATTAATAAAGTATATAAGTAAATAAAATGAATGAATAAGTAAATAACTAAGTAAATAGATAGATAGACATAAGTAAATAAAAATGAATATATAGCCATAAGTATATGAATGAATGAATAAATAAGTAAATAAATAAATAAAGATAAATTTAAACAAATAAATAGAATTAATCGCACAGGAAGAGGTGTTAGGGAGCCTCCCAAAGCCGCGGAGAATACGACTACCGCGAAAATATCCAAGAGATTTGGGTTCCGACTAGAAAAAATAAAGGAAATAAAGGAGGATTTTTAGTTATGCCGTCCCCACTGGAAAGAAAAAGAAAAAATCATAAAATCAAAGGATAATAATCCGGCAGAAATCGTTTTTGCTTTGGAAATTAATCATGAATAAAAATAATTGATAAAATGAAAAATGGAGTAAATGAAAAACAGAGGGAAAAAATGGAGAAATAGAAAAAAGTTAAAAATAAAATATTGGAATAAATGAAAAAGTAAGAAATAGTTTTAGGAAAGCAGATAATGAAATTAAAGAAAAACATAAAAGCAAAAGTGATGAAAAGGAAAACTGAATATATGAAAAACAGATAATACATAATTTTAAAAAACGAAAAATGGAATAATTGAAGACGGGAACAAACAATACCGGAAAAAGGAAACAGAGATTTTTAAAAAAATGGAAGAAATAAAACAGCAAAAACATAATTGAAAAAATAAAAAATGGAGTAAATAACAAACAAAAAATCATTATTAAAAATGAAAACTGAATAAATGAAAAAGATTATACATAACAAAAAAAGGAAAACTGGAATAAATGAGAAACAAAAAAGTAAAAAATGAAAAACAGAAAAAAGAAAAAGAAAAAAAAAATTCAATTTCCATCACTTATTTTCTACTGCAGAGTTCTGCTGATGTCTGTGAGCGTTGTGCCTTGAGAGTAAATGTAGAGAAGAGTAAAGTGATGGTTATTGAGAGAGAAGGTGACTCCCAGTGTGATGTCACAGTGAACAGAGAGAGACTGGAATTGGTGAGAGAGTTCAAATACTTGGGTACATTGACAGAAAAGAGAGGAAAATGTGCAAAAGAAGTTGAATGTAGAGTGACACAAGGAAGAAAAGTAGCTGGTGCAGTGAAGGCCTTGATAAGAAACAGAGGCTTGAGTGTTGCAGCTGCACGAAGCTTACATGAGGGAGTGTTAGTGCCAACTCTATCATATGGGTGTGAGATTATGGTGTGGCATGAAAATGAAAAGTCAAGAGTAAGAGCAGTGGAGATGGGACTGCTGAGGAATGTATGTGGAGTAAAGAGGGTGGATAGGATACTAAATAATGTGATTCGTGAAAGGTGTGGAGTGAGGAAGTCGGTGGACACCAGAATCGACGAGAGTGTCCTGAGATGGTATGGTCATGAGGAAAGAAGAGATAACAGTAGTGGTGAAAAAGGTATACCTGAGCGAATTTGAAGAAGGGAGGAGGCGAGGTAGGCCAAGGAGAAGGTGGAGAGATATGGTGGATGAGTGTTTGAGGAAGAGAGGTTTGGAAGTCGGTGAGTACAAAGGAGTATAAAGGAGTACAAAGGAATGAAAACAGCAACAGACCTTATGGTCCTTTCGAGGCTGTTTGGTACAGAGTAGACTATGACTACAAGATCTAACTCTGCATGCTGAAGGATAAGGATAGTAAAGCAAGAAGGCTCCCCCCGCCTCCAAACCCTCCAGCCAAAACTGGCAAGAAAAAGTGAGAAAAACAACCATTCAGCATGAAAAAATTGACATGGAAATTTCATAGGAAAGACTGAAAAGGAAAACTACATTCTATAATACATTATCTATAAGCTACCAGTATGAATAACATGAAAGAGAAAGTAGTAAAGTACAATGAGTAATCGAATAAATAATTAACTGATGTATGTCGCTGTACGGGTAGTTGAGTTGATGGGGCATCTGCGGACACAGTGTGGAAATTGCACAGTGCACAGTGTGGATATTGAGGGGTGGTGTGGCTACCTTGTCTGGCGCTACGAAGGTAGGCAGCAGTCAATCAGGCCCCAGCTCCATTCATTCCACTGAGACTAGGAACTTTCTCATGCAGGACAGCAAACTAGTCACCTCCTGAAACAGTGACCCCTGGTACATTAAAAAAAATCCCGATGGTGGCCACGTAACTAACAGGGACCCTCAGTGATCCACAGCCCATCACAGGTCGAAAGTATGAGTAGTGACCGTTAACTCAGGGCTATCTGTGCATATCCTAGTCTGTGCATATACTATATTTGCATTTAATAAATTGATCCAGGCTCTTCAAAAACTAAAATAAAATAAAACAAAATTATACGTACACAAGTGCTTTATTCAGGAGTAAACATATTAAGCTGGGGATTGGATGCCAAATACTTATCCAGGCAACCTTTAAAAGTTTGTACTGTATTACAATCTATTACGTTGGAGGGCAGTTTATCCATATATTTACAACTCTATTGAAGAAGAAATGCATAGCTTCATGCGACTGGAATCGTTTGCCAATTATTTTATGCCCATTTCCTCTAGTGTAGTTCGAGTGATCAACTGTGAAGTATTTATCGACAGCCATGTTATCATGTCCTTTGAATATCTTGAATACTTGAATTAAATCTCCTCGTATCCTCCGTTTTGTTAGGGTAAAGAGATTCAGGGCTTCTAAACGTTCCTCGTATGGTTTATTTCTCAATCTAGGTATCATCTTTGTCATCCTTTGCTGCACTCTTTCAAGCTTTTCAATATCCTTTTTATAATACGGTGACCAAAACTGAACGCAATACTCCAAGTGCGGGCGTACTAAGGAATTATACAAAGTGAGGACGATATTATCGGATTTA
>NC_137069.1:8075593-8100593 GCF_032717465.1 Coenobita brevimanus | reverse complement strand
GTGTGTGTGTGTATTCTCGCTTGCTTATGAAGAAAAAATTGCTTGTATGAATGGACTGAGATTTCCTACAGCTGTGTTTTAGCTTTACTTTAGCTTTATTGACACCTGTATTAGCTTTCATTTAGCTTTTAGAGACCTGTATTAGCTTTCCTTTAGCACTGTAGAGACCTGTGTACTTAGCTTTCATATAGCTTTGAAGAGACCTGTGTTTTTAGTTGTAATTTAGCTTTGTTGAGACCTGTGTTTAGCTCAGGTGCATGAATTTAAAAATGGTCCTATAATTGTCTTTATTATTATTTTTTTTTGGGGGGGAGGTTCAATTTTTTCCCCTTCTCTGTTATGAAAGAGAAAGAGTTTGTATATTTAACTATATATTCTCTCTCTCTCTCTCTCTCTCTCTCTCTCTCTCTCTCTCTCTCTCTCTCTCTCTCTCATCCATGCCCTTCCCTTCTCTCAGTTTTTACCCTCTTGCATTCCACTTCGCTATTACACTGTCCAGTTCAATCTCCAGCCTCGCCATTCCTCATCCTCCTTATTTCTCGCTTCTGTTGTTCTGTGTTGCAAGAGAGAGAGAGAGAGAGAGAGAGAGAGACAGACAGACAGACAGACAGACAGACAAAGAGGAGAAGGTGGAAGGATGAGGATGAGGAAGAGGTAGAAATGTGAGGGAGAGAAAATGAAAGTGGGAGAGTGAGATTGTGAGAGTGGGATATGGAAGGGGAAGGTTGAGAGAGAGAGAGAGAGAGAGAGAGAGAGAATAGATAGGGCATGTTCGTCTCCTTGGTTACTTACTTCATCAACAGCCAAAGGATCAGTTCTCAGTTAATCTGGATCCCTGTGTGTTTCACTTAATATCCTCTTGTTAGACATGGAGGAGATTTGTTTGTGGCCACCCTTTACGGGATTAAGGCATTTGGCAATAGACAGATAGATAGATAGACACCAATGCTATTTCCTTCAACAAATGAAGGTATCGTCTCCATCAGCCCTTTCCCTAACACCTTTTTGTTTGCGATTCATTCTGGAAATTAATCCTTGGTATTCTCTTGTATGGTTCTGATGCAAATTAGGTCGATATTGGAACGATAGTGGTCACATAATTCCGTGGCCCAACTTCCTTTCCCTGGCACTTCTTCGTGACTAGTACCATATTCTACTGTCAAGCTCCTGTAATAGGTCAACGTTGATGATGGAGGGATGGCAGTTTTACGCCAAGTTAAAGTGAGTGAACTATTTTACGTCAGGTTAAAGTGAGTGTACTATTTTACGTCAGGTTAAAGTGAGTGTACTATTATACGCCAGTGTAATGTACTGTGACTAAATCTGTACTCCTCCTTCCGTAATACTTAAATATGTACATGTACTTAACTCGTACTTAACTAAATCCTGCATATGTTACCAGTGTCTCGAGGTGGCTTGGGAATTTAAGAGAATGTTACTGCTACTACCACCACCACCACCACCACCACCACCACCCCTACTACTACTACTACTACTACTACTACTACTACCACCACTAGTACTACCACTACTACTACTACTGTTTTTACATTCCCTTGCTATTAAACCCCCTTCATGATGGACACAGCTCTAGCATTTTATTCCATCTAACGCCAGACGATTTTATTCAGCTGAGAGTGAGTCACAGGCGCCTGAGCGTATAGTCGGTTCACTTTAATTTGGCAGAGATTTTCGTCCTTTTGCAGCTTATTTCTCGTAGCTCAGTGGCAGAATAAGACAATGCTGCTGCTCCTCCACCTCCTTTCCATAGCACTTCTTCGTGACTAGCACCATATTCTGGCGTTCATTTCTCGCTATGGTCTCGTTGTGGCAGGAGTATGTGAAGGACTCTCTCTCTCTCTCTCTCTCTCTCTCTCTCTCTCAGTATAAATCTGTCTGTCTCTCATTTTGTGTCTCTATCCCTGTCTCTCTCCCTGTCTGTCTCTGTCTCTGCCACCCTAACTCTCACTAGCATCTATCTCTCATTCTGTTTCTCCATCTCTGTCTCTCTCCATATCCGTCTTTGCTTTCTCCCACCCTAATTCCCTCTGCCATCTCTCTCTCTCTCTCTCTCTCTCTCTCTCTCTCTCTCTCTCTCTCTCTCTCTCTCTCTCTCTCTCTCTCTCTCCCTCTCCCACCCTAACTCTCACTGCCACTCTCTTGAAAATGGTAATCGTGGAGAATTATAAAGCTCAGCACAACACTGTCCCAACTTATCGACGTGACACCCTTCCAACTTGCCCACACCGCCTCGACACAACACACTGGGATTAAGGCATGGACCAGAGTATTGTTGTCTGATTGTGGGTGTGGGTGTGGGTGTGGGTGTGGGCATGGGTGTGGGACAGATTAACCTATGGACCGAAGCACTGTTGTCTGTGGGTGTAGGTGTGGGGGTGGGCGTGGGGGTGGGTCTAAGTAAGGGTGTGAGTGTGGGCGTGGGGTTGGGCATGGGTGTGGGTGGGGAGTAGAGGTAGAAGTGTGGAAGGGTGAGGTAGGATGCAATGGAGGGTGAGTGTGAGGTAGGGTGGGAAGTTTCTGTGTTTGGACGTGGGTTTAAGTGTGCGTGTGGATGGGGAGAAAAGGTAGGAGGTATGGTGTGGGTAAAGGAAAGGTGAGTGAGACAGGGATGGGTGTGGATGTGGGTGTAGGTGTGGGTTTAGAGGATTAGGGAGGAATGAGAAGCATGAGTGCCTGCGTGTGAGTGTGGATGCGAGAGGTGTAGAATGGCTGGGTGTAGGTGAGGGAGGCGTGAGTGTGGGTGTGGGTGGGAAAAAGAGGTAAGAGTGCCGGAAGGCTGGATGAGCAACAGATGGATGTGTGTGTGCGTGTGTGTGTGTATGTGTGTGTGTGTGTGTGTGTGTGTGTGTGTGTGTGTGTGTGTGTGTGTGTGTGTGAAGCAGAGGTGGAGGTGTGGGAGGGTGAGAGAGGATGCAAAGGACAGGAAAGAGTGTGGGTGCGAGACAGTGAGATATCTATTTGTGTGTGTGTGTGTGTGTGTGTGTGTGTGTGTGTGTGTGTGTGTGTGTGTGTGTGTGTGTGTGCTTGCTCGCGTGCTCGCGTGCAAGGGGTAGAGAAAGGATGCGCGTGGGTTTGCACTATGTGTGGGTGTTTATATGTCAAGTGTAAAAGACAGGGTGTCCGTGATTTAGGGACGTTTAGCTGTTGGCTGTACAGAGGATGAGGATTGGGGTGTGAGAGGTGCTGTTGAGCGAGTGATGCGTGTAGACGGGATGGGAGTACAAGGGATGGTTGTGTGTAGAATAGTGTAGAGGAGATGGGTTTGCGTGGAAGACAGGCAAAACAGAGAAAAGCTTTAGCGATCCACCCAGATTCTAGCGTAGTGGTGTAGTACCGGGTGTGTGTTAGTGTAGGTGTGAGTGTAAGGCCAGCAGAAGAGACAAAGTTGAGGTTCAGCGATAAACCCAAGACATGTGTAAGTGTAATGGTGGGTGGATGTGGGTGTGGGGAGGATAGGACAGTATGAGCCCGAAAGATGGATGTGACAGTGGACGAGATGAATTGAAAAGTGAAAGGCTTGGAAAAATAACTGTTGTGTATAAACAAACTAGAATTAATAACTCTAACTTCATTGATTGCAAGAAAGACACTCGACCCTCAAAGCAACTGTTGGAGAGAAAGTTATAACTGTAAAACAACTGGGATTTACTTTTTAAGATATTTAGGTGCTGAAGACCACAGTTTGCTTACGTGTCAAGTTTAGTTATTCAAGCTTTGCTCCACACGGTGTAAGATGATGATGATGATGGTGATGATGATGATGATGATGATGATGATGATGATGATGATGATGAGAAGGAGGAAGAGGAGGAGGAGGAGGAGGAAGAGGAGGAGGAGGAGGAAGAAGAAGAAAAGAAACGGGAAGAAAAAGAAAAAGACGAAGGGAAAGAAGAACAGAGAGAGAGAGAGAGAGTAGACCAGATATTACTCTCCAAGGCTTAATTTAGTTGCAATCAGAGTAAATTTTGATCTTGCTACATGTTGCATTTAGTTGCAGGAAAATACATGTTGCTTTCTGCTTGGTTGGTCACACTGGAGAGGAAATATGCAAGAGAGCTCCTAGGCTGCAGATGAAAGTGATTTGTGTGTGTGTGTGTGTGTGTGTGTGTGTGTGTGTGTGTGTGTGTAGGTGGATGTGTGTGTGTAGGTGGATTGTGTATGTGTGTGTGTGTGTGTGTGTGTGTGTGTGTGTGTGTGTGTGTGTGTAGGTGGATGTGTGTGTGTAGGTGGATTGTGTATGTGTGTGTGTGTGTGTGTGTGTGTGTGTGTGTGTGTGTGTGTGTGTGTGTGTGTGTGTGTGTGTGTCCCTGAGAAGAGAGAGAGAGAGGGGGGGAAGAAAGGGAGAGGAGAAAGGGACAATGAAAGGAAGGGATGGAGGGAAGGAGAGAAAGGTAGAGGCAGAACGAGAGAGAAAATATAGCCTACAGGGAGAGAAACAAGATAAAGGGCGAAAGGGTGGGGAAGAGAGAAGGGGGAGGAGGAAAGGAGGAGGATTTGAAAACAAAGGGGGGGGGGAAGATGGATATTGGGAGGAAGGGGAAGGAAGATAGGAAGGATCAGTATGGAAGCGAGAATAGAAAATAGAGGAAAAAGAATGAAAGGAGCGATGGGAGAGAGAGAGAGAGAGAGAGAGAGAGAGAGAGAGCTCGTATGGATGGTTAAAAGAGAAGGCGAGAGAACAAGAGTAAAAAAATGGAGAGAAGAGAAACAAGATCGGAAGGAGGCATCGGAGGGGGAAGGGAAAGAGGAGGGAGAGGAAGAGATAAGTAGCAGGGAGGAAACGGGGAGGAGGGAAGGGAGAGAAAAAAACTGAGGGAGGGAAAGGGAGAAAGAGATGGGGGGAAAGGGAAAGAGGGGATGATGGGAGGGGGTGTTGGGATAGAAAGGGGGAAGTAGGAGAAAGGAGGACGGAAAGGAAAAGGGGAAGAACTAGAAGGAAAGGAACAGGAAAGACGAGTTCAAGATGTCAAAAGGAAAAGACCTATTGATATTTTTGAGATTGTCAGATAATGGACATTAATAATAATAATAATAATAATAATAATAATAATGATGATGATAATGATGATTAAGTGGAAGGAGAGACAGGAGTATGGGAGGGAGAGCAGATGGTAGGAGGGAGAGGAGGAGGGAGAAAACAGGAAGGAAGAGAAAGGAAGGGGGAAAAATGGGGTGAATGAAGAGGGGGAAGGGAGATGGGAAATAGGAGAGAGAGAAAAAGAAAGGAAGGAAAGGAATACAAAGGATGGGAGAGGATGAGAGGAGGGAGGAAATAGGAAGATAGGACATTAAGAAAGGGAGAAAGAATATAGAAGAAAGAGGGGAGAAAGAAGGAAGAATATAGGAGGAGGAGAGTAAAAAAGGGAGGAATGAAGAAAAGGGAAAGAAGATTTGAGGAGGAGAAAGAAAATGGGAAGAGGGGGACAGTAATAAAGCCAAGAAAATTAAGAAACATGCGAAGGAAAGGACGTCTGGGTGAGGGGTAGTCTTGTTAATCCTGCCATGTTACTTAATCCGATCCAACAGACGATTTATTCAGCTGGGAGGGAGTCCTGATAGTAAAGGGGTAGATGGAGGGCTTGATCTAGCCCTCCCAGTTTTATCTTTGTGGCTGCCAGACGATTTTTTTTTTCAGCTGAGGTAGAATTGGCTTGTTAGGGGTGTGTTGAATGGGGGCATAATTAAACCCCTCCAGGTGAGACAGCCCCTTAATCTTACTAGCCAGAGGACGTGATGGCTATTTTATCCTTGCTATTACCAGACGATTATATTTAGCTCAGAAAAAAAAAAAACTAGTATTAAAGATGACTATTAAAACTACCTAACCTCTCCAGAAAAAATCGTCTTCCCTCAGTTGACGAAAACCATCTGAAGCTCCATATGCCTCTACAAAAAACCGTCTTCTAGCTAAAGGGGGTTATTCTGTAGAGCCCCAGGGACATTAATTTTTATTCTTTTATATATCCAGACGGTTTGATTCAGCTCAGGACAGACAATTGGAACTGGGTGGTTAGGTGTACCGTAAAAAAAAAAAAAAAAAAAAACGGTACGGGATGGATTTTATTAGTTTTCGTTTTTTTCTTTTCGTTTTGTTTTTTTTCACTCCGACTCAGGACGTGGGTTTCTCTCTCTCTCTCTCTCTCTCTCTCTCTCTCTCTCTCTCTCTCTCTCTCTCATGCACTCGACTCTTTATTAAGCCGTTCTCTAAGGTCCAGCAGTCCTCTTATGTACAGCACATCACATGTCACCGCTTCGGCGCTAACACCCACCGTCTATATTGAATACATGCCAGGTGTATTAGTATTAACGGGGGTGTTTTAAAAAGTTCGTGGGTCACAGGACAAAATAAAAAAAGCCTGTTTTAACGAAATTCAGATTCTTAAACTGTTCCCTGCCCCAGCCGGGAATTGAGCTCACGTATATTAGGACAGCAGACCACCTCCCCACCAACAACAGCAAGAATAGTCCTCTGGCGGAAAGGATTAAGCTTGTTAGCAAAGTTCGTTTTTCGTTTTTTTTTTTTTTTTTAACTCGGACCGTGACCTAATTTCGCCTCCTTCCAGCCCAAGAGAGAGGTTGCCATAATGAGCACGTGACCTGACCTGACCTGACGACCTGACCTGACCTGATCTAACATGACTTGGACCTGACCTGACCTGTCGACAACACGGTGACATGGACGCCAAACTTCCCTGACTGGATTAAGAGAGAGAGAGAGAGAGAGTAAATAAGAGGTGGTTAGGAAGTTAAGATAATAGACTGCCCTAAACGACAATGATGATGATAAAGTGTGGTAGTGAAGACTGATGATGTAGGATAGGAACTGTTTTCATATATCACTGGTGGGAGGTGTATATTTTTAAGTATAGATAGACATATACAGTATATAAGTAGATAGCTAGATAGATAGATAAATGGATGGATGGATGGAGCCTTCCTGCTCTTCTATCCTTGTCTTTAATTGATGGAGTAGTTTTGTTAGTTTTAACCTCCATTATACCAAACGGTCACAAAAGGACCAACAGGTATTCTGCTGTTTGCTTTCCTTTGTACTCTTTTATTATTGGGTGGATGGACGAATGGACAGATAAAATAGATGGATGGGTGGATGGATAGACAGATACTCGTAGATAAATAGATAAAAACAAAGGACGGTAGCTAGGTATGTTAAAACTTTGAAGCCTTAGTTTACATGTGTGTAACTCAATTCTTGTAATAGGTGAGTCTTGAGTTTTTATTGTTATTTTGATAATTGAAGAGCAGGAGGAGTTAAAGATGAATACAGGGAGTTGATCTTGATTTATTATCTTCAGAGAAAGTCTTATGTTGAGCAGCGTATAATACAGAGACAATATACTTAGTAATTCTAGTTGGATCCCTCTTCTTAACCTCCTTCTCCCTACTACCTTCCGTTTCTATCTATCTATCTATTCATCATGCTATCTATTATGATTTGTGATTATAATATGGAGTCCTGACATAAATAAGAGGACAGATGGAGGTACACACATACAGTATATACATACACACTTACCTACATACATATACATGCACATACAATATTAATATACCCAATTACACAAATGCACTTTGCTTTATTGTCATTACTGTTACCAATAAAAATCCTGTACACACACAAATTTTCGAAATATCTGGATCCAAAAAACTCTACAGAAAATGGAGAGTTTTGGAATGTAAAATTATGAGTGTTGTAAAAATAATGTTAATTCGGTAAATAGCCTACATTACTATTAAATATTATTACAGCAAAGTGCCTTGTGTTAGTAAAGTAGTATTTGTTGGAATGTGTACAAATTAGAAGTATAGGACTACATAATAGATAGATAGATAAATAGATAGATAGAGAGACAGATAGAAGCAGGAAGTCAAATGATGAGAAGGTGTTGTGTTTGCGAGAGGCGAGCAGCGCTAAACGCTTACACGGGGGAAAGCTGACGACAGCGGCCAGTAAGGAGATGATTCATAGCTGTCAGCAGTCCTCTCGTGAGAAGGTTCTGTTGCCATGAGGAAGGTGCGGGACACACACACCCTACTACACGAGATTTCAGGAAAGAGAGTTTAGAAGGAGACAAGCGACCCTATAGAGAGGTCGAGACGGAGATTAGCTTGAGAACAGAGAGAGAGAGAGAGAGAGAGATAGCGAGACAGGGAGGTAGCTACCCAGGACTTATACTATTATACCTGTTTAATATTTCCAAGACAAATAAAGATAGTCCCATACTATTCTTTACCTCTCCCGTCACTACATGACATCTGGTGGGGAAACTACTACAAGATATAAAAGCCGCTCGACCACAAGTCTAACATATACTTCTCTACAATTAACTACAAAGTCTTTATGACATTTGGTGGCAGCGAACGTATACGAACCTCGTCTACGAATCAACATTAAATTCCTACAAAATATCAAGATTGACAACAACCAACAATATCAGCTCCTGCCCCCTCCGTCTCCCAGATCATTACGCTGATGCAGAGGTCAAGAGATCACTCGACGCCTTGCAAGTAGCTTAACGACAAACCAAGAAATCTGCGGACATCGTCTCCGAATTAAAAGCAATTTTCTACAAAAGCAACCGAGACTACAAGGTTAGCTTCAGTTCTACAAAGTCTACAGCCGTCTACAATCAACTACAGCCATCTACAATCAACTACAATTAACAACTCTACGAATAAATCACTAGAGAAAAGGACAGAGAAAACTTCCACATAGAATAAAGGGAACAAACAAACGAAGAGTGAGACACGATTTACAACTCATCTTACTCACTCGTCTTCACTCAAGTTACTCATCGCTACTCATTCACTCACCACAGCTACCAGTGTGGGAAGCCGACGTCACCATGTGCTGAGATGTCATCACAACGCGAGTCTGCCATGCCAAGCAACGTGTGACGGACACCAGGCACTTCTCACCCACTACTCATTACTCATTATTCACATAGCTCCTACTCATATTCACTTATTTTCACAGTTAAGTTGGAAATTCGACGTTCTATGTTGAGGTTTGCCTGGGACAGCCGTTAACCACTACAAATACCAGGCCATGGAGTTTCCTGAGTAATATCGTCCATCAACACACCACTAGAATTATCAAGAGATCTTCAATCAAACCTGTATTTTCTTCCGAGATCGACTTTGGTATCGACACACCTCTACGATCTGTATCAAGTGGGTAAAATTATACTTGCTCATTTCTTCTCAGTGCTAAAATTAGCTATATTCAACTTATTTAATCATCTAGTTTGCTAGGACATAAATAAACAAGAGGCATATTTCATAACATCATATCTTAATGACAGGAATATTTTCGCAACCACCCACGTTAATACCAGATGACACACAAATTGCCACAACATCAGACTCACAATTAAGAGACAGCCCACCCATTGTACAACCCACACCACACGTTATAGATAAGGAAACAAATACGGGAGTTTCGGATGATGAGTGGGAAACCCCTTCAGATGTTGAGAGTATCGACTTCGCAGCTGCCTTAAATACGTATGCCAATATACTTAACAGGGTTCACCGGTCCGGTCATACATATTCTACCATTCCCTCACATAACGATAAACTCGTACAAGTTGAATTAACAGGGCAATCATTAAAGATGAATCAAGAAACAAATACTGCTGATCTAAAAACCACACCTCACGTTTTTGTGTATCACGAGGATAAGACTGCCCCAAAATTCTCTGGCACAGACAAGGATCGCATTGATGTCATTTCATTAATCAGTCAGTGCGAACAAATGTTCATCAAGCGCCATATACTAGATGAACAAGAGAAAATTGCTATTTTTTCATCTTGCATAAGCCAGGAAAGATGTCCAGCAAGCAATTTATTGCGCTCCGATAAGCTACATCGTGCTAGGACATATGATGAATTTAAAACTGAATTTCTGAAGAAATTTTCTGGAGGTATGAACTTCTTGCCAGGTATAATTCCAAAATTACATAAAATTGTAGATCTTGTAAGGGAGCACACTACAAACCATGTGCTCAGTGAAATAACTGCTGATGTCTCCACAATCAAGAGAACCCTATTAGCTACTCTGGAGAATTCTAAGTGGATAACAGATGATGGAAAGATGTCCCCAGACCTCGTCGTGGACATCATTGGTTATGTAGCTGCCTTGTGTAAATTACCTGATAGAACCCTTAAGATCGCCAAAACAATCGCGTACATCCCTGGAATGTGCTTACTAGACTTAATGAACGAGGTAGAGATGCAGTGCAGTAAAGCAGGTGTGGTCGACACACATGCACATTCTGGTAGAATCAGGGTACCTGAGACAGTATCAGCTGTGAAAACATCAACACCGACCCCAAACAGAGAACAAAATCGATCGCGACCTGAAATGAGGCAGCCCAAACAAGCAAAGACGCCTAGACCTCGTTCCCACACGCCTTCCTACAGGCAGTTTCATAAGTTTTCGCGCAGCCCGAGTAGGTCTCGCGCTATAAACAACACTTTTTATGGGAAATCACCTCGTAGGTCACAGTCAAGGGATAGGTCCATTCTGTGTCATTACTGTGCAAAACCAGGACACACAAGGTATGAATGCTTTATCAAGGCAAAAGAGGATAATCAAAAGACACAAGGGTTTGGTCCTTACTGTAGGCATCATAGATACCAAGGGCACTGGACTAGTGATTGCAAAACAGTAGAAAAAATTGTGTCTATGTTCAAATCGGGGAAGACCAAGTCATGACAAAAAACGAACAAACATAAAAAAGAACAAGGTTAAACTTCACATAGGAGGCATGTTGGGAAATGAGTGTATCTTGATACCAGCTGTATGTGAGGATCAAAACGTTTCCTTATTTTTAGATACAGGCTCTCCAGTGAACTTAATAACACATGAAGAACTAAATAGAATTCTTAAAAATAAAAAGAAAGTAACTTTTCTGGATGAAGCTGATTTAGAATTAAACACAGTAGATGGTCAAGAGATTACAGTAAAAGGTATGATAAGATTAAATCTCAGTTTCACAGAAACTACAAGACCATTCTCTGCATTGTTCTATATCGTTGAAAACTTAGCAATTAAAGCTCATATGTTACTGGGCTTAAGATCCATGAGAACTGAGAACATAACTATACTCCCACAAATGAATGGAATAGACTTTGATAATGAATTTATAGAGGAAATAACTTCAGAGCCCTCACCGATTGGTAGAAGAGAGCCAAAAGAATTGGTAATATTAAAGGCTTAAACAAACATACACAAACAGATGAGTGTATAGATCCACTTACACCAGCAACCCCATCCTCCAGAATTAGTGACCCAGCTAACAGTACTGATTTATCAATTTTTCCAGCCCATCTCACTAATGATTTGGTTATACCACCTAATTCATACATGAAGGTTACCATAAAGAGCAAATTACGGAATAGTACTGTTCTTGTCTTGGAAGAATTATGTAAAGTAAAAGGATTGTCAGTAGAAAACGCATTATGTCATACGAACGACGAAGGGCTAACTCAGATATTCATTATTAATCACATGAATGGGGAAGTTCAGTTGAAGAAGGGAACTTGCATAGTTAATATTGAAAAATGTTTCGCCCCTGTGAAGGAAATAAATATTGGTGGAGTAACAAGTGAGATAAAATCTACGGATAGAGAAAGAATAAAAGAGAATTTAATTCACTCAGGTGAATTTGACGAAGAAAATGATTTGTTAACCCTGCTGGAAACACACAGGGACACCGTAGCCTTGCCCGGAGAACGATTAGGGTGTACTAACTTGATTAATCACATGATTAATGTGCACCCAGAAACACCACCAATTTTCGTACCAGCTTATCGCATACCACACTCCCAACGTACACTTGCTAATCAGTATGTCGATGAAATGTTAAAGCTTGGAATTATTGAGCCTTCAGTTTCTCCGTGGAACGCTCCCCTTTTCTTTGTGCCCAAGAGAAATGGAGAAATGCGTGCGGTAGTAGATTACCGTAAACTAAATAATCACACCATCCCAGACAGATTTCCCATGCCATTGCTAAGTGATGTGCTACAGAATATTGGTCCTGAGAATAATATATTCTCGACCATCGATCTCCTAAACGGATACTATCAGATTCCGGTATCTCAGGAGTCACGTAAATACACTGCCTTTTCAACAAACAGAGGCCATTATCAATATACAAGAATGCCAATGGGACTGAGGACAGCCCCTGGTACGTTCCAGCGTCTTATGAATTACGTATTGTCCGGAATTTTAGGACAAGGAATATTTGTTTATCTTGACGATATTATTATCGCAACGAAGAATATTAAGGATCATCTCAGGAAATTAGACTTACTCTTACAAAAGCTTAGTGATGCTGGATTAAAAATTAAACTTTCTAAATGCAAATTTTGCTTTAAGGAAATAAATTTCTTAGGCCACAAATTAAGCTCTGATGGTATTCACACCACTGATGACAAAATACAGGCAGTGAGAGATTTTCCTGAACCCACTACGACTGACGAAGTTAGACAATTTTTAGGTCTGGCTGGGTACTATAGGTCCTTCGTACCACAGTTCTCTCATATAGCCTTCCCTCTATTCCAACTACTCAAAAAAGATGCTGTATTCCAATGGGAAGAAGAACAAAAAAGGGCATTTAACAATCTAAAAATTAAACTAACGAATGCACCTTGTTTAGCATATCCAGATTACACGAAATCATTTCTTATTTGTACAGACGCATCAGTTAAAGGATTAGGGGCTGTACTGATGCAGGAAGATAAAAGAGGAAAGAATCAACCAATTGCATTTGCCAGCAGACAAACAAGAGGTGCAGAAAAAATTATAGCACTACAGACTTAGAGGCACTTGCAGTGATTTTTGCATTACAAAAGTTTCGAGATTTGGTATATGGTTACGAAATCCACTTATTCACCGACCATAAACCACTGGTGGGTATGTTTAAAGAAAAACTCCTTTCTGGGAGGAGAGCAAGATGGAAATGTACAGTTGAAAACTACAATGTACAAATACATTATATACAAGGTAAAATGAATATAGTAGCTGACGCATTATCTAGGAACCCGAACACAATTCAAGTCGCGGCGTTAGATCTCAAAGGAAATATCCCAAACCACGAGGATATCGCAAAGGCACAAAGACTTGACCCAGTATGGTCAAAAGTAATATACAAGTTAGAAAGTGGAGATGACATACAATTACCCAAACTGCATGTCCCACTTGAACAATTCACAATGGTCAATAATACATTATACAAAATTAACTCTAAACATCCAAAACGCCAAAGAAATACTAACCAGTTGGTAGTACCTAATGACATGATACCCCAAGTATTACGAATGATACACGACAGCCCACATGCAGGACACCCTGGAAAGGATAAGACATTCAACCAAGCCCAGCTATTATATTACTGGCCTTCATTACGAAGAGATATACACAATCATATAGACAGATGCGAATCATGTGCGAAACACAAAGGATACCCAATCACACCTGCACCGATGGGTAATTACCCAGTACCACATCAACCATGGGACGTTGTCGCTGTTGATTTACTCAAGATGCCATTATCATACAATAATAACCTATACTTATTCGTAGCAACGGATCATTTTTCCCGTTATGTCATTTTAGCTCCAATTAAAGATAAGACAGCAGAGACAGTAGCAAAGGCAATAACAGATAATGTGATATGTCGCTTTACTACCCCAAAGGTATTAATAAGTGATAATGGAGGAGAATTTAATTCTGAGATCTTACAAGAAATATGTAAACAATACAACATTAAAAAGGTTAACGTTTTGGCCTATCACCCAGCATCGAATGGGTTGGTAGAGAGACAAAATAAAAAGGTATTAGATGTGCTACGACACATTCTCAGTGAAAATTATGCAAGCTGGGATGATTGGATTCCCAGAGTAGAGGCCTCCATTAATGGGTCTATAAATAAATCCATTGGTGACACACCACATTTCATTATATATGGCACGGATAAAAAATTACCATATGAGCTCCTAGAAGGTGACAGCATGCCTATATACAATTACGATGATTACTCTAAACTCCGTTTACGTGAATTCCAGGACATTCACAAAAGAGTGCAAAAACAATTAACGATGTCCAAGGAAGAAATGACGGAGGCATTTAACAAAAAGGCAAAAGATTCACCTATCAGCTTAGGAGACATTGTTTACGGAGTCATTCATACGAGAGACAATAAATTATCCCCTAAATTTGAGGGCCCATACAGAGTAATTAACATAAAGGCAAACAAAGTTTTAATTAAGTCACTTTCAAGTGGCGAGGAAAAACAAGTTCATATTGACCATTTAAAACGAGTTTCAAGGGAATTATCACATAATTATTCAGCCTCGGATACAACCGAACAGGTGAACGTACCTCAAGAAACCAAGCAAGAACACAACAATGATTACAAAAAGAAATTAAGGTCATATACCAAACAATCGAACATAGGTGCAACTATTCCAATGAAATCTACAGTACATCATTTACGAGAATTAAATATCGATTTAAACTCCTTCTATAAATGAAATAACAGCCAACCGTAACGCACATCATCACTATCATCAACCACAGCTTTATAGGAAATTAATAGATTTTTTTTTTCGGTAGGTTACGATGAAGGGACTTATGCTATGGATTCTCCTATACATAGTAAGAGTATATGCGCACCTAGACCCCAAGCATATAGTACGACAAGGATGCCTCATAGCTCCAACGGCCACGACTACAATCGTCAAGGATGTCATGAGTACTGAAATAAGTCTAGATTACTTGTATGACTTACCTACTTATATAGAAAGACTTGCGACGCCGATGCGAACTCTGGACTTCAAGATAGGGAATTATGTTTCACAATCACATATCACCAAGGAAGTGGATGAAATGGTGAAGTTAGCGAAATGGAAACTAGAACAGGCGAAGTCAACTATGCTCGTCATGATCCAAGATCTCCCATCTTCTGGAACAGAGGTGCTGAGCGACAGGAACAACATCACACGTACTCGCCAAAAGCGCGGTTTGTTCGATCTGGGCGGCGCAATTCTTGGGAACATCTTTGGATTGGCTACAGAGGATGACCTTAAAGAAATAAACAAAAAATTTAATAAGATAGCTCAGGTACTAACATACCAAGATAAATTCATCACAGGACAGAACTCAGCAATGAAAACAATTGTGAAAAATCTGAAACAAGCAGAAAACGTAGCTCTCGAGAGTATAGATAAAATAAATAACTTGGAGGGTAACGTTACCCTTTTCCAGCACTTCTCCATCATCACAGAACATATTGACACGATTCTACTACAATTAGAGAACACTAGAGATCATTTCAGGGCACTTATGCAAGGAATTTCGAATGCTGGTGATGGCAAGATCACAAATGACTTACTCCCAGTTCATGAGCTACGTCAGATAGTTAGTCAAGGCATACATAAACATAAATTGAAGCCATTGTTCCGCAGTAGGGAATTTATGCAATATTACCCGTACTTGGAAGCAACACTAACACCAACATCAGTGATAGTTCATGTACCATTCATCACGGAAGACCTGTTCACAGTATACCAAATCCACCCCTTCCCCTATAGAAACAACAACACTTTAGTCATCATCAACATCAACACAGACACCGAACTCATCATGGTCTCCAAGAGACGAGACACTGTCACTTTCGCAAGTGAGTCAACGATTGAGCGAAAGTGCCGCACATCCTTACATGCTGTTCATCTTTGTCCTGCGTACATTTTCACGTTTCAGCCTACTGATACGGTCCCTTGTGAAATGGCTATCATCAGCAATAACAATATTCATCATCATTGCAACTTCACTTTTGCTCCAGATAAACTTGTACACCATCAACGCATTGGACACTCGCAGTTTTCATATTTCCCTCATAACACATCAGTTTACATAGTCTGTCCAGATATACCACCATCTCATACATCAGCCTCAGGATTATACATAGCACCAGACTACTGTGCGGTATTTACACCATCCATGTCTACTTTTTCCACCATCAATCACTACGCCATTCTCAATCATACACACAAACATTTCCACCCACTGCCTGATATGGACTTAAACATGAGCACAAGTATTAAGCTGACTTCACCTAAGTTTGAAACTATGCAGCTGATCAATGAAACAATGAAGCCCTGGGAAGATTTGAGTTTGAGTATGTTCAACCCATATTATGTGTATAGCCAAGCACCTTCTGTCTTCATAATTATCTGCATTGTTGTTGCAGTATTGCTGTTGGCCATGCACAGAATGCATGCAAGAATTGCTAATTTGGAGTCATTGTTTAGTGGGGGGGAGTTAACATCACAGTTAACCACCCTGAATGAAGTGTATATATTTTGTATATAGTATTAATTATATATATATAAAAAAAAAAAAAAAATAATAATAATAATAATAACACAAAGAAGAATGACCCATATATGGCAGACCAGTACCATTATCTTTAAATGAAATATTAGTAACTCTTACAATAATCTTAATTTTAAACTATTTTTATTCTTGCATGTATGCAATTCACTATAATAACCCAAGTACATACTGTATTACAGTTAAATAATTTACTTTAATGCATTTATTCCAATATGTATTCAACTTATTTAAAATGTAATATTACTGAATAATCACTATTTACTATGCATAATATATGTATACAATATTCATACAATTATGTTACTTTACAATATTATATATTTCACTTAATTAGCTTATAAGTTCATTATAATGTGTATGTAGTATGTATTAATATATTATAACTATTAAATGTCGATGGTACGTCATTTTCGCGCGGCCGAGCAAATATAGGACTACATAATAGATAGATAGATAAATAGATAGATAGAGAGACAGATAGAAGCAGGAAGTCAAATGATGAGAAGGTGTTGTGTTTGCGAGAGGCGAGCAGCGCTAAACGCTTACACAGGGGAAAGCTGACGACAGCGGCCAGTAAGGAGATGATTCATAGCTGTCAGCAGTCCTCTCGTGAGAAGGTTCTGTTGCCATGAGGAAGGTGCGGGACACACACACCCTACTACACGAGATTTCAGGAAAGAGAGTTTAGAAGGAGACAAGCGACCCTATAGAGAGGTCGAGACGGAGATTAGCTTGAGAACAGAGAGAGAGAGAGAGAGAGAGATAGCGAGACAGGGAGGTAGCTACCCAGGACTTATACTATTATACCTGTTTAATATTTCCAAGACAAATAAAGATAGTCCCATACTATTCTTTACCTCTCCCGTCACTACATGACATCTGGTGGGGAAACTACTACAAGATATAAAAGCCGCTCGACCACAAGTCTAACATATACTTCTCTACAATTAACTACAAAGTCTTTATGACAGAAGTAGTAGTAATGGTAATAGTACCAGCATTAGTGGCGGTGGTGGTGGTAATTTTTTTTTTTTATGCGAGGAAGAAGGAACCAAAGGCCATGAGCCCGCAGTAACAGTTCCCTCCAAGAGAAAAACAAAATACAATAGAGAGCCAAATTCAAGATCCGATCATTTTGAGATGCCTGGACACACTACGTTTGAAAGACTGGAGATCATAGGCAGCAGGAAATACAGACAGAGGGAGACAGTTCCAGAGCTGACCTGTTGCATAAATGAAAGACTGGGAGTAACGGTTAACTCTTGCATTAGAGAGTTGGACAGAAAAGGGATGAGAGTTTGCTGCCAGACGGGTGCTACGCGCCCGTCGTAGAGGTGGAGGAATGCAAGCAGACAGTTCAGAAGAGCAGCGACCATTAAAGTAGCGATAGAAAAGAGATAAAGATGCAACAGTGCGGCGAAGAGACAGAGGTTGAAGGGAGTCAGTAAGAGGAGGAGAGTTAATGAGACGAAAAGCCTTTGGCTCCACCATATTGAGAAGAGCTGTATGTGGGGAGCCTCCCCACACATGAGAGTTGTACTCCACACAGGGGCGGATAAAACCCCTGTATAGAGTCAACAATTGTGCAGGGGTAAAGAAAGAGCGGAGTCGGCTTAGCACACCCAATCTCTTGGAAGCAGATTTTACAAGAGATGCAATATGATCTTTCCAAGATAAGTCCCGAGTAAATGAAACCCCAAGCATGTTCAAGGATGATGCAGGATTAAGCTGAATATTATTAAACATTAGTGGGTATACCTGTGGAAGATTTTGTCAGGTTGATAGGTGTAAGAACTGAGTCTTGTTCTAATGCTGTCCGCAACAAGGAGAAGGCCTACAAAAGGTACCGGAGCCAACCCACCCCTGAATCACATAATCTTTACGTTTCTGCCCGGAATCGTGCTAAGTCTGTTCTTCGCTCTACTAAAAATAATTTCATCCATACTAAATGCTCTCAACTCTCCAACTCGAATTCTTCCCGCTCCTTCTGGCACCTTGCCAAAAATCTTTCTAACAACTTTACCTCATCATCCTTCCCTCCTCTTTTCTACTCTGATGGTTCTGTAGCTATTTCTTCTACTGATAAAGCAGATCTCTTCGCACAGACTTTCTCCTCCAATTCCACCTTAGACGATTCCGGTGCTGTTCCTCCATCACTTCCCCCCTCTGACTTCCTTATGGCTGACATTAAAATTTCTTCAGTTGATGTATTTTCTGCCATCACTGGCCTCAATACTAACAAGGCATATGGGCCTGATGGGGTCCCTCCTGTTGTTCTCAAGAACTGTGGTTCTGTGCTTACACCCTGCCTAGGCAAACTCTTTCGCCTTTGTCTGTCAACTTGTACCTTTCCTTCTTGCTGTAAGTTTGCTCTCATTCAGCCAGTCCCAAAGAAGGGTGACCACTCCCAACCCTCCAACTATCGTCCAATTGCTTTAACGTCCTGTATTTCAAAAGTTTTCGAGTCAATTCGTAATAGAAAAATTTTAAGGCATCTTTCCTATCACAACCTTCTTTCTGATCGTCAGTATGGGTTCTGTCAGGGACGCTCCACTGGCGATCTTCTCACCTACCTTTCAGACTCCTGGTCATCCTCCTTTCGGGACTTTGGCGAAAGCTTTGCCATTGCACTTGACATCTCAAAGGCTTTCGATCGAGTCTGGCATAAATCTTTAACCCGCCCAGTCCCGGCCACTTTTCGACCACTGGTACCCCCCAATCCCGGGCATTTTTTGACCCTTTTTTTTTTTTTGCTTAAACTTTCGCTTTTGGTCAGAAACAATGGCCGGTGGCAAAGAAAGTGGTCCCCGGGGTCCCTAATTAGCTTAACCAGGTATGCCTTGGTCCCACCTGGCCCCGTGTTCTCCCTAGGCGGTGTGAGCCTCAAACGTTTTCTATGGTATTATAAGTTTGGGAAACCAATGAAAGTAAGTAGAAATGAATTTATTACAAACATAAAAACATGTGATAAAAGAGTATATTGGATTTTATACAAAAATAGAGCAGAAATAAGCATTGTACCATCGTGCGAAACGAGCAAAATCGGCCAACTTGGTCACGATGAATCGCTACCATTCTAAAATCATGATACATATAATTTTTTTTACTTACATAATACTTCTACAATAACATTATACCATTTTACATTTTATTGAACTGTTTTTACGTATTCACAGGCCTTTTGATAACATTTAGCGTAATGTTAGCGCTTATTTACGTAGTGAGTGAACTCGCTGTGACTGTTGTTTCAACTCGTATTGTGCTTTTTCTACTTACATAATACTTTTCTAATATTATTATACACTTTTCAACTTTATAGAACTGTTTTGAGATTATTTCAGGCCTTACGTAAATATATAGCGTAATAATAGCGCATAATAACACACACGGTGAAATCGCTATGACAACTAATTCAACTTACAACCTATTTTTGTACTTACATAATAATTCTACACTAACATTGCACATGTAAACACTTGATATAATTGATATCACATCATTTCTGAACGTACGATGGAACTTAGCGTCATATTTGCGCGTACTTACACAGGGAGTGTTATCGCGATATCATTTGTTTCATCTTACACTAGTAATCAACTTATAAAATACCTTACTACTAACATTACAACATCTTCCACTGTATATAATTCCTATCACATACTGACCAGAATGTGGGTGTACTCATGACATCAATTGTGACAACTTACAGTAATGTTCAACTTATACGTTTTATTCATGCTAACATTACACCCGTTTCCACTTTATTTCCTTGCTATCACATATTTACTGACCAGATTTACACAGTGGGTGTAGTTTTGATAACAATTCTTTCCACTTACACTAATTCTCATCTTATACATTACTTTTCTGAAAAAATAATACCCGTTTCAACTTTATATTTGACTTAGCACCTACTGACTGGCCTTACCATTATCATGAGCGTCATTTCGCCTTCCCACACAGTTTCAGAAGTGTAGGAAATTATGATATTCCTTGAAACAAGGCTGAAGGCACAACGCAACATTGCACTCGACACACTCGTATCTTGTGTCTTTTCTCTGCGTGGATGGTCTGACTGTCGAGTGCTTACATACATGGCAGGGATGCTGGGGTTTACGACGGTTTGGTTCGGAAGGGATTGCGCTGGGGTAGTGGTGGCCTGCAAGACGTAGGGGAGTCTGAGCAGCACGGGGGGCGCGGGGGCGGTGTGGGGGTCTGTCCTGGGCGTGCTGGGCGATTATTTCACGTGCCAGCTCCCTCACAAACCCCTCAAAGGTCTCGGATACTCCGGTGGTCATTGCGTGCAGGTAGTGGGCGTTCAGGACTGTGATGTCGAGCAAGTGGAAAAAGAGTTTCTTGTACCACTTCATCGTGGTCCTAGCACAGTCAACACTTGAAATCATCGAGTCTGACTGATCAACTTGCCTCATGTTCAGATTATAGGCAAGTACAGACTCTGGTTTCCATACGTTGCGCCTCCTCTCGCTACGGTGATCCACGGAGTCTGTGCGGTGCATCAGGGGGCTGTGAACAGTTGATAGGAGGCAAACTTCCCTGTTGTGGTTCCACAGGGTTGCAAGGATGTTATTGGCATGGAAGAAAACCACCTCATTCTTGTCAAGTTTCCTCCCTATCTTGACCATATGGCGACGGTTTCTCTTGACTGTACCACAGACTCCGGTGTCGTGTTGGTGGAGGAACCTAGCTAGAAGAGGGCTAGTATACCATTTGTCCAGGTACAACACATGACCACGATGAAGGTACTCTTCTATCATTGTCTTCACCACGGCCCCAGAGAGTCCTATACTCCGATCTTCTATTATATCTGTCTGTGCGCCCATGTACAAGACTATGTCTTGCACATAACCAGTCTTACAGTCACACATAACAAAGATCTTGAACCCGAAACGGTGTCTCTTGCTGGGTATGTACTGCCTAAAGGAAATATTGCCTCTCCACAACACAAGACTCTCGTCTATGACGAGGTCTCTGTAGGGATAAAATGAGGAGCGGAACATTTCCCGTAAATGATCAAATACCAGCCTAATTCTCCTCATTTTATCGGTGTTATTTGCATTGGCTGGATCATCTGCATCAAAAAAGTGGAGGCGGCCGAGAATAAACTGAAATCTGTTACTACCCATCACCTTTCCAAAGAAAGGTGTGAGGATGATTGGGTCCGTTGTCCAGTAGGCAGGAATTTGATTTTTCCTCACCACACCCATCAAGATTACCAGGGCAAAAAATAGGAACATCTCTGAAATAGTCACGGGATAGTCATACTGTTCTGCATGCTTGCTTGTGGTTCCTAAGCATTCACTTTCAAGGCACTGGGATTGTGAAAAAATATTTGTTTGTTCTACTGTGCGCCCAACAAATGCCTCACCAAAGAACAAGTTGAAAAAATCTAACCGTGACGACCCAGCATTTACACCTGGAGCCGTGCAACCTGACCGCCACTCCTCGGTGAAAGGGTGAATGATGGGAGTAAAATTACTCCCATCCTCCCAGTTCCACGTGACACCACCGTCTCCAGGCACGTCACCATCGTCCCCTTCGTCAGGGTGGGGAGGTGAGGGTGGTGGGGGAGGTTGGGGAGGTGGAGAGCGGCGCCTCTCATCACTCGCACTTCTCTTCCCTCTCCCTTTTCCTTTACCCTTTCCCTTCCCTTTCTTTCCTTTCCCCACATCCTGGGGCTGTGGGGAGGAAGTTTGTGAATATTCAGGGGCGAAAGAAGTGCTGGGGAGTGACTCGACCTCCTCTCCCCTAGGCCTACGAGCACCACGTGCTCGTGCTGCCTCCCTCACACCACTGGCCCCTTCACCCCGCACTACCCCCACACCACTCACTTTCACCCCGCGCTGCCGCCACAACACTTTCCCTTTCTCCCAGCAATCCCACCGCACCACTTGCCACTTCCCCAGACAAAGTACTTTGACCATACCTTAGGTGTCGTCTCGCCCCACCTTCTGATCCACGTGGTGATATTTTCTCCTTTCCCAACCACGCGGCGATATCACGTCCTAGGCCTCCGTCATCCTCATCGTCCTCATCCTCGTCCTGATCAGAAAGATGGAGAGATAGCTGTGCACGTGGTTGGGGAGCAGGCTGGCCTTCCCTTGCCTTACGGTATGTCACATACCGCGTTTTTCGGGGCGAAGGGACCTCCTCATCACTGCTACTTATTTCTTCCTCTGGCTGGACGTAATCGCGATCCACCACATCATCATCGAGTGGAGAATCACTGTCTCCAGTGAAGGCTTCCAGGACGGATGCGATTTCCTCGTCTGAGAGACCTTTCCGCGCCATGTCTGACTTGGGTCACTGCTGGCAGGTGAGTGACCGAGACAAGGGCGAGTGCAGGTCACGCGGGGTCTAGGATGCTGCCCGCCTGGCGGCAGGTAGGGGAGGCTTGGGTACCCGGGCGAAACGAAAATCTTCCGCGAATTTTGAAAATTGTGGAAATTATGAACCTTGCAATTGCAGGACGTTGAAGTACGTCCTCGGGATTAGCTGTGACAAAACGTGAGGACGTGGAAGTACGTCCTCGGGATGGCGCGGGTTAATTTCCAAACTGCCCTCCTACGGTTTCTATCCTTCTATCTGTGCCTTCATCGCTAGCTTCCTTTCTCGTCGTTCTATAGCTGCTGTTGTAGACGGCCATCGTTCTTCTCCTAGATCTATCAACAGTGGTGTTCCTCAGGGCTCTGTCCTATCACCTACTCTCTTCCTTTTATTCATCAATGATCTTCTAAGCTGTACATCTAACCCTATCCACTCATACGCTGATGACTCCACCCTTCACCTGTAGTAGTAGTGGTGGTAATGGTAGTTGTGGTGGTAGTAGCAGTAGTAGTAGTAATAGCAGTAGTAGCAGCAGCAGCAGCAGCAGTAGTAGTAGTAGTAGTAGTAGTAGTAATAATAATAATAATTATAATTATAATAATAATAATAATGATGATGATGATGATGATGATACTGTAGTGACTTCAAGTATGCATTGACAGTGAGAAGACAGGAGATATCAACATCCTTTAATTGCATGAGTAATAATAATAATAATAATAATAATAATAATAATGACTCAAAGTGGAGGTTTTGAGAAGTCCTTTTTTCTGGTTGAGTGTGTAGTTTATTATTATTTTTATTATTATTATTATATATTATTATTATTATTATTATTATTAATGCCATGAGTGTTATTAAATCTAATATTATTTCCTGTCAGTAATTACATATTTTTATTTTTTCAGGCAAGTCAAGTTCCTCTTCTGCCGTACTGCAAAAGCTGTGAGTATAAGAGAATAATTCGCATTGTAAATACACTAAGGTATAGTCAGCCAAAAAAGTCGTTGTCTTCGTTCCGAACCCCGCAAATATTCGAAGAGGTAAGTCGAAGCAGAAGGGATAACTTCACGAGTCTGGCAACTGTGTCAGACCAGACTGTGATGGGGGTGAGTTGTTTGGGGGTGGAGGTGGGGTAATGAAGTGTGTGTGTGCTGTAGTTGTTGTTGGCAATGTAGTCTAGCATTACACCTCAAAGTAAAAGTGCTAAATGTGATATTACACCTGATTTCATACCTGCAAATAATTAAATGTATCGTCAACCTGAAATAATACCTAGATCGTGTAGCCAATCAAACAAATGAAACGACGAGGTGCAACCCCGCTCCCTCCCCACTTTCATCCCACACCCCCTCTGCCGGGTATCAACTAGCCATATGACATCGGAATAGCAGAAAGCTGTGTTTTTACTGTATGTTTAACTTCTGAACATGGCAGGATATATTGTATATATATACCATGTGTGGCCGAGGCATGCGGTGCCTTCACAGAAATAACGAGAAAAGCATTCCACAGATGGTTCGTGTTTTGGTAAAGGGGTAGGAAGCCCATAGATATATATAAGCCTAGATACCGCACGACGCTACTTTAGATGTGTCTGCCAGGCCGCCATCTTGCAATGGTCGCGGCTGACGATGTCGTGTTCCTGACGATGGTCCAAGTTGACCACTATTTACCTAGCAGTGCAGCAACACTGTGCTGCTTTTAGGTGTAGAAAGCGTCGGAATATGTCTATAGTGACACCGATAGCATGAGCGGCTCAAGTCTCTGATTATGCAAACGTCCCTCAGCTGCTTCCCTATCCCCCGAAAGGAGGATGGTGGGTTCCAGAAGTGAAATTTAAACCTGCAGTCCACCGAGTTCACTTTTCAGATGAACCAGGAACCACAATCATTACCACCACAACAGCCATCACCATAACAACCACCACCACAACAACCTTCATCACAACACCAACCACCACCATCACCACAACCACTATCCCCTAGAGCACCACCATCACAAGAATAATCACCACAACAACAACCACCACCACAACAACAATCACCACCACCACCATAACAACCACCACCACAACAGCCACCACCATAGCAACAACCATCACCACAACCACCACCACCATCACCACAACATCCACAACTGCAACAACCGTCAACACAACAGCCACCACCAATACCATAACAACCACCGCCACAACAGTCGCCACAACAG
>NC_137069.1:8018093-8065593 GCF_032717465.1 Coenobita brevimanus | reverse complement strand
ACTCACACACAGGCTTCTAGAACTTTCCACCCACAAGGAACACACGTGATACGTCTCCTGTTTCACCAGAATTTAGGAAAGAGAGGGCAGAAAGAAGCTAGCCATACAACAGACAGGTCGCAGGGAGAAGGGCTTAGCAACTTGAGAGAGAGACAGAGAGAGCGAGACAGAGAGATAGCTAGCGGGACTCTACCCTATACTCCGCACTGTGTGAGAGACTTTGTTAATATTTCCAAGACAAATAATAATAGTCCCATACTATTCTTTACCTCTCCTGTCACTACATGACAAATGGGAAAGAAGATTATCTACTTACAAGCTACTCAAATATAACAACCGCTCGCCCACAAGTCTAATATATATAAAACTCAACTACAAGTAACTACAAAGTCTTTTATGACATTTGGTAGCAGCGAACGTATACGAACCTCGTCTACGAATCAACAGTGAATTCCTACAAAATATCAAGATTGAAAAAAAAAAAAAAATACCTCTCACAACCAACAACACAACCAGCTCCTGACAATTCTCTCCAACCAGCCCCCTCCGTCTCCCCAATCATCATGCTGATGCAGAGGTGAAGTGATCACACGACGCCTTGCAAGTAGTTTAACAAAATATTGATACGATCTTGCAATTTCTATGACGAACCAACGAACTACAACCATCTACAATCAACTACAAATAACAACTCTACAAGTCGTCTGTATAATCTTCTACACGCACCTACAAGTAGCGGCAGGCTTCATCCTACAACGAGTAAATCACAAGAGAAAAGGACCGAGAAAACATTGACAAAGAAAAACGGGACGAACAAACGAAGAGTGAGACCCGACTCATAACCACCAGGCCTCACCCTCCTCTCTCTGCTACATCCACCCAACTTCCACTGCTGACACAGGAGTCAAGAGGTCGAGACGACGAAGCAAATACCAAGTCCATATTCACAACTCATCTTACTCATCTTCACTCAAGTTACTCATCGCTACTCATTCACTCACCACAGCTACCAGTGTGGGAAGCCGACGTCACCATGTGCTGAGATGACATCACAACGCGAGTCTGCCATGCCAAGCAACGTTTGACTGACACCAGGCACCTCTCACCCACTACTCATTACTCATTATTCACATAGCTCCTACTCATACTCATTTATTTTCACAGTTAAGTTGGAAATTCGACGTTCTATGCTGAGGTTTGCCTGGGACAGCTGTTAACCACCACAAGCACCAGGCCATGGAATTTCCAGAGTAATATCGTCCATCAGCACACCACTAGAATTATCGAGAGATCTTCAATCAAACCTGTATTTTTCTTCCGAGATCGACTTTTGTATCGACACACCTCTACGATCTGTATCAAGTGGGTAAAATTATACTTACTCATTTCTTCTCAGTGCTAAAATTAGCTATATTCAACTTATTTACTCATCTATTTTGTTAGGACATAAATAAACTACAGGCGTATTTCATAACACCATATCTTAATGACAGGAATATTTTCGCCACCACCCACGTTAATACCAGATGACACACAATTTGCCACAACAACAGACTCACAATTAAGAGAGCCCCAGGCAACACACCAGATGACACACAAATTGCCACAACAACAGACTCACAATTAAGAGAGCTTCAAGGCAGCCCACCCCTTGTACAAACCTCACCACACACTAAAGATCAAGAAACAAATACGGCAGTTTCAGATGATGAGTGGGAAACCCCCTCTAACGTAGAAAGTGCGGACTTGGCCGCTGCCTTGCACACGTATGCCAATATACTTAACAGGGTTCACCGGTCCGGTCGTACATATTCCACCATTCCCTCACACAACGATAAACACGTCCAAGTTGAATTAACAGAGCAAACAGTAAAAATGAATCAAGAAACAAATACCGCTGATCTAACAACCACACCTCACGTGTTTGTGTATCACGAGGATAAAACTGCCCCAAAATTCTCTGGCACAGACAAAGATCGCATTGATGTCATTTCATTAGTCAGTCAGTGCGAACAAATGTTCATCAAGCGCCACATACTAGATGAACAAGAGAAAATTGCTATTTTTTCATCTTGCATAAGCCAGGAAAGATGTCCAGCGAGCAACTTGCTTCGCTCCGACAAGCTCCATCGTGCTAGGACATATGATGAATTTAAAACTGAATTTCTGAAGAAATTTTCTGGAGGTATGAACTTCTTGCCAGGTATAATTCCAGAATTACATAAAATTGTAGATCTTGTAAGGGAGCACACTACAAACCATGTGCTCAGTGAAATAACTGCTGATGTCTCCACAATCAAGAGAACATTATTAGCTACTTTGGAAAATTCTAATTGGATAACAGATGATGGAAAGATGTCCCCAGACCTCGTCGTGGACATCATTGGTTATGTAGCTGCCTTGTGTAAATTACCTGATAGGACCCTTAAGATCGCTAAGACGATTGCGTACACCCCAGGAATGTGCTTGCTAGACTTAATGAACGAGGTAGAGATGCAGTGCAGTAAAGCAGGTATGGTCGACACACATGCACATTCTGGTAGAATGAGTGTACCTGAGACAGTATCAGCTGTGAAAACATCTACACCGACCCCAAACAGAGAACAAAATCGATCGCGACCAGAAATCAGGCAGACCAAACAAGCAAACGTGACAAGGCCTCGTTCCCAGACGCCTTCCTACAGGCAGTTTCATAAGTTTTCGCGCAGCCCGAGCAGGTCTCGCGCCATAAACAACACTTCTTATGGGAAATCACCTCGTAGGTCACAGTCAAGGGATAGGTCCATTCTATGTCATTATTGTGCAAAACCAGGACACACAAGGTATGAATGCTTTATCAAGGCAAAAGAGGACAAACAAAAGACACAAGGATTTGGTCCTTACTGTAGGCATCATAGATATCAAGGGCACTGGACCAGTGATTGCAAAACATTAGAAAAAATTGTGTGTGTTCAAATCGGGGGAAGACCAAGTCATGACAAAAAACGAACAAACGTAAAGAAAAACAAGGCTAAACTTCACATGAGGCATGTTGGGAAATGAGTGTATCTTGATACCAGCTGTATGTGAGGATCAAAACGTTTCCTTATTTTTAGATACAGGCTCTTCAGTGAACTTATTAACACATGAAGAACTAAATAGAATTCTTAAAAATAAAAAGAAAGTAACTTTTCTGGATGAAGCTGATTTAGATTTATACACAGTAGATGGACAAGAGATTACAGTGAAGGGTGTGATAAGATTAAATATCAGTTTCACAGAAACTACAAGACCATTCTCTGCATTTTTCTATATCGTTGAAAACTTAGCAATTAAAGCTCATATGTTACTGGGCTTAAGATCCATGAGAGCTGAGAACATAACTATACTCCCACAAATGAATGGAATAGACTTTGATAATGAATTCATAGAGGAAATAACTTCAGAGCCCTCACCGACTGGTAGAAGAGAGCCAAAAAGAATTGGTAATATTAAAGGCTTAAACAAACATACACAAACAGATGAGTGTATAGATCCACTCCCACCACCAACCCCATCCTCCAGAATTAGTGACCCAGATAACAGTACTGATTTATCAATTTTTCCAGCCCATCTCACTAATGATTTAGTTATACCACCAAATTCATACATGAAGGTTACCATAAAGAGCAAATTACGGAATAGTACTGTTCTTGTCTTAGAAGAATTATGTAAAGTGAAGAGATTGTCAGTAGAAAACGCATTATGTCATACGAACGACGAAGGGCAAACTCAGATATTCATAATTAATCACATGAATGGGGAAGTTGAGTTGAAAAAGGGAACTTGCATAGTTAATATTGAAAAATGTCCCGCCCCTGTGAAGGAAATAGTTATAGCTGGAGTAACAAATGAGATAAAATCTACGGATAGAGAAAGAATAAAAGAGAATTTAATTCACTCAGGTGAATTTGATGAAGAAAATGATTTGTTAACCCGCTGGAAACACACAGGGACACCGTAGCATTGCCCGGAGAACAATTAGGGTGTACTAACTTGATTAATCACATGATTAATGTGCACCCAGAAACACCACCAATTTTCGTACCAGCTTACCGCATACCACACTCCCAACGTACACTTGCAAATCAGTATGTCGATGAAATGTTAAAACTTGGAATTATTGAGCCTTCAGTCTCCCCGTGGAATGCCCCCTTATTCTTCATGCCCAAACGAAATGGAGAAATGCGTGCGGTAGTAGATTACCGTAAACTAAATAATCACACAATCCCAGACAGATTTCCCATGCCATTGCTAAGTGATGTTCTACAGAATATTGGTCCTGAGAATAATAAATTCTCGACCATCGATCTCCTAAACGGCTACTATCAGATTCCGGTATCTAAGGAGTCACGTAAATACACTGCCTTTTCAACAAACAGAGGCCATTATCAATATACAAGAATGCCAATGGGACTGAGGACAGCCCCAGGCACATTCCAGCGTCTTATGAATTACGTATTGTCCGGAATTTTAGGACAAGGAATATTTGTTTATCTTGACGATATTATAATCGCAACGAAGAATATTAAGGATCATCTCAGGAAATTAGACTTACTCTTACAAAAGCTTAGTGATGCTGGATTAAAAACTAAACTTTCCAAATGCAAATTTTGCTTTAAGGAAATAAATTTCTTAGGCCACAAATTAAGTTCTGATGGTATTCACACCACTGGTGACAAAATACAGGCAGTGAGAGATTTTCCTGAACCCACTACGACTGACGAAGTTAGACAATTTTTAGGTCTGGCTGGGTACTATAGGTCATTCGTACCACAGTTCTCTCATATAGCCTTTCCTCTATTCCAACTATTCAAAAAAAAAATGCTGTATTCCAATGGGAAGAAGAACAAAAAAGGGCATTTAACAATCTAAAAATTAAACTAACAAATGCACCTTGTTTAGCATATCCAGATTACACAAAATCATTTCTTATTTGTACAGACGCATCAGTTAAAGGATTAGGGGCTGTACTGATGCAGGAAGATAAAAGAGGACAGAATCAACCAATTGCATTTGCCAGCAGACAAACAAGAGGTGTGGAGAAAAATTATTGCACTACAGACTTAGAGGCACTTGCAGTGGTTTTTGCATTACAAAAGTTTCGAGATTTGGTATATGGTTACGAAATCCACTTATTCACCGACCATAAACCACTGGTGGGTATGTTTAAAGAAAAACTCCTTTCTGGGAGGAGAGCAAGATGGAAATGTACAGTTGAAAACTACAATGTACAAATTCATTATATACAAGGTAAAATGAACATAGTAGCTGACGCATTATCTAGGAACCCGAACACAATTCAGGTTGCGGCGTTAGATCTCAAAGGAAATATCCCAAACCACGAGGATATGGCAAAGGCACAAAGACTTGACCCAATATGGTCTAAAGTAATATACAAGTTAGAAAGTGGAGATGACATACAATTACCCAAACTGCATGTCCCACTTGAACAATTCACAATGGTCAATAATACATTATACAAAATTAACTCTAAACAACCAAAACACCAAAGAAATACTAACCAGTTGGTAGTACCTAATGACATGATACCCCAAGTATTACGATTGATACACGACAGCCCGCATGCAGGACATCCTGGAAAGGATAAGACATTCAACCAAGCCCAGCTATTATATTACTGGCCTTCATTACGAAAAGATATAAACAATCATATAGACAGATGCGAATCATGTGCGAAACACAAAGGATACCCAATCACACCTGCACCGATGGGAAATTACCCTGTACCACATCAACCATGGGACGTTGTCGCTGTTGATTTACTCAAGATGCCATTATCATACAATAATAACCTATATTTATTCGTAGCAACGGATCATTTTTCCCGTTATGTCATTTTAGCTCCAATTAAAGATAAGACAGCAGAGACAGTAGCAAAGGCAATAACAGATAATGTAATATGTCGCTTTACTACCCCAAAGGTACTAATAAGTGATAATGGAGGAGAATTTAATTCTGAGATCTTACAAGAAATATGTAAACAATACAACATCAAAAAGGTTAACGTTTTGGCCTATCACCCAGCATCGAATGGGTTGGTAGAGAGACAAAATAAAAAGTATTAGATGTGCTACGACACATTCTCAGTGAAAATTATGCAAGCTGGGATGATTGGATTCCCAGAGTAGAAGCCTCAATTAATGGGTCTATAAATAAATCCATCGGTGACACACCACATTTCATTATATATGGCACAGATAAAAAATTACCATATGAGCTCCTAGAAGGTGACAGCATGCCTATATACAATTACGATGATTACTCTAAACTCCGTTTACGTGAATTCCAGGACATTCACAAAAGAGTCAAAAAACAATTAACGATGTCCAAGGAAGAAATGACGGAGGCATTTAACAAGAAGGCAAAAGATTCACCTATCAGCTTAGGAGACATTGTTTACGGTGTCATTCATATGAGAGACAATAAATTATCCCCAAAATTTGAGGGCCCATACACAGTAATTAACATAAAAGCAAACAAAGTTTTAATTAAGTCACTTTCACATGGCGAGGAGAAACAAGTTCATATTGACCACTTAAAACGAGTTTCAAGGGAATTATCCCATAATTATTCAGCCTCGGATACAACCGAACAGGTGAACGTACCTCAAGAAACCAAGCAAGAACACATCAATGATTACAAAAAGAAATTAAGGTCATATACCAAACAATCGAACATAGGTGCAACTGTTCCAATCAAATCTACAGTACATTATTTACGAGAATTAAATATCGATTTAAACTCCTTCTATAAATGAAATAACAATCAACCGTAACGCACATCATCACTATCATCGACCACAGCATGATAGGAAATTAATAGATTTTTTTTTTTCGGTAGGTTACGATGAAGGGACTTATGCCATGGATTCTCCTCTACATAGCAAGAGGATATGCGCACTTAGACCCCCAACACATAGTACGACAAGGATGCCTCATAGCTCCAACGGCCACGACTACAATCGTTAAGGACGTCATGAGTACTGAAATAAGTCTAGATTATTTGTATGAATTACCTACTTATCTAGACAGACTTGCGACGCCGATGCGAACTCTGGACTTCATGATAGGAAATTATGTTTCACAACCACATAACACCAAGGAAGTGAATGAAATGGTAAAGTTAGCGAAATGGAAACTAGAACAGGCAAAGTCAACTATGCTCATCATGATCCAAGATCTCCCATCTTATGGAACGGAGGTACTGAGCGACAGGAACAACATCACCCGTACTCGCCAAAAGCGCGGTTTGTTCGACTTGGGTGGCACAGTTCTTGGGAACATCTTTGGATTGGCTACAGAGGATGACCTTAAAGAAATAAACAACAAATTTAATAAGATAGCTCAGGTACTAACATACCAAGATAAATTCATCACAGGACAGAACTCAGCAATGAAGACAATTGTGAAAAATCTGAAACAAGCAGAAAACATAGCTCTCGAGAGTGTAGATAAAGTAAATGAATTGGAGGGAAACGTTACACTTTTCCAACACTTCTCCATCATCACAGAACATATTGACACGATTCTACTACAATTAGATAACACTAGAGATCGTTTCAGGGCACTTATGCAAGGAATTTCGAATGCTGGTGATGGCAAGATCACAATTGACTTACTCCCAGTTCATGAGCTACGTCAGATAGTTAGTCAAGGCATACATAAACATAAATTGAAGCCGTTGTTCCGCAGTAGGGAATTTACGCAATATTACCCGTATTTAGAAGCAACACTAACACCAACATCAGTGGTAGTTCATGTACCATTCATCACTGAAGACCTGTTCACAGTATACCAGATACACCCCTTCCCCTATAAAAATAACAACACTTTGGTCATCATCAACATCAACACAGACACCGAACTCATCATGGTCTCCAAAAGACGGGACACTGTCACTTTCGCAAGTGAATCAACGATTGAACGAAAGTGCCGCATATCCTTACATGCTGTTCATCTTTGTCCTGCGTACATTTTCACGTTTCAGCCTACTGATACAGTCCCTTGTGAAATGGCTATCATCAGAAATGACAATATTCATCATCATTGCAACTTCACTTTTGCTCCAGATAAACTTGTACACCATCAACGCATTGGACACTCACAGTTTTTATTTCCCTCATAACACATCAGTTTACATAGTCTGTCCAGATATACCACCATCTCATACATCAGCATCAGGATTATACATAGCACCAGACTACTGTGCGGTATTTACACCAGCCATGTCTACTTTATCCACCATCAATCACTACGCCATTCTCAATCATACACACAAACATTTCCACCCACTGCCTGATATGAACTTAAACATGAGCACAAGTATTAAGCTGACTTCACCTAAGTTTGAAACTATGCAGCTGATCAATGAAACAATGAAGCCCTGGGAAGATTTGAGTTTGAGTATGTTCAACCCATATTATGTGTATAGCCCAGCACCTACTGTCTTTATAATTGTCTGCATTGTAGTTGCAGTATTGCTGTTCGCAATGCACAGAATGCATGCAAGAATTGCTAATTTGGAGTCATTATTTAGTGGGGGGAGAGTTAACATCCAATCTAACCCCACTGAATGAAGTTTACATTTTTTGTTTTTAGTATTAATTTTATATATATATATATATATATATATATATATATATATATATATATATATATATATACAAAGAAGAATGACCCATGTATGGCATACCAGTACCATTATCTTTAAATGAAATATTAATAACTCTTACCATAATCTTAATTTTAAACTATTTTTTTTTTCTTGCATGTATGCATTTCACTACAATGGCCCAAGTACATACTGTATTACAGTTAAATAATTTACCTTAATGCATTTATTCAAATATGTATACAACTTGTTTAAAATGTAATATTACTAAATAATCACTATTTACTATAAATATTATATGTATACAATATTCATACGATTATGTTACTTTTACAAAATTATGTATTTCACTTAATTAGCTTATAAGTTCATTATAATGTGTATATAGTGTGTAGTAATATGTTAGGACTATTAACTGTCGATGGTACGCCATTTTCGCGTGACCAAGCAATGTATTGGGACTCCATATTGTAGTTACAAATCATAATAGATAGATAGATAAATAGATAGATAGACAGCTCTATGCGAGCCTGGGAATGGGAAATGAGCTTGCAAATTACACTGAGGAAAGCTGACGACAGATTACGAAGTGGCCAGTAAGGAGATGATGCAGTTAGTTGTCAGCAATCCATCGGTGAACAAAGCCTTAGTGACCATACACACACATACACACATACTCACACACAGGCTTCTAGAACTTTCCACCCACAAGGAACACACGTGATACGTCTCCTGTTTCACCAGAATTTAGGAAAGAGAGGGCAGAAAGAAGCTAGCCATACAACAGACAGGTCGCAGGGAGAAGGGCTTAGCAACTTGAGAGAGAGACAGAGAGAGCGAGACAGAGAGATAGCTAGCGGGACTCTACCCTATACTCCGCTCTGTGTGAGAGACTTTGTTAATATTTCCAAGACAAATAAAAATAGTCCCATACTATTCTTTACCTCTCCTGTCACTACATGACAAATGGGAAAGAAGATTATCTACTTACAAGCTACTCAAATATAACAACCGCTCGCCCACAAGTCTAATATATATAAAACTCCACTACAAGTAACTACAAAGTCTTTTATGACACAGGTACTTAGACTCTATAGCCAATGATAATAATGGTTAATAATCTATCTATCTATCTATCTATTGCCAGACGCCATAATCCCGTACGGGGTGGCCATTTGACTTTGAGTTATTTGTTTTACGGGGAAGGGCACTAACCGTCCACCAACCCACTTGTTGACACGTAGGGAGCACGTATAGTTTGGTTATATGGTTACCACCCAGCGTTGTAAATGGTTTCCTGGCCTACAGGAAACCATAATAATAATGATAATATTAATAATAATAATAGCAGTAATAGCAACAACTCCAACAACAACAGCAGCAATACTACTACTACTACTACTACTACTGCTACTGCCACCACTACTACTAATCCATATTATAATGATCCGACTTCTGTATGTTTGTGGATTTGTCGTTACCTTAGCACTGCAACAGCAAAAACGTTACATGTAACGCAAATTATTGTTGGAGCAAGGTACCATTGAAACGCTCTGACCTGAAAAATAAAACAATTCCCATGCCAATCCGGCCACCTTTTCTCGAGTTATGACTCATTTCTAAAGGCAGGAAGTAACTTGACATCGTGCAGAGGCCACCTTCAGCGAGAAATAATAATAATAATAATAATTATAATAATAATGATAATAATAATAATATGATAATAATAATATCTAGAGGCCCCCAAGGGGGGAATCACACCAGCCGCGAGCCTATACTTATCTAGCGTGGCTCAGAATATGACCTTAACCTACTTTCACCAATATCAAACTCGTAGATTTTCATCTTTACTACACACCTGTAAAATTTTATGATATCTTGAGCGATTGCGAAGTTATTGTGCTAACAGGCACACAGACAGACAGACAAACTGAAAACAATACTTGTATGAGATTTTCATCCCTACTACAAACCTGTAAAATTTTGTGATGATATCTTGAGAGGTTGCGAAGTTATCGTGGTAACAGACACACAGACTTGACCTATTTTCACCAAATTCCAACTCGTGATTGATTTTCATCCCTACTACACACCTGTAAAATTGTTTGATGACATCTTGAGCCGTTGCGAAGCTATCGTGCTAAAAGACACAGACAGACAGAAACAGACATAAATTGAAAACAATACCAGTCTCGCTGTCGCGACTGGTAAAAATAATCAGAACTTCCATTACACTGCCAAACTATAACAGACAACTCCTCCATTAACGAAGATAGAAAATTAATATATTTTTAAAAATCTTTAATATTACAAATGCACAAAATTCTGAGTTATTTTGTTAAACTGATGTGTGAATTAATGTAGAGATCAAAAGGATGCTTGTGTGTGTGTGTGTGTGTGATGATAATGGCTACGATTACTGTGTAGTAGTAGGGTTATTGTTGTTGTTCTTGTTGATGATGATGATGGTTTATGTTAGATATGAGATTATGATGATTATGATTATGATAACATTTGAGATAGAGGCGATGATGGTGATGATGATGGTGATTAATATCGGCCGCCTTTGCAAGACAGAGGGATAATGTTTTTGCCCGCCTCTGTGTGTGTGTGTGTGTGTGTGTGTGTGTGTGTGTGTGTGTGTGTGTGTACATGTTCCCATTATATCTCATGAACGGCTTGAGCTATCAACATGAACCCTTCTGGGCCAAAATCTTGGACTTGGCCAACAGCATATTCTGGCGGGCATTAACATTTGGCTCCCGAATGCTTTTCTTTCCCTACTATATTTGTGATAGGCAGCAACAACAACCCCACCACCACTACCACCACCACCATCACAACAACAACAACAACAACAGTGTGGTCAATTGCGGTAAACAGCATCCTGGGTGGATTCCATTTTCCTGCCATTTACACGGCCGAGGCAAAATGTGGCTGATATTATTATTACGCCAACCCACCCAACCCAAGCCAGTAAAGCCACCTCTAACTGGCTGTGTTGTGGCTTTATTCCGGCCTTACTGACTGGCTTCATTTTACAACGAGTGTATATTTCACTGGTTTTATCTCTCTTTACTTTAAACGTTGTCTCGACAGATTTATCATATTGATTATTTAACCACTGGCTTTATCTTACTTTATCTTACTGACTTTTCTCCGTCTGACTGGCTTTATGCTATTTCTTTATTTGTAGTGGCTTTACTTTTGGTGGCTTTGTTGGTCTCTTCCTGTCTCTTTTAGTCTCGCATCATTTCGCCAGTCAACTAACCATCCCTGTAAAACCACCCCTGCTGGCTTTTTTGACGGTGGCTTTGATAGATCGCTGTATTTCACTGGCTTTACTATCTATGTATCTATGCCACTGCCTTAATGTCCTTTTCTTGGCTTTATTGTTTAGGTGGCTTTCTGTAACTGTCTTTACCTTATCATTTTCTCACTCCCTGCAAAGCCACGCACTGCCAAGCCTCACACATGCTCTATCTACAGTGGCTTTATGCTCTCTGACTTCACTGTGGTTTTATCTCACTGACTTTACCTGGGCACTGTACTAAATGATTGTTTTATTGCTTTATTACTATATTACATTACTCGCTACAGAACCACTCACACGCCCTCTGTAAAGCCACACCAAGCCTCGTACTGACTATATTTACGGAGGCTTTACTGTCTTAACTGGCTTTATTGACAGTGACGTAACCTTTGTGGCTTATCACACTGGCTTTATTGACTATCTTTTTTCCTGGCATATTATCTGACTTTATTAGCGCACTGAAGTCACTTTCGTCGTGTTATTGACTCACTGAAGTTATTTTTGTGGTCTTATTAACTAAATCTGTTTTCTTGGATTTATTGGCACACTTAAGTCATTTTTCCTGTTGTATTGACTCACTGACTTTATTGACTCACTGATTTTATTGACCCAGACTGTCTTACTAACTACATTTTGTTTAGTCTGTGTGGATATATTTTTCCATTAGATATGCCTCACTGGCTTTATTGAAACACTAGCTCTTTCTCAGTGATTTTGCAATTACTGGCTTTACTTAGTGGCTTTATTTTCACTGTTTCACTGGCTTTGTATTTCACTGGGTTTACCTCGGGCTCTTTTTTTTTTTTCCCGTTGTTACTGGTATTGCGGTATTTTGAGAGAGAGAGAGAGAGAGAGAGAGAGAGAGAGAGAGACAGACAGACAGACAGACACAGACAGACAGACTATGGAAGACCGCAAGTACGAGTATAAGACAAATTAGATAATTAGTTTATTAATACATTGTAAACATCTCTCTCTCTCTCTCTCTCTCTCTCTCTCTCTCTCTCTCTCTCTCTCTCTCATTGTATTTTCCTTTTCTTTTACTGCAGATAATAGAGTAAGACTTTCTAATTGTCTTAAGGCCGGACTATCTCGTAGCCGTAAAGCATACTCTCTCTCTCTCTCTCTCTCTCTCTCTCTCTCTCTCTCTCTCTCTCTCTCTCACTTTACTGCCACAATAAAGCCAGGCAGCATTGGGGTGCGTGTAATAGAGAGAGGCATTTATCTGACTAAAGCTACGGGAGGGTAAAGCTGGAGAGAGAGAGAGAGAGAGAGAGAGAGAGAGACTGCATTCATCCCCCTAAGTAGGTAAGATTTGGGATTATATAAGAATGGGTTCGAGTACTACGTCCACAGCCATTCAGTGTGTGTGTGTGTGTGTGTGTGTGTGTAAATAAGTTCGAAATACTCAGAAAACACATCATCATCATCATCATAATCACCATCATCGTTGTCGTCGTTGTCGTCGTCGTCATCATCATCGTTCTCCCTCTCCTCCTCCACCACCACCATCTTCTCCTCCTCCTCCTCCACCACCACCATCTCTTCCTCCACCACCACCATCTCCTCCTCCACCACCACCATCTCCTCCTCCTCCTCCTCATCATCATCATCGTCATCATCATCATTTTTTTTTTTTATGCGAGGAAGAAGGAACCAAAGGCCATGAGCCCGCAGTAACAGTTCCCTCCAAGAGAAAAACAAAATACAATAGAGAGCCAAATTCAAGATCCGATCATTTTGAGATGCCTGGACACACTGCGTTTGAAAGACTGGAGATCATAGACAGCAGGAAATACAGACAGAGGGAGACAGTTCCAGAGCTGACCTGTTGCATAAATGAAAGACTGGGAGTAACGGTTAACTCTTGCATTAGAGAGGTGGACAGAAAAGGGATGAGAGTTTGCTGCTAGACGGGTGCTACGCGCCCGTCGTAGAGGTGGAGGAATGCAAGCAGACAGTTCAGAGGAGCAGTGACCATTAAAGTAGCGATAGAAAAGAGATAAAGATGCAACAGAGCGGCGAAGAGACAGAGGTTGAAGAGAGTCAGTAAGAGGAGGAGAGTTAATGAGACGAAAAGCCTTTGACTCCACCCTATTGAGAAGAGCTGTATGTGGGGAGCCTCCCCACACATGAGAGTTGTACTCCACACAGGGGCGGATAAAACCCCTGTATAGAGTCAACAATTGCGCAGGGGTAAAGAAAGAGCGGAGTCGGCATAGCACACCCAATCTCTTGGAAGCAGATTTTACAAGAGATGTAATAAGATTTTTCCAAGATAAGTCCCGAGTAAATAAAACCCCAAGCATGTTCAAGGATGATGCAGGATTAAGCTGAATATTATTAAACATTAGTGGGTATACCTGTGGAAGATTTTGTCAGGTTGATAGGTGTAAGAACTGAGTCTTAGATGCATTAAAGACAACCATATTATTTTTACCCCAGTCAGAGATACGAGCCAAGTCAGACATTAGGTGTGCCATAGCCTCATCCCTTGTTTGTTGAAGTAACTGTTGAGATGGGCGTTGCGGGAACCGAATGGAAAGGTGAAGGGTGGAGTCATCAGCGTATGAGTGGATAGGGTTAGATGTACAGCTTAGAAGATCATTGATGAATAAAAGGAAGAGAGTTGGTGATAGGACAGAGCCCTGAGGAACACCACTGTTGATAGATCTAGGAGAAGAACGATGGCCGTCTACAACAGCGGCTATAGAACGACCAGAAAGGAAACTAGCGATGAAGGCACAGATAGAAGGATAGAAACCGTAGGAGGGCAGTTTGGAAATTAAAGATTTATGCTAGACTCGATCGAAAGCCTTTGAGATGTCAAGTGCAATGGCAAAGCTTTCGCCAAAGTCCCGAAAGGAGGATGACCAGGAGTCTGAAAGGTAGGTGAGAAGATCGCCAGTGGAGCGTCCCTGACGGAACCCATACTGACGATCGGAAAGAAGGTTGTGATAGGAAAGATGCCTTAAAATTTTTCTATTAAGAATAGACTCGAAAACTTTTGAAATACAGGACGTTAAAGCAATTGAACGATAGTTGGAGGGTTGGGAGTGGTCACCCTTCTTAGGGACTGGCTGAATGAGAGCAAACTTCCAGGAAGAAGGAAAGGTACTAGTTGACAGACAAAGGCGAAAGAGTTTACCTAGGCAGGGTGTAAGCACAGAAGCACAGTTCTTGAGAACAACAGGAGGGACCCCATCAGGCCCATATGCCTTGTTAGTACTGAGGCCAGTGATGGCAGAAAATACATCAACTGAAGAAATTTTAATATCAGCCATGAGGAAGTCAGAGGGGGGAAGTGTTGGAGGAACAGCACCGGAATCGTCTAAGGTGGAATTGGAGGAGAAAGTCTGTGCGAAGAGATCTGCTTTATCAGTAGAAGAAATAGCTACAGAACCATCAGAGTAGAAAAGAGGAGGGAAGGATGATGAGGTAAAGTTGTTAGAAAGATTTTTGGCAAGGTGCCAGAAGGAGCGGGAAGAATTCGAGTTGGAGAGTTGAGAGCATTTAGTATGGATGAAATTATTTTTAGTAGAGCGAAGAACAGACTTAGCACGATTCCGGGCAGAAACGTAAAGACAATGTGATTCAGGGGTGGGTTGGCTCCGGTACCTTTTGTAGGCCTTCTCCTTGTTGCGGACAGCATTAGAACAAGCGTGATTAAACCAAGGCTTTCTTGCGTTAGTCAAAGGATATGAGAAAGGAATGTATGCTTCCATGCCCGAGAGAATAACCTCTGTAATGCACAAGGCACACTCAGATGGCTCACGGCCATGGAAGCAATAATCATTCCAGGGAAAATCAAAGAAGTACTGCCTGAGGGCCTCCCAGTCCGCGGCTCCAAAATGCCACAGACGACGCTTCCCTGGAGGGTCCACAGGCCGTACCGGAGTGATAGGACAGGTTAAGATAATAAGGTTGTGATCGGAGGAGCCCAACGGAGAGAAAAGATTAACAGAGTAAGCAGAAGGATTAGTTGTGAGGAAGAGGTCAAGTATGTTGGAGCTCTCTCCAAGGCGGTCAGGGATACGGGTAGGGTGCTGTACAAGCTGCTCTAGGTCATTAAGGATAGAAAAGATGTAGGCTTGTTCACCAGGTGGATCCGTGAAAGGAGAGGAGAGCCAAAGGTGGTGGTGAACATTGAAATCTCCAAGAATGGAGATTTCAGAGAAAGGAGAAATGGACAGAATGTGTTCCATTGTAGAAGTAAGATAGTCGAAGAATTTTTGATAGTCGGTAGAATTAGGGGATAAGTAAACAGCACAGATATATTTAGAGAATGACAGGAAAGCCGAAGCCAGAGTGTGGAGAATTCAGAAGAATCAAGTTCAGGAACACGAGAGCAAGATAAGTCGTTGCGTATGTATACACAACAGCCACCTTTGGCTTTGAAATGAGTATAGAGAAAGTAGGAGGATACAGAAAAGGGTTTGCTGTCAGTTGCCTCAGACAGCTGAGTCTCCGTTAGAAAAAGAAGGTGAGGTTTAGAGGAGGAGAGGTGGTGCTCAACAGAGTAAAAGTTAGATGAAAGGCCGCGAATGTTGCAGAAATGAAGAAGAAGAGAGTCAGACAGTGGTTCCAGGCACCTCGAGTCGTCACCGGGAGAGGGGCAGATGGCGGGGGCATTTATGGTCCCCCCCCCCTGGGGACTCCGAGGCTGGGTGAATTGACGCCATTTTTGTTAATTTAGAATAGGAAGTGTAGTGTGTACTGTGCATGTAGTTGGGTGAAGATAGTTAGAGAAATTGTACTGGAGAGCATGCTGGCCTACTCTCTGTGTAACTGAGACACTGAAAAAGTTCAGCAAAGGGGGATGGTCAGGAACTAGTCCTGAGGGCTGATGAAACGGGAGCTCCAGCACTCCCTGTCATCATAGTGTAAGACCTATATGTTGACCTCTCTCTCTCTCTCTCTCTCTCTCTCTCTCTCTCTCTCTCTCTCTCTCTCTCTCTCTCTCTCACACACACACACACACACACACACACACACACACACACACACACACGTGAGAAATAACGAAACCATCCACACAAGCCTTCACCACCAGCTCTAGCCGTCTAATGGACACTTAGGTCTGTGTGTGTGTGTGTGTGTGTGTGCGCCGATACATACACACCTCCCTTCTTACTCCAAATCTCAATTTTGTTCACTGCCAGCCTCTTCCTCTCACTCCATCTCTCCATTGTGCTCTCTATCTGCCTCTTCCTCTCCATCTCTTCATCTTGTTCTCTGTCTGCCTCTTCCTCTCACTTCATCTCTTCATCTCGTCCCCTGTCTGCCTCTTCCTCTCGCTCCATCTCTCCATCTTGTCTTCTGTCTGCCTCTTCCTCTCACTCCATCTCTCCATCTTGTCTTCTGTCTGCCTCTTCCTCTCGCTCCATCTCTCCATCTTGTCTTCTGTCTGCCTCTTCCTCTCACTCCATCTCTGGGCTGCCACTCAGATACCCTGGTTGTCCATCTGTTAACTGTTCTACAAAGACATGACCTGCCCACATCCATTTATGCTTTTGGATTATGCTGATTATGTCCTCTACTTTCCTGTATTACCTCATTCAAAATTCCTTTTATCTTTTTTTTATCACTGTCACACTCCTAACATAATACTTCCCATTCTCCTTTTTTTTTTTTAGTTTACGTTTCAAGGATTTTGTTAAACTCAAAATTGCAGTTTACATGTTAAGGACATAGTGATTGGATACCCATTTCTCTCTCTCTCTCTCTCTCTCTCTCTCTCTCTCTCTCTCTCTCTCATTACACACAGGCAATTTCATTTCCTTTTTCACCTCATTCTCTCATGAACTGCAGCCTTCATTAACTGACAGTATCTTTCATCCCAGTCACAGGCATTTTAATTCACGTCCGACTTTTACTTGGAGGAATTTAATATATCAGTTGACTATATATATCTTAAATCCCGGTATATATCTGGTGAATATATATCTTTTACATGTTTATCTTCTAATATATCTGTTTATTTTTTTGGTGAACATTTTCATCATCATCATGTCCCGTTTTCCAAGCTTTCCCTTCTAGTAACCTAATCTTTCCCATCATTTTTTTAATTAACTTACCTTTACCTTACCTTTCCCATCATTTTTAATTAACTTACCTTTACCTAACATTTCCCATCATATTATTTTAAATAACTTACCTTTACCTAACCTTTCCCATCATTTTTTTTTAATTAACTAGCCTTTACCTTACCTTTCCCATCATTTTTAATTACCTTACTAAACCTTCCTTGAGCTACCCTAATCTAACTTACCTTTACGTGACCTTCCCTGACTTGACTTAACCTCACCTAACGCCTCTCAGCCAATCGTTCCCAACCTTCCTTTATATAACCTAACCTAACCCAACCCAACCTAACCTAACCTAACCTAACCTAACCTAACCTAGCCTAGCCTGATCTAACCTAGCCTAACCCACCTAACTCCCTGCTTTTGGAAATGTCGTTGAGAAGTGAGGTAGGACTTGATAATTTGGGGTCTGAAACTCAATAATTGTGGTTTGATGTTTGCTGTCATGGAGAGAGAGAGAGAGAGAGAGAGAGAGAGAGAGAGAGCGTTTAATAATTGGAGGCTTGAAAATGCGCAACTTCTGGATCGAAAAAAGGCCCGAGAGAGAGAGAGAGAAAGAGAAAGAGAGAGATGAGTAAGGTGAAGATGTAGAGATGGGGTGGGAAGGAAGCAGAAAGTATGCGAATAGAAGAGGAAGAAAAAAATGAGAGACAGAGAGACAGACAGACTGACAGACAAATAGAGAGAGGGAGGGAGTGAGGGAACGAAGCCCCTACCCAGTTTGGCAGAAAATCGTACCATTTAAACCTCACCAGAATCACACTTATATCTCACACTCCGCATCTTCAACTCTCACGCTTCACACACACACACACACACACACACACACACACACACACACACACACACACACACACACACACACACACACACACACACACACACACACACACACACACACACACACACACAAACACACACACACACACACACATAAATGTCCGGTCATTGTCCTAGTGCCAGAGCATTACAATGAAAGGAAGTCGGGGTGAAGGGTGAGAATGTCTTCGAGTACAACAAGATGTGTGATGAAGTAGGTACACACAGCAGAAAACAAGAGTCCAGGGGGTCTGAAGGGGGCAATAACTTGGCAGTTAACGATGTGATGTGATAATGCTTCATCCACTCACTGGACTGTGACAGAGTTTACATGGTCCGTTGGCGGTCGGTCGTCCGGTGATTTCCTCTGGGGAGCGATACCCCGGGCGAATGCGGGTGACGGCCACATCACGGCGGCGGGTTTGGGTCGGGTGCTTGCCATAGGTGTGTCTCACGCCACGGTGGGTGTCCTAGTGCTGGATGGTGACACTAATGGGACGTTCAGCATCGGTACGCAGGGCTAGGTCCTCCCTGGACTCCTCGAGAAGGATTCTCCTGACAATTGTCGTGGACACAGGGAGACTGATGGCAGCTAGGGGGAGGTTGCAAAGGACCTGATAGTTTGGTACAGGGAGACTGATGGCAGCTAGGGGGAGGTTGCAAAGAACCTGATAGTTTGGTTTAGTTATGCCTACTGTCCCGGACCCCATTTTCTTTATCCATTTTCTGTACCTTCTGGGTTGACTCTTTTTTTTTCTGATATTACGCTGCCTTTTATGCTGTTTCTTCTCTCTCTCTCTCTCTCTCTCTCTCTCTCAACTCGATACATAGTAATTTTGTTCATAGCAATTATACAAGGAATATAGGAAAGCCTGACCTACAAGTTTTAGAAGGGAAAGATAACCTCTCTCTCTCTCTCTCTCTCTCTCTCTCTCTCTCTCTCTCTCTCTCTCTCTCTCTCTCTTGTTTGGTGTCTCATTTTTCGTTCAGTTTTTTTTATCTTTCGTCAGGTTTCCTCCGTGTTCACCCTCTCCCTTTTCCTGTCAATTACTTTCGCTCACTTTTTTTTCTCTATCTTCGCTTTTATTTGTCTGGCTCTCCTTTTTGTATCGTTCAGTTCTTTACGTTCGCAGCCTTTTTTTCTCCCTTTTGTGTTTTGTTAGTTTTTATTCTCTCTCTCTCTCTCTCTCTCTCTCTCTCTCTCTCTCTCTCTCTCTCTCTCTCTCTCTCTCTCTCTCTCTCAGTTTTTTCAGCTTCACATGTCTTCGCTCAGGCATCATCTTTCATCCTTTTCACAATTCTTCGTCTTGTCTTTCCTCTTTTCATATCTATTAGTTCCTCCCCTTTTCGTCATCCTGTCTTGTATTTCCTCTTATCTTCGTCCTTTTCTCTTCCTTTTCGCTCTCATTTTCCTTCATCTCCTTTTCGCTCTCTTCTCCTTCTCCTCTTAACTCCTTTTTTATCATAATCTCTTCTTCGTCATTTTCCCTTCTGTTTCGTTCACTTTTCCTTCCTTTCGTCCTTTATCATTCTTATCAGTCCATTTCATTACTCTTCTTCATATCAAGATGTCTGATTTCATTTGTCTCTATCTTGACTTCATATTTGCTTTATCTTTACTCCATTTTGGCTTTATCTTGACTTCATCTTGGCTTTATCTTGGCTGTAGGTTGACTTCATCTTGACTTCCTGTTGACTTCATCGTGACTTTATGTTGATTTCATCTTGACTTCATCTTGGCTTTATCTTGACTTCATCTCGACTATCTTGACATCATCTTGACTTCATCTTTACTTCATCTTTACTTTCACCTTGACGTCACCTTGACTTCATCTTGACTTCACGTTGACTTCTTAGCTTTATCTTGACTTTATCTTGACTTCACGTTGACTTCTTAGCTTTACCTTGACCTCATCTTGGCTTTATCTTCACTTTCTGCTAAAAAGGTCAGTCGAAGTAGTCCAGATGTCAACATAGGGTCACGTCATTGAATCATAATATTTTTAAAACCAACTTGACCTAAAATTGATTCTCTCTCTCTCTCTCTCTCTCTCTCTCTCTCTCTCTCTCTCTCTCTCTCCATCCTGAATACTGAGTTGTAAGAAGCAATTAACAGTAGAATATGATCCCAGTCACGAAGAAGTGTTATGAAAAGGATGTAGAGCCACAGTATTGTCATGCCTCAAAGCTTCGTGAAATAAGCTTCAAAGGGACAAAAATCCGGGCCAAGTTAAGGTGAAAGGACTATAGCTGACTTTTTTTCCTTAGGAGTCTATCATTGAAGGAGTTTAATTTTTCTATCTAATGGCTTTTTTTTTTTTTTGTACATTTTTCTTGCCAGTCACAGTTGATTTGTTTACCTGTGGAAAATTTCTCACCTGAGGCGTTTGATATACTCCTCGTATTCATTGTTCTTTTTCTTTTTCTTTTCCTTTCTTTTCGATTTCTTCTTCTTCTTCTTCTGCTCTTCTTTTGCTCATCTCCTCCTCCTCCTCCTCATCATCATCATCATCATCATCATCATCATCATCATCACCATCATCATTATCATCATCATCATCATCATCTTTTTCTTCTTTTCTTTCTTCTTTTCTCCTCCTCCTCCTCCTCCTTCTTCATCTTCTTCTCCTGGAGGTGGTTTTGTCACCTCTCTCCAGTTCTCCTTCTGTGGACACTCAGAAGAAGGACAAGTCTTACATAAACCAGGTTAGCAGTACAAGTATGCATAAAAACCCAGACTCTTTCCAAAGGTGCATTAAGCGGTATAAATGTCTTCTTGTTTCCGTTGCATTTCATAACAAATATTATAGAACTGTTCCATAACATGTGTAGGCGACAGTGACAATGTTGGGCCTGGTGTGTGTGTGTGTGTGTGTGTGTGTGTGTGTGTGTGTGAGAGAGAGAGAGAGAGAGAGAGAGAGAGAGAGAGAGAGAAAGAGAAAGAGAGAGAGAGAGAGAGAGAGATTAAGGAAAGATACGAGAGGGAAAGTAAATTGCATGGGAGGAGACTCAAATGGAGGAAAGATTGGGCGGGAGGAGGAATATGAGAGAAAGAGAGAGAGAGAGAGAGAGAGAGAGAGAGACTGTGTGTGTGTGTGTGTGTGTGTGTGTGTGTGTGTGTGTGCCGTTGAGCCGGAGTGGGAGTTACATTGCGCTAAATCAAGTCAGTGCGACAGCCCTGCTCCACTAGAAGGGGTATATATATACTGGACGTTTTGGCCTCCCTTAACGATTACTACCCAGCGACTAAGCCCAGTTTGGAGGAATATCACTATCACTAAATTTAACATAACATAGTATAACACGGCATAAAGTAACATAGCATAACATAGCATATTGAGGTAGCACTGGATAGCATAGGCTAATAAAGAGTATCATCGCTCAGCGTAACATAGCATAAAGTAAAGCTGCGTGACTCAACAAAGCATAATATAGCAAACGTTGCATTGCATAATATAACATAAAATAGCAGCATAGCATAGCATAGCATACAGTAGCATTGCATAACATAACGATTACTACCCAATGACAAAGCCCAGTATGGAAGATTCTAACGTAGTATTGCATAGCATAAAGTAACATTGGATAACATAACTTAGCATAAGATAATCATTTCGGTTATAACCCAGCGACAAAGCCCAGTATGGAGGAATAGCATTAATCTGTCACTAAATCTAACATAGCATAGCATAACGTAGCATAGCATAACAACGTAGCATAACATAGCATAAATGAAACATTGCATAGCATAAAGATTACAAACAATAAAACTCAGTAGGGAAGCATATCACTAATCTACCCCTACATCTAACATAACATAACATAACATAGCATAACACAGCGATTACAACCAACGACAAATCCCATTATGAAAAAAATATCACCCTATCTTGTCCAGTGAACTCAGGGATAATAAAGACAACCACTGAATCTTTAACCTTACCTAAGCTAGCCCAGTCTAACCAAATCTAACCAAATATAATCCCACACCAGAATCCAGTGTGGAAAATCTAGCTTACACATGTCTCAGGATTTCTAAGATGGTAAAGATAATCCACCAACTTCTAACCCTACCTAATGTAATCTAACCTAGCCTAATCCAAGCGAACCGAACCTAATCATCGTAACCTTAGCAAACTCTGACCTAACCTGACCTGACATGCTAACCCAGTGTAACGTTAACTAAACTACTATGACCTAACCTTACCTAGTCCCATTCAGCCGAACCTAACCTAGCCTAACCTAACCTGATTTAACCTAACCCAATCTAACCTCACCTAACCTAACTTCACCTAACCTAACCAGACCTAACCAAACCTGGCCTAACTCGACTACAGTAGATTCAGTCCAGCCTATTCTTCACTCAGTCTAATCCAGTTTACTTCACCCTGTTCATCACATAGCAACATAACATAATCCAAACCGATCTAACCAACTTCACCAAACCTAAGGCAGACGTCAGAGGATGTCTCTCAAGTCCATTAAAAAAGAAAAGGAAAAAAACTGTAATATTTCTTCTCCTTTCTTGCGTGATGACTCAAAAGCTTCGTGGTTGAACTGGTGGCTGAGTGGTATGAGGAGTGGGCTGTGGATTGGCAGGACGTGAGTTAGATTCCAGCTTTTGTGGGGGAGTGAGGAAGTTTTGATGATAGGAGGTTCTTGAAGGTGGAAATTTTTTGAAGTGGTACGTCCCTTCACTTCGAGGACGTATTTTCCATTAACTGAAAATACTGGCAGACGATTTTATTCTCCATTTTATTCTTGATATTACTAAACTTTTTTATTCTGTGGAAAGGGGAAAAAAGAAAAAGGCAAAGGTCGGTAAAGTTAATGCGTTAGTCTCTCGTTCCCCGTCCTCTCCACATGGCGAAATATTTACACCAAGATTGTAGTTGTGAGTTTTGGACCACAAGGAAGACGAAAAAAATCGAGAGTGATGGTATTTGCAGTATTAACACATCACATTTAGGGTAGAAAATAGAAAATTATCGTATGAAAATAGCCTTGACATGATATTATGTCCGTTCTGAATAGTGTTATGCATTGACCTAGCTGTAACAAAGGAAAATACAGCATCAATGACCTTCCATCTTTTCACAAGTGCTTCAGAAACTGCTAATTAATTTCCCGGCTAATTCGAAGCATAACACTGTTGGTCTTGGGCTTGTATTTTCGAAAGTTAAAAAAGCTCCCTAACACCTCTTCCTTACCGATCTGTTTTTGGATATGGCAGACTAATATCATTTTGTACGATGCAGAGGAAGGTAGTATTAGAATTATTTAGGCAACACAGAAGCGGACGTCAAGGTGTAATAGGCAAACTATATCGCTTAGGAAGGGGTGTTAAGGTACTCCTTAACCGACGAGAACAATAAATGTCGATTTTTTTTTCACCCTCCCAGTGCCCGCAAGGTAACCTTTACTCCCAGTCCTTCATGTATGCAACAAATCAGCTCTGGAACTGTCTCGCTCTGTCTGCATTTCCTGCTGACTATGATCTCCAGTCTTTTAAATGCCGTGTGTCCAGGCATCTCGAAATGATCGGATCTTGAATTTGGCTCTCTGTTATCTTGTTTTTGTTTTGTTTTTTTTCTTTGGGGGAATAATCTTGTGGGCTTCGGGCCTTTGGTTCCTTCTTCCTTGCATAAAAAAGTAAATAATAAAATGGTCATTTATATCATTCTTGGTTTTCTAGGCACCGCTCCACAAATTACGAGTATTATAATGATATTGAAATTATACGGTTTTTACTATAACATAGCCTGGAATTACCATCTCTCTAGCATGGATACTGAGTTGTAGCAAGAGATTAACACTAGAATATGATGCTAGTCACAAATATGTGCTGTTGGGAAGGCTGTAGAGGCATAGTGTTGCTTTGTGTCATTGAGCTATGCGTGAAATAAGCTGCAGTGGGATAAAACTTTGGGTCAGGTCACAGAGTACTGTGACTGAACTGCAGCTCTATCACTGGGACAGACAGACTAACAAACAGACAACTAATCAATCAGTCAGAAGATACTTGTATACAGGCATTTAACAGACTGAGACTGAAACATAACATCACAATAGAGTATGTGGTGGGTGGGGTTGCCCTCCATCCACTCACTCGATGTAGCGTCACCTTTGGGATATTCTACACTGAAGGACAAGCCAAATGGTTTCTAGTAGCGCAGGAAGCTATTAAATCCGTGGTTTGATTTGGGTTTACTGCTCACATAAGGACAACTGGTTACCCTCGTCGTAAATGTCAAGATTGTGTACCCTGACCCCTGGCCTTTTTTTTTTTTTTTTTTTTTTAATGCATGAAAGAAGAACCAAAGGCCAGGAGCCAGCAAAATCGTTCCCTCCTCATGGGACGATAAACGATTGGTTGATAACAGAAGGATAACAAGGACATGGCCGCAAAGGACACTGACATTTGTTTTTCATTGTGGCAAGAAAACCAAAAATAATACTGTAGTAGTAGTAGTAGTAGTAGTTGCTGTAGTAGTAGTAGTAATATTGGTGGTGGTGGTAGTGGTGGCAGTAGCTGTAGTTGTAACAGTTGCATTTCTGAGCTCAGCTGAACTTGAACCAGGTGGAAGTAGTGGTAGTGGTGGTAGTAGTAGTGGTAGTAGTAGTAGTAGTAGTAGTAGTAATAGTAGTAGTAGTAGTAATAGCAGTAGTAGTTGCAATTCCGAACTCATCGGAGCGTGAATTCCTCCCTCTGCAGTCCATCCTCCTCCTTTCGGGATATAGGGAGGGAACTGAAGGACGTTTGTGTAACGGGCAGCACTACCACCCGCTTATATCAGTGCCACCACATGAAGGCGTCATTCTCCAGCATCAAGGATGGAATACACACACACACACACACACACACACACACACAGGAGATCACTAGAACAGCATAGGACAAGACAATACAGCACCGTGAGAGCAGCACAGCACAGCACAGCACTGAAGCAGCAACAAGCAGAGCACAGAACCATAAGAGCAGCACAGCACTGCACAGCACAGCCTCTGCAACGACTGCCCTCATCTGTGTGTGTGTGTGTGTGTGTGTGTGTGTGTGTGTGTGTGGTGGCAGCTGCTGTTGACTGTCACTGCAATTTTCTGCTTTGGGGGTCACTTTAACGTGTGTGTGTGTGTGTGTGTGTGTGTGTGTGTGTGTGTGTGTGTGTGTGTGTGTGTGTGTGTGTGTGTGCAGGTGTGTGTGTATGTGTGTGCGTGTACGTGCGGGTTTTGCGTACGGGTGTGTGTGTGTGTGTGTGTGTGAGAGAGAGAGTGCAGGTGTGTGTATGTGTGTGCGTGTTCGTTCGTGTGTGTGTGTGTGTGTGTGTGTGTGTGTGTGTGTGGAGAGAGAGAGAGAAAGAGAGAATGAGAGAGAATATGTATGTGTGTGTGCCAGTGTATGTACATCCCATGCTTGTGTGTGTGTGTGTGTGTGTGTGTGTGTGTGTGTGTGTGTGTGTGTGTGTGGAGAGAGAGAGAAAGAGAGAGAATATGTCTGTGTGTGTGCCAGTGTATGTACATCCCATGCTTGTGTGTGTGTGTACATCCCATGCTTGTGTGTGTGTGTGTACATCCCATGCTTGTGTGTGTGTGTGTGTGTGTGTGTGTGTGTGTGTGTGTGTGTGTATGTGTGTGTGTGGAGAGAGAGAGAGAGAGAGAGAGAGAGAGAGAGAATATGTCTGTGTGTATGCCATTGTATGTACATGAAGACGAAATTATTATACTGGAAATGAACAAAGTTTATGTCGAAATTATTTTAGGATATCCTTCCCGTAGTTAAGAGAAAACGGACTGTATCTCGTATAGTCAATTATTATTATTATTATTATTTTGTATTTTATAATTTTTTTATTTATTTATCTTTTTATTTTTATATTTTTATTGTGTTGTTAGGGACTGTTAAAGCTAAAATAGATATTGGTAAGAGCTTGCTTTCTTATTTTCTTTATTTTCTCTTGACGATGGTGAGAAGAAGAAGGCAAAGAAAAGGAGCAGGGAGAAGAGAAGAAAGTGGAATGGAAGAGAAGAGAAGGGAATGGATGCGAAAAGAAGAGAAAGCAGAATAGAATAGATAAGAGAAAGAAGACGGAAGGAATGAGAAGGAAAGTAAGAGAAATAAAGCAGAGAAGAGGAGGAGGAGTAGGAGGAGGAGGAGGAGGGGGAGAGGAAAGCAGTGGCAAGGAAAGAAAGAGATATAAAGGGAGAAGAGGAAAAGAAGAGAATATTAAAGAAGGGAATGGTGATACAGAAAAGAGAAGACATAAAGAGACATAATTGTAAACAGATTAAGTCTTTCTCCTCTGTTTCATTTGCCTCTCTCAAAAAAGTACATTTCTTTTATACCTCCAGATTTTTCCGAGATTGCAAGACACGATTGCATGCTTTCATCTTGCACCAAAGAGGCCAAATTTAATCTCAACTTGCAACATTTCTCTTTGTCTTGTCAAAAATTTTCAGTGCAATAAAGCTTTTGAATATTGCACTACAGGAGCAGGCAAAGGAGAAGGAATGTTGCTGGTTCATTGAAAGCAGTGAGAAGAAAAAGGGAAGTGAGCTTGGAAGTAAAAAAGTCGCTGCATGACAGTATTGTGATCCCCACTCTAACTTACATGTGTGTGTGTGTGTGTGTGTGTGTGTGTGTGTGTGTGTGTTGGTGGGTGGGTGTGAGAGAGAGAGACAGACAGACAGACAGACAGATAGACAGACAGAGACAGACAGACAGAGACAGAGACAGAGAGAGAAAGGGGGGGGAGAGAGGGAGGGAGAGAAAATGAAAGAATGAAGGAAGGAAGAATGTTAAGAGAATTCTATAGTTATAGGTCAGGTCACCGATGCGAGTGAAGAAGAAGGAAGAAAGTAAGTAGAGTAAGAGGAAGGAAGGAAGGAGAGTAGTGGAGAATTGGAAAACTAGGAGGAAGAGAATGTTTAAAAAAAAAAAAAAGGGGGAAGGAAGGAAGAAAAGAAGAAAGGAAGGAAGGAAGGAGGTTAAAGAGAAAAACAATAATTGTGCTAAAAGGAAGGAAAGAAAGAAGGAAAAGAGGATAGAAAAGTTTGTGGTGAATGTTAAGTCTCCGAGAAGAAGGAAGAAGTATGAAGGAAAGGAAAGAAGGAAGGAAGATGACTGAATTAGGAAGAGAAGAAAAAGATGAAAAACAGAGGAAGAGTAGGAGCAAAGAAGGAAGGAAGGAAGGGAAGAAGGAAGGATGAGAAGAAATATGAACGAAAGGGAAGAAGGAAGGAAGATAACTGAAGACGGAAAAAAAGAAAGTGATGAGGAAGAGTAGGAGGAAGGAAGGATGAGAAAGAAATTTAGAAGAACCGGAAGAAAGAGAAAAGGAAGGAAGAAATGAAAAGAAAAAAAAAGATGGAGGAAAGAAAGGAAGGACAGAGGGGAAGGAAAGAAGAAAAAAAGAAGGATTGTAGGAAGAAAAAGTCAGAAGAAGGAAGGAAAGTAGGTAACAAGGAAAGAAGGAAGGGAGGAAGGAAAGAAGAATGAAATGAAGGAAGGAAGGAAGAGCGTCTAGGAAAACTGTAAGGAAAGAAAGACCAAGAAGGAAGAATACGAGAGAGAAAAATAAGTGGAAAAAAGGAGAAGAAGGAAAGAAGAAAGGAGGGAAGAAAGGATGGAAAGAAGGAAGAAGGGAGGGAGGGAGGGAGGAAGGGAAGGAAGGAAGAAAGAAAGAAAGGAAGGAGGGAGCAAAGAAGGCAGGAAGGAAAAGAGAGCATTTAGGAAAGTGTGTAGTAGTATCAGGTCGCCGAGAAGGCTGTTTCTCCTCAACACAAGAGTCTGCCTCATTTTCCTGCCTCAGTTTGCCTCACTCTGCCTCATCCAGTTTCTCCCCTGCCTCTCTTACCTCAATTGGCCCTACCTCGTTTCTCTTGCGTCCTTCCTACCTCTCTCCTGTCTCATTTGCCTCACCCTGCCTTCCTCATACCTCACCCTGTCTCTCCCTGCCTCACCCTGACTCACCCTCATGCTTGGCTCCCTCTGTCCTGCCGCCACCCTTTCTTGTCCACCCGGCCATGTCCCTCGCCTCTCTTTAGCCTTGTTTCATCCCCCCCCCCCCTCTCTCTCTCTCTCTCTCTCTCTCTCTCTCTCTCTCTCTCTCTCTTCTTCTCCTTCAGCCCACCTCATACACTCTCCTAGTCAGTCTTTCACTCATCATTCGTTTTATATAACCGAACTACAGTGTGTGTGTGTGTGTGTGTGTGTGTGTGTGTGTGTGTGTGTGTCAATCGTCTGTCTGGCTGTCTGTTTCCTCCTCCTCCTCCTCCATAAATCCCACTACTACTAATAATCCCATATTTACGATTCAGCAGCCTACCTGGCCAGATTACCTGCATATAATTGGCTTAGTGTGGCCTCAGTTTTATTCTCAACCTCAGTTTTCTCTACAATTACTCTGTGTGGAATTGCCTAGATTTATTACTAGTATTCTCTCTGCACTAAGGCCCGTATTCTCGTCGGGTAAGGAAGCTCCCTAACACCTTTTCCTAAGCGATTTAGTTTGCTTATTACGCCTTACTGTCCAAGTCTGTGCTTTGTATAAATCTTTCCAGTGTCGCCATACCCTGCATAAATAACGTACAGAAAGATATTAGCCTGCCATATTCAAAAACAAATCGCTAAGGAAGAGGTGCTAGGGAGCCTTCTTACTCACCTCACTCTACGATTCGTATACCTGAACCCGAAATCGAGAAGTGGAAGGCAGGCCCAATATTTTGACGATAATTTTTGAAGCACTTGACAATGATGGAACGTACTTGGCCTTCCTGTGTGGCTGCTGACTGCGTTCTGTGATATGGGATGCAGGCTAACTATACGTAATAACCACAGGCGATCCGTAAATGACCTTAAATAATTAGGGGTTTGCATTGCACTGTACGATTTAAGGTTTGAGCAGACGACCTTAAAAACACAGTCATCCAGTAAAACCATGAATAACTAGTGAAAATCCTGCTCTTGTCCTTCACGCCACACCACACTTCACCTCATGCACTTCACTCACACACACTTCACTCTACCCAAACTCACACTGCAACACACTTCACTCATCTTTAAACATACAATCCTTACAGCAAAAATACAACTCACAAGCAATACACTCCACCCTCGCTCTGATCCAGCCCCTCACACCACTGACACACTCACCTCGCTCATCTCACTCATCTAACTCATCTCACTCGCCTCACCTCATCTCTGTCATCCCACTTTTACAACAGGCAGTCCCTCAATACATCAGCGAAAGGTCTCTGGGAGCGGTCGGTTGAAGTGGCCGGATTTTTGCAGTCCATCGGGTCAAAATCTAGCTTAACCAAGGGCCACAAGGACAGATAGATAGATAGGTAGGTAGATAGGCAGGTAGGTAGGTAGGTGGTAGATACAGATAGATAGATTGATAGACATGTAGGTAGCTAAGTAGGTAGGTAGGTAGGTAGATACATATAGATAGATTGATAGGCAGGTAGGTAGCTAAGTAGGTAGGTAGGTAGAAATATAGATAGGCAGTAAAGAGTTAGTCCACGTTGCCTTACAAATTTGCAGTAGACGAGGTGCCAAAAGTGCTAGTGTGTTATGCTGTGTTGTGGTGTGTTACGTTTCATTGCGTGTGCTGTTACGTTGCGTTGTGTCGTGTATTGTGCTGCTGTGTTATGTCGTGTTATGTATTGTGCTGTTGTGCTGCGCTGTGTTTTTATTGTGCTGTGCTGTGCTGTGCTGTGGTGGGCAGGGCCGGGGATAACTTACAAACTTGTTTAATAAATGTCACCGCTCTCTAACACACACCATACCTCACCCAACCTGCCCGTGGTGTGAACTGACGTGTGGTTGTGTGGGGAATGATATAGCAAGCCAGAGAGAGGGTTCATAGATAGATAGATAGATAGATAGATTATTGGAAGGTATATGTATAGATAGATAAATGAAATGACGTGGTTGTGTGGTGAATGATATAGGAAGCCAGATATAGGATACAGAGTTAGATAGATGGATAGATAGATATAGAAATTGATAGATGTATATATAGATAGATAAATGAACTGACGTGTGACTGTGTGGTGAATGATATAAGAAGCCAAATAAAAGGTACACTGCCTCACCCGCCATGCAATAGGCTATACATATTTTGATAGATAGGTAGATACATCGATAGATATATAGGTAGATAGGTGGGTAGATAGCTTGATGGATGGATTGGATAGATAGATAGATAGGTAGGTAGGTAGACAGACAGACTGATGAATGGATGGATAGACAGATAGATAGGTAGACAGACTGATGAATGGATGGATAGACAAATAGATAGATAGACAGACTGATGAATGGATGGATAGACAGACAGATAGATAGACAGACTGATGAATAGATTGATAGACAGGCAGACAGGTATAGAGGGTGTCAGGTAACAAGTACACCTTCCTGGGCTACATCATCAGGTCATAATATTTACCCTCAAAATTGTCTTAACAGCGGGTCAAATATCCAGTGGTGAGGGAGATGTACAGCTGGCAACACATCCACCTGGTACAGCATCAATGTGTAGCAGAGGTGTAGCCTTTGTTACACTTGACAACCCTGACATAATGACATGTTTGTTGGTGGCGCTGACATGAACGACGTGAGGTGTTAAATATTAGCTGACATGACCAGGTGACTGTGATGCATGACTGTCCGAAATTGTAGCTAAAACACACACACACACACACACACACACACACACACACACACTGTCCCGGTTTCGTATGTAAGTAAGAATGACAGCAAATTAATTATTCATTCGCCTAAAAGATGGCGCTTGGTGATGATTTGCAGGTGGAGAGATAGGGGGGGTCGGGGGGGACGCTTAGGTGAGGGGAGGATGGGGGACACCAAGGAGTTAACAAGCAATAAATTAGAATAGAGCATTGCTCATTACTTTTTTTTTTAATCAAAATAATAGACGGAGTTAAATTCGTAAAATAACTCAGAGAAAATGTTAAGTATATATAAGCAGAATAAATGATGGGGAGGGAAGAGATGGGAGGGGGAGACCGAGGATGGGATGGGGGAGTACAGAGGTATACTCGTATGAGAGAGGAGGGTGTAAGTTAGGGGGAGTGCAGCGAAATGGCAGGAGACAGGGCAACATGAGGCGATTTGTCTGTGGCCACCCTTTGCGGGATCAAGGCTATAGATAGGCATAGAATACAGTAAATGGCTGCTTGGTAGTTACTTGGGACTGAGGGAAGCAAAGGGGAAATAAGGGAATTAGTCTAATGTAATAAGGGCATTGACGACTTACTCTACCTGTTGACCTTTATACCCCACGTGACCTAGGCCCGAATTCTCGTAGGGTAAGGAGGCTCCCTAGCACCTCCTCCGTAGCGATTTATTTTTGAATATGACTGGTTAGCATCCTATTGTACATTATTTATGCAGAGTATGGCGATGTTTGAAGGATGTATATCACGCAGATTAGAACAAAGTGTAAGAAGCAAAATAAATCGCTGAGGAAAAGGTGTTAGGGAGCTTCCTTACCTGACGAGAATACTGGCATTAGTGCAGAGAGAATACTGAGAATAAATCTAGGCAATTCCACACAGAGTAATTGTAGAGAAAACTGAGGTTGAGAATAAAACTGAGGCCACACTAAGCCAATTATATGCAGGTAATCTGGCCAGGTAGGCTTCTGAATCGTAAAAATGGGATTATTAGTAGTAGTGGGATTTATGGAGGAGGAGGAGGAGACGCAGGGGAGAAGTAAAGGAGGAGGAGGAGGAGGAGGAGGCAAACAGAAGACATTTGATGAAAGTGGCATTCGTGCAGTGGGTATCAGAGTCGTGTGGTTGAGAGGAGGAGGAAGAGGAAGAGGAAAAGAAGAGGAAGACGTGGCAGAGGAGGAGAAGAATTGATCACAGCTGACAGACGGTTTTACTCAGGTGACAGACAACCCCCCGTCGTGGTAGTGAAGGGGTTTAATGAGGTTACATAGAGGCTGTGGTAATTGCCGTGGTCTGGTGATAAGGGCGGGGGTAGGAATAGGACTTTAAAATTACTGCAAATTGTTGGTAGTAAAGTTTCTCTCTCTCTCTCTCTCTCTCTCTCTCTCTCTCTCTCTCTCTCTCTCTCTCTCTCTCTCTCTCTCTCTCTCTCTCTCTCTCTCTCTGTTTCTCTCTCTCTCTCTCTCTCTCTCTCTCTCTCTCTCTCTCTCTCTCTCTCTCTCTCTCTCTCTAACACATGCACATCAACATAAATATTGCAATATATATTTTCCGTTGGAGGCCGTGCTGCAATGTTGTATTAATTATTTTTCATTTTGATAAGGATTTTGTTGTAGGCTGTTATGTAAGGGTTGTGGATTTATTTTTCCACCTTTATATATTTATTCATTTATTAATTTTATTTGTATATTCTTACGTTATTTATTAGTCTTATTTGTTTTCTTATTTAGCAATTTTTCCCATTTTATTTTTTTATCTACTTATTTTTATCATACTTGTATATTTTTCACATATTTCATATTTTATTTATTTTATTTACTTATTTTTATTACTTTTGTATTCGTGTTATTTATTTTTATTTGCTTTTTTCGTCCATTTTTTTAATTGTTCGTTTTATTAATTCATTATCATCATCATCATCTAATCCTATGTTGCCCCATGAGGAGCGTAGGAGCCCGGGGCTAGGCAAGTTGGTCCTGACATTTAAGATGAGAGTACTCAACCTCACTCATCCGTGAGTGACATTACGTGAACAATAAACCCCAACCATCCTTTAGATATAAACCTACATAGGCTCAATCCGATTGGAGCGCCTTAATTATCCACTGAACCACCAGGCATCATAATTTGGTGATATGGTTACCACCCAGTGTAGTAAATGGTTTCCTGGTGTACAGGAAACCATTTGGCTTGTCACTTCGTGTAGAGTTACCCATAGACAGAAGGAAGAGGAAAGAATGAAAGAACGAAAGACAGAAGAGGAAGGAAGGAAAGGAGGAGGGAAGAGAGGAAAAGACCGGCATCCAATAGCAGCACTGCATCGAGTGAGTGGATGGTAAGACTAAGTCAGATTATTGTGGTAGGAATGTGATAAGAATAGATCAGATTATTGCGGTAGGACTATGGTAGGAATAGATCAGATTATTGTAGTAGGAATGTGGTAGGAAAAGATCAGATTATTGTGGTAGGAATATGGTAGGAATAGATCGCATTATTGTGGTAGGAATAGATCAGATTATTGTGGTAGGAATGTGGTAGTAATAGATCAGAGTATTGTGGTAGGAATGTGGTAGGAATAGATCAGATTATTGTGGTAGGAATAGATCAGATTATAGTCGCAGGAATGTGGTAGGAATTGATCAGATTAGTGGTAGGATTGTGGTAGGAATAGATCAGATTATTGTGGTAGGAATGTGCTAGGAATAAATCAGATTTTTGTGGTAGGAATGTGGAGAGAACTGTGATTATTTTTTAATGTTTCCGACTCTGGACATAGGTTTCACAGCCCTTTCCCTGAGGTCCACAGTCCCTTTACGTACTATACTGTACACCTCCACATGTCACCACTTCAGCACTAACACCCACCGTCCATACTGAATACATGCTAGGACTGTCTCATATAGGACTGGTGTACTGGTATTAGCAGGGGTAGTAGTTGCGGCAGTGGTATGAATATGAGAGAAGTGTGGTAGGAATATGAGAGAAACTGTGGTAGGAATGTGGTAGGGTCTTCTGGTAAATCAGCGAAGTCTGCACTGACGAAATTCAAACCCTTTAAACTATTCCCTCCCCCAGCCGGGATTCGAACCTGCGTCCATTGAGACAGCAGACCTCCTCTCTACTGACTCTGCCACCTCCTTCTTTGGTAGGAACGGTTTTGCACTGATTCTGGTTTAAGGTGATTTTGGGAGAGTCGCAACACGTAGAACTAGATTGTGGTAGGAACACGATGTAAATGTGGCAGGACTGTGATGGGACTGGTGTGGCGGGAATGTGGTAGGACTTCGATGTGGTAGGACTTTGGTGTGGTTGGAATGTGGTAAGACTACGATGTGGCAGGAATGTAGTAGGACTTTGATGTGGCAGCGGTGTGGTAGGACTTTGATGTGGCAGGAATGTGGTAGGACTTTGATATGGTAGGAATATGGAAGTACTTTGATGTGGTTGGAATGTGGTAGGACTTTGACGTGGTAGGAATGTGGTAGGACTTTGATGTAGTAGGAATGTGATAGGACTTGGATGTGGTTGGAATGTGATTTACTTTGATGTGGTTGGAATGTGGTTGGAACTTTGATAGGACTTTGATGTGGCAGGACTGTGGTAGGACTGATATGGCAGGGATGTGGTAGGATTTTGATGTGGTAGGAATGTGGTAGGACATTCATGCGGTAGGAATGTGGTAGGACTTTGATGTGGTAGGTATGTGGTAGGACTTTAGTCTGGCAGGGTGGTCGGAATGTGGTGGTGTAGCAGTGTGGTAAGAATGTGGCAGGACTCCGATGTGGTAGGAATGTGGTAGAACTGGTGTGGTAGGAATGTGGGCCGCCTCTCCGTATTTAACTCCTGTCTCTCTAACATACCAAAGTTGGCTGCAGTGTTGGTCTAGCCTGAGAAGAGAGTAGCCCAGAGTAGTCCCCTGTAGCCTAGAGTAGTCCCCTGTAGTGTTGTGTAGCCTAGAGTAGTCCCCTGTAGTGTTGTGTAGCCTAGAGTAGTCCCCTGTAGTGTTGTGTAGCCTAGAGTATTCCCTGTAGTGTTGTGTAGCCTAGAGTAGTCCCCTGTAGTGTTGTGTAGCCTAGAGTAGTCCCCTGTAGTGTTGTGTAGCCTAGAGTAGTCCCCTGTAGTGTTGTGTAGCCTAGAGTAGTCCCCTGTAGTGTTGTGTAGCCTAGAGTAGTCCCCTGTAGTGTTGTGTAGCCTAGAGTAGCCTGCTGGGGCGTGTTCTAGTATTATAATGAGTACTGTACCTTTCCTCTCCAGTATACACAAACTGAGCAATATTCCTTAAATTTCTGTTCTCACTGTTTTCAATTTAATGTTCAGTATTATCAGTCCTTCCATCAATATTCACAGTAACACACTCCCTCTTGCAGTCCTTTTGTAGTCACTGTACTCTCATAGAAGGTGGAAGTGTTGCATTGGCTGCGTTTGTGTGTGGTACAGTGGGAAATACGGCTGAGATGATGGTGATGATGATGATGATGATGATGATGATGACGATGCTAAATATGTCAAAGCCAGTATCAATGGTAATGATGATGATGATGAGGAGGAGGAGGATGCTGATGATGATAGTGGTGATGATAATGATGGTGATGATGATGCTACACATATCAAAGCCAATATAAATGATGATGATAATGATAACGATAATGAAGACGACGACGACGACGATGATGATGATGATGATAATGATGATGATGATGATGACGATGGTGATAATGATGAAATACACTGATAAAGTTTTAGCAAGTAAGTAGATATTCCAAGAACACCAATAGCTCTAAGCCTTCACGCGATCAAAGATATTTATTAGCAAAAAGAGAATTATTTTTCACCTGGGCGCCAGCAGACCGGAAGCCCTTCTCTTTGACAGGTGAGAAGCAACTTACTCTTACATCCTATTACGTACGCTCTCTCTCTCTCTCTCTCTCTCTCTCTCTCTCTCTCTCTCTCTCTCTCTCTCTATCTATCTATCTCTCTCTCTCTCTCTCTTATACCTGTAATATGATTATTGACCGATGACTCTGCTGAATAACGTCATTTAGCGATTTATTTTTATTTATTCGGGTGTCGGAGAGAGAGAGAGAGAGAGAGAGAGAGAGAGATCTACGCCCACTTAAAACTATACCATCAGAAAAAAAGCAAAAAGAATCATACTAAAAGACTGTTCCTAATCTCTTCACTTTTTCGTTCTCAGAGTTTTTGGCTCCAACTCATGAACACCTTCATTTTACTTCATTTTTCCATCTTCCAGACGATTTTGTTCAGCTTAGGGCCTCTCGTACTGAAAGGGTTTATTAAGGCTCTATTTAATCCCTCCGTCTTGAAAGTTTGCCCTACGATGAAGGAAATCGTCTGGAGATGGCCAGAAGAACATGGTGATAACTTTGGCTTTCTTGGGTAGGTTAATTCGTCAGCCGTCTGGCAATACACACTATCTATCTGTCTATCTGTTTGTCTATCTGTCTGGCTGTCTTTTTGTCCATCCATCCGTCTATCCATCCATATGTCCATTTATCTGTCTACTTACCTACTTACCTACCTACCTATCTACCTCTCTGTCTATCTATCTGTTTACCTGTCTGTCTCTTCATGCATCCAGCCATCCACCCAGACGTTTTAATCTCGTACAGACAAATCGCTTCCTTGTCGCCATGTCCTCTGCCATATGGCTACCTTTTCTCCAGCTCACAACCCCCTCTCATATATCTCTCCACTCCGTACTTCCATCTCATCGTCGGTCTCTCCTTCCACTTTCTCCCTTGCACTTCACTCGCTTACACTCTTCTAGTTAGTCTTTCACTCTCAAAATAGAATCTGTAAGTTTTTTATCTTCAACAATTCCAGGTTTGGTCCAAATCGAATAAAAACTGCTTGAGTTATAGAATGATATCTTTGACCTTGACCTATAACCATGACGCTTGACTAATTGTTATCAATATTGAACCACCTCATCCTGGCCATACCCTGAATCTTTCCACCAATTTTGGTTGAAATCGGGTCAGAACTATTCAAGTTGACCTTGCCGTTTGACGGAGACCTTTAACCAACTGTTTAAATAAAATAATAATAATTATTCCTGGATCCTTCCACTAAAGTTGATGAAAACTGAGTAATAACTTTTTGTGTTATGATCACATAAATAGATAGGTACACACACACACACACACACACACACACACACACACACACACACACACACACACACACACACTGTACAAAACATTACACCCCTGCATTATCATGGGTACGAGAGTGAAAAATAAATAAACAAGAAACCAAGCAAGTAAACGCGACTAACAATAAGGGCAGCATGAGCTGGCCAATAAAATAAACGTCATGGAAAGTAGAGGTAGACACCAAACTAAGCCACACGCCCTCACTATCCTCGCCTCCGTAAGACCCGCCCACCTCTGCTCTGATTGGCTGTCGGTTTGTTGTCACGGAGACATTTAATTCTTTGGTACTTTTAATTCCTCTTTAACTTCCAGGCCGTTTAAATTCTTCCTCCGTTGAAGTTAAAAAGACACTGCAGCTGATTTCGTGAATGAACTTAATTCTGTGGCTAACACTAGCGTTTAAAGGCGGCTGAGGGTGGTAGTTTTTATGTATCTCTTTTGATGGAACGTCTTCACTTTTGTACTTTATATTTTTCTTGATGTCCTCTTGTGTTGTCTGGCAGTCAGGGAAAGATATATGTATGTTTATTCTTGTTAAATCAACTTCAGTACTGTAGTCGTTTGATTTTGAATGATATGTGGAGTAATGTTATTTTAGGGAGGCTGTATGTCATGGGAACAGCCTCCGTCTCAGTCAAGACCCTGTACTCCTGTAGTCCCGAGTTCAGTCACCTCTTAGACTGTGTAGTGGGTGGTTGCAGCCCGCCTGTGGATTTTGTTGCCACGTCGAAGAGCTTTTCTGGCTAGAAATTGCCGTTTCCTGCTAAAATAAAGGAAGCCGATGTTTGGGCAGTGTGTTACGAGGATGGTGATGTTTGGAGGTAGGTATGATTAAACATAATATTGATGTAGATGTGATATTGTAGAAAGTCATGGAATTTTGCCCCATTTTTTTAGTGCCGAAAATTATGTATGCAGGAAAGGCAGGATGTTTAGGTGTGTTGGAATATTGATGTGCATTTTTTAGCGTATATTAGAGTGAACGATGCATTGGATAGCATGTCAGTGTTATTAACCCTTCAGTTCAGTGACATACCGGGTATTTTTGTATCTTTTGTTACTTTCAGACGATTTTGTACAGTTTAAGGAAGATTTATGGGCTTGGAGGAGTTTAAGAAGGCTTTATTCCCCCCCCCCCCGTTCGAAAAAATATGAGCTAAATGAAATCGTCTGTAGAGAGCAAGAGTAAAATGGAAAATACGTTCTCGGCCTGAAGGGGTGAGAGGAACCTGTAGGGAGAGGATGAGAGATGCTACGAACAGCCATTGCTTGTTTCTGCCACCCCCCCTTCCCCTCTACATCGTCTCTCCCTTCCCTCTCTCCCTCCCTCCCTCCATCACTCTCCCTCTCTCCTTTCCTCCCTCCCCTCCTTCTCTCCCTCTTTCCCTCACCCTCCCTCGGTCACCCTCCTTCTCTCCTTCCGTCTCTCTCCTCCCTCTCTCCTTCCCGCCTTACCTCTTGCGCTTCCTTTCATTTATTTTTTCTTCCCTTTTCTTTCATTTTCTTTATAGGATGGTTAGTGAGGAGAGAAGAGGGTTGGTCAAGAAGAGACTGGGAGAAAAAGAAATAGTGTTAGTGTAGGTGTATAGTGTAGGTTTGTTGTTGTTGTTATTGTTTGTTGTTGTTTGCTGTTTTCTCCCTCCCTCCCTACCTCGTCCCAACCATCCCACCCTTACCTTTTGTCTCTCCCTCCATTTCTCTTCTCCCCCTTTTACTTTCCTTCGGGTCTTTTCTTGATCCTTTTCCTCTCTCTCTCTCTCTCTCTCTCTCTCTCTCTCTCTCTCTCTCTCTCTCTCTCTCTCTCTCCTTTAGTTCATCTCCTCTCATTCTTCATCATTCCTTCTCTCCCTCTACCCTCTTCTTCCTCTTCTTCCTCTCTCCTCCTCTCCTTCCTCTCTCCTTTCCTACCTCATTCCGTGCCTTCTTCCTCTCCCCTCCTTCCATTCTTCTAGCTTTCTTTCCTTTCTTCCTCTGTTCCCCTCCTCTCCTATCCCTCCTCCATTCTCTCCTCTCGCATTCTTTTTTTATCTTCTGATCATCTCTTCTCCTATCCTCCTTACTTCTCTCTCTCTCTCTCTCTCTCTCTCTCTCTCTCTCTCTCTCTCTCTCTCTCTCGTCTTTCACCTCTCCTGTCTCACTTCTCTCCTCCACGACCCACCTCCTCGTTCTTTCTCTCACTCTCTGTCTCTTATTTCTCCTCTCTCTCTTCTGTCTCTCCTTCCAGCTTCGCATCTTCATAACATTATTTTTTTAGTTCCGTGTTCTCTTCCTAGTCTGGCTTTATTACTGTATTTATTTCTCTTTCTTGCGTTCTGTTTCTCTCTGTCGTGTTCTCAGTCTGTCTTCCATTTATTCTTTTCCCCTCTTCTTTCTCGTTTCTTTCTGTTTATATTTTTTCTTTCTTCTACTCTCTCTCTCTCTCTCTCTCTCTCTCTCTCTCTCTCTCTCTCTCCCTTTTCTTCCTGTGTTTTCTTCTGTTCCTTCTTTCCTTCTCTCCTCCAGCTTTCTTATCTTAATCTTATCTTCATCTCATAAATCAGATATCATAGTCTTAGTCTTATCTGTAACAGTCTTGAAGGAAACATTAAGTCTGTTGCTTTGTTCTCTCCTTTGTACTCCTCCTCTTCCTTTCTTCTTCATCCTCTCTCACTTCCACCTCCTCAGCCTCTCCCTCTTCCCTCTCCTCCTCTTCCTCCTTCTCTCTTTCTCCTTCTCTCTTTCTCCTTCTCATCCTCTCTTCTTTCTCTTCCTCATCTCTTCTTTCCTGTTTCTTCCCCTCTTCATCCTCCCCCCCTCTTCCTTCTCTTTTTTCATCCTAATTCTCATCTTATCCACCTCCCTCTTCCTTCTCTTTCTCTTCACTTCCTCTTCCTTCTCCTCTTTCATTTCCCCCCTCTTCTGCCTTTTCATTCTCTCTCTTTCACCTTCCTTCTCCTCCACTTCTCATCCTCTTCCTTCTCTTCATCTCCTCCCCCCTAGTCTTCTCTTTCTCTCCACTTCCTCACTCCCATCATCTTCCTCTTCCTCCCATTTCCTCCACCCCATCCTCTCCCCCTTCCTCTCTCTTCCCTCCCTCTCCCCCTTCCTCTTCCTCCCTCTTCCTCCACTCCATCCTCTCCCCCTTCCTCTTCCTCCACTCCATCCTCTCCCCCTTCCTCTTCCTCCACCCCATCCTCTCCCCCTTCCTCTTCCTCCACCCCTTCCTCTCCCCCTTCCTCTTCCTCCACTCCATCCTCTCCCCCTTCCTCTTCCTCCTTTCCATCCTCTTCCTTCCTCCACCAATCTTCCCACTTTTTTCCCTCACCTCACTACAGTTTTCTTACACTCAGGAAAATTTATACTGTTAGTTTTGTCATTGTCTTCCGCCTTCCTTCAGGTAACTCACACACCTGGCATGACTTATGGCAGGTGAGGGCAGATCAGGTCAGGGAGAAGAGATCAGGGGTCAGGTCATGGAGAAGAAAAGGTCATGGGTTAGGTCAGGGAGGAGAGAAGGTCAGGGAGGAGAAGAGGTCAGGGATCAGAGCAGGGAGAAGAGGTCAGGGGTCAGGTCAGGGAGGAGAAAAGGTTGGGGATCCCGAAAGGAGGAGGATGGACTGCAGAAGGTCAGCGTTAGTCTGCAGTCAGCTGGGTTCACATTCAGTTGACTAATAAGCAAAATAAATCGCTTAGGAAGAGGTGTTAGGGAGCTGCCTTAACCGACGAGAATACAGGTTTATGCATCGTTCGTAAACTTATAATAATAATAATAATAATAAGCCTTTAACAAAGACGCATCCCCACCATGTGGTAAAGAATATATAGCTATGCACTACTAAGTATGGCAGTTTCATATATAGGGACATAAACTAGGACTCGTACACTATCTCTAAGAAGTGAAGATGATCCAGCAAGTAGTGTTCAAGATACAGCTGTTGACAGATTAGTTTCCTTATATGGTCCTAGCTGGTAAAGTACAGACAATATGGCAATTGTACATATACGGGCATCAACTACCACACATACTCTATCTTTCTGTGTGATATGAAGCCAAGCCACCTGCTAGTTTCCCAGATACAGGCCCGGACGGAAAGACAGACAGACAGACAGAGACGGAAAGGGGCGATTCCTATATCCCCCCACCATATGGAATAATAGTGGAGATGATGATGATAATAATAATAATGTTAATAATAATAATAATAATAATAATAATACTAATAATAAACGTGTAGATGTAGCAGAAAAAATTAAATGTTAAATGTTCCGCCATCTCGAATTCTGAAGCCAGTGAAAAAGGCAGAGAAGTAGCAGAGATAAAATAAAACTAGCATTAAGGGGCACTAAAAAGAGTGTTAAAGCCAGGGTCAAGAAAAAGTAAGTCAGGTGCAGAGCGGAAGGAGAGTCGAGTGAGGCAGGAAGTAAGAGGGTGTTTATATGAGGTGAGGCAAAGGGGCAGGGAGAGGTTGGGTGAGGCAGGGTGAGGCAGGTTGAGGTACAGAGGGAAGGGAAAGGTAGGAAGAGGTAGGGAGAGGCAGGTTGAGGGGCAGAGGGCAAGGAAATTTGGGGAGAGGCAGGGTGAAGCAGGAACAGACCAGAATAGGCATTGTGAGGTAGGATGAGGCAGGGGACGGTGGGATAGGGTGAAGTGCAGAGGGCTGGGATAGATAGGGAGAGGCAAGGGGAAGTAGGGTGAGGAAAGGGTGCTAGAAGAGAAGGGTGAAACGGAGAAGTGGAGTGATTGGGAGAGACAGGAAGAGGAGACATAGTGAGAGACAGAGAGACAAGGAGAGACAAAAAACATATGTAGAGAAGATGGCAGAGAATGCTATGGAGAGATTGATATGTAGAAAGAGGAAAGGTTGAGTTAAGGAGAGGGAAATAAAAGAGAAGGATGAGAAGGGAGAGGAAGTGGAAGTGGACGGGAGAGAGAGAGAGAGAGAGAGAGAGAGAGAAGTAAAGAGAGAGAAAAGAAGAGGAAGTTCAGAGCGGAAGGGCAGCCGAGTCAAGGAGGAAGTAGGAGAATATTTAAATGAGAGAGAGAGAGAGAGAGAGAGAGAGAGGGAGGGAGGGAGGGAGGGAGGAGAGGCAGGAGGGGAGGAAGAACGACAGGAAGTGTGAAAGGTAAGAAAGAAGCAGGAAGACACGGATCAAGACAAAGGAAGAGAGAGAGAGAGCGAAAGGGGGGGCAGGCAGGCAGGCAAGATGAGGCAGTAAGAGAGGCAGGTACATAATATATTACCTGGCTACGTCTACACCATCACTCTCTCTCTCTCTCTCTCTCTCTCTCTCTCTCTCTCTCTCTCTCTCTCTCCATGTTAGAAGAAATTATTAGAGCCGGAGGTGTTAGATGTTCCTATACTCTGTTATTTTAGTTCTTTTCTTGGAGGGAACAATCTTGCGGTCTTCTTCACTTTGGATCCTTCTTTACAAAAAAATAATGTTCAACTTCTTCCATATCGGAGTTCAATAAAAATTGTCTTCTGACCTTTGGTTCTTCTTCCTTTCAAAAAAAAAAAAAAATGCTCAACTTCTTCCATATCAGAAGTGTATAAAAGTGTTGTGTAAAATCTTCTGAAGGGTTTAAGTGCAAATTGAAAAACAGGTCATCAAGCTGAAGGGATCAGTCAATGTGTATATATTAGCGAAGTCAGAGGTCAGTGTTAATTTTTTTTCAATTCGAGAGAGAGAGAGAGAGAGAGCACTCAAACAGATTCTTCAGGTGGTTAAAAGCTTACAAATTAGAGTTTTTTTTTTTCTGTTTTGATAAGTTGACATATATTAGGTTATGCGTTGTTTAGACTTTTCTGTAACTGTAATTATTAGTTTATAGATAGATAGATAAATAGTTAAGTAGATAGATAGATAGACAGATGGATAAACATAGTACCAAGTTCAAATATGAGTATAAATTATTTCTGGTCAAAGTTTATTTTCGTAATTATTTTTATTGATTCACTTTTTTTTTCATTACAGGTAAGACACTATCTCTTACTGTACTGCAAAGGGTGTAAGTATAAGAACAATATTTCTGAAGATACGCTGATATAATTATGTACAAGGAAGTGATTTTGAGAAATGTCCATAGATTTGTAAAGCCAAAATTTCAGAGGAAAAAAAATGTTGCTTGTGCTTGCTTACCCTTTCTGTTGATGGGTTTGGTGCATCTTCATTACTTTATATCTTCTTAATTATTCTTCTGTTTCTTCTTATTACTGGTGTTAGGTGGTGGTGACCATCATCCATTCACTTGATGTAGTGCTAACCTACTTTTTCCCTCACCTGTATCATTTCTTTCTTTTTTTTTTTTTTTGTCTGCCCTCCTCTCTTCTTATTTCTCCCATCTTTCCTGTCACTTTTTATATATAGCTCTTCTTTCCTCTTCAGGCGACTTTACATTGAGTGACAAGCGTAATGGTTTCCTGTAAGCCAGGAAACCATTTACAGCGCTGGGTGGTAACCATATAGCCAACCCAAACGTGTCCCCTACGTGTCAACAAGTGGGTTGGCGGAGGATTGGTGCCCCTCCCCGTAAAACAACTAACTCAAAGTCAAACGGCCACCCTTTACGGGATTATGGCGTCTGGCCGTAGATAGATATTAATAAGGTGAAGTTGGAGCATTTATTTGGATTTTCTTTGTTGTATCTCATGAATTCAGTGTAGCGATCAGGCCTGCCACTCATTTATGCTATACAAGGACAAAATCTTTAGTATCATCAGCTAGGTGTTCGCTGGTTAAAAATCCTGCACCATGATCCTCCTTTTCCTGGTCACATCTTTAGCTGATTCTTTTTACTCATTTGGTTGTCTGACCTCACTAAGAGCTGCGATATCTTAGCTTACATTTTCTCACTTCCTTAAGAAGAAAAACCAAGATCCTAACCAAATAAAGTCAAGGCGTCTAGTAGTACGGTATGTATGTATTCAGTACGATGACGTCTTAATTCAACATAATTTTCATATCTTCAGTTTTCTTCTGCTTACGAGTGACCTTTCTTGAAGGAGCTTGTAAAGACAGTACCTCACCCCCTTGTATCAAAAAGTCTTCCCCTGATATTAATAAACCAGAGAGATACCACTCCTAAAGCCAAAAGTACGTCCTTGATCTTAAGGGATTATGTATATACTCCAGAAATATTCCATACTTACCTCAAAGTATTTTTCTTAAGTCATTAGTGGAGCGTCTTAGTTTTCTCAGTATTGTTAATGATATTATTCAAGGATAATAGTATATGAAGGGACTGGGATGGGATATAGGGATTGTGTGGGAGGATGGTTTTGTGTGTGTGTGTGTGTGTGTGTGTGTGTGTGTGTGTGTGTGTGTGTCAGACAGACAGAAAGACAGACAGAGCAGGAGGGAGAGTGGGCAAGGAGATAGAGAGGAGAGAGATTAAGCTATATACAGTAGATATGAAAGCTGGTCGGTTCCAATGAAATTCAGTGAGAGAGAGAGAGAGAGAGAGAGAATGTCAGGACTCTAAAATATCATAAATAATAGCTAGTAACACAGATGTAAGCTAGAGGTTAAGTGAAGGTCATATGCTAGAGGCTGAAGGAAATGTGTCAGCACAACTCTCTCTCAGCGAGGAATCCCAGTCAGCACAATATGCCATATTCAGCACCTCGTGACGCTTGGCCGGAAAGCCACCACACACACACACACACACACACACACACACACACACACACACACACACACACACACACACACACACACACACACACACACACACACACACACACACACACACACACACACACACACACACACACACACACACACACACACACACACACACACACACACACACACACACAGCTTGCATATTCAGTCCTGTGTCTTTACTCTCACTTGATAGTACATTCACCACATCCACCACGTTCACCACATTCGCCACATCGCTTCATTTCTCTGTATATGCAGACTCTCTCTCTCTCTCTCTCTCTCTCTCTCTCTCTCTCTGGATGGGGGTTTTGCAAACGAACGATAGGTCCTCAGGGAAAGAATGTGATGATATGTGTGTGTGTGTGTGTGTGTGTGTGTCTGTGTGTGTGTGTGTGTGTGTGTTATTATCGTGGGTATCATCAGCATCGCTATTATATTTGTAGTTATCATCATCATCACCATCATCATCGTCATCATCATTGTCATCTTCATAATTATGGGGTGGGAAGCATTTAGAGATAAGAGAAATGAAGATACAAATTTAGAATCATCATCATCATCATCATCATCAAATTCTTTACCCTAGAGTGACAGTATCTAAAGCCAGGGAAAACGAGAGAGAGAGAGAGAGAGAGAGAGAGAGAGAGAGAGAGAGAGGCACTATATTCCTTAATCCCGATATCACCGCCAGCTGCATCCCCACAAAACTAATTCCCTTCGTAATTTGGGTTTCTTTGGTTCCCCTGAAATTAGATTTAAACCCACAGAAGAAAAGATGGACACTGTCTGTAGATATTTCAGCTTCTGGGGACCGTAATCTGACATGGGAGTATCCTTAGCGCCGTTTCCTGAGCAATTTATTTTACACATTACACACTGACATTTTCTCGTATGCTGTTTGTGTGGTTGTAATATCGGTATGGTTTGGATCTTGAACATAACTGAGAATATGACACATAAACTAATTCGAGAAAGGTAGGGACCATCAATAGAAGTTAGCTGTCTTTGTCAAGTTAGCAGAAAAAGTTATCTGTTTTTGTCAGGTTAGCAGAAAAATTTTAGCTATCATTGTCAGGTTAGCAGAAGAATGTTAGCCATGTTTGTTAGGTTAGCAGAAAAGAGTTAACTATCTCTGTCAGGTTAGCAGAAAAGTTAGCTATATTTGTCAGGTTAGCAGAAAAAAGTTAGCCATCTTTATCAGGTAAGCAGGAAAATATTACGGTAGCTATCTTTGTCAGGTTAGCAGAAAAAAGTTAGCTGTCTTTGTCAGGTTAGGAGAAAAAAGTTAGCTGTCTTTGTCAGGTTAGGAGAAAAGAGTTAGCCATTTTTGTCAGGTTAGCAGAAAAGAGTCAGGTATATTTGTCTTGTTAGTCGAAAAAAGTTAGCAGTCTTTATCAGGTTAGAACAAACGCACCAATGTTAAATCAACCATTCAGTCTAACAATACCTGATCCTCAACCAAACATAGAAGTTAGAGGAGGTTAGAAAGGAATTAGTTATCTTTGTCAAGCCTTCCTGTCAAACAACACGTGGCCATCAACTAAGCAAAAAAGAAGTTAGGTGTGCTTAGAATTGAGTTAGCTATCTTTATCCAGCTCACACAAACACGCCACAACACCGCCCATCTCCACCATCACCAAATCCATTACTGTGTTGAAAATAAAGAGTGCTCCACCCTTCCCTCGCTTCTCACTAGCATCCCCAGGCGAAAGGAGAGAAATGGGCGACAATAAATAGTTTGTCTGCGGGCTTTTAAAAGAATTTCCCCTACTTCCTCTTTTCTGGACTCGGTTTGGCGTGTCTCTGGGGGCTTCTTCTCCGTTGCCAACACTGTTTTTATCAGTGAGTTGCAGGGAAGGACAGGATGATAGATACAAGAGATAGATAAATTGCTATACTCCCAATAACCAAAGTTGATTCACTCTCCACTTTCTCCTTTCTCTTTTCTGTTGCCGTCTCTCAAGGGGGCTTCCTCGTTGTGACTTTCTACTTTTATTATTGTGTTGGAGGAAAGGACTAGGTGATAGATAAAAGAGATAGATAATATTGCTAGAGATAATATTGGAACAGTAGAGATAATATTGCAACAGTAGAGATAATATTGCAACAGT
>NC_137069.1:8008093-8013093 GCF_032717465.1 Coenobita brevimanus | reverse complement strand
TGAGATACAGGTATTTGGTTAAAAATCCTATGATAAAAATTTCTGCTGAATAATTCTGGTTCAATATTTTGCCATTTAGTGTAGTGGAAAGTACTGAATTCAAATCTGCTTTGTTTACCTTTGCAACGCGTTTTAGAGAAAACCACAAAAGCTTTAAAGCTGTAACTTTCCAGGTATATAGCTGTGGTCCCTCTTATGATCTGAAAGGAATATGGTTATACTGTAGTTAAGCATACAGTTAGCCAGTTAATGAGACAAACGTACAGTTTACATATGCATTCTTCGACACGTTCGTCTTCAGATCTTGTTGATGTTACACAAGAAGTTACCTTAGGGTCTCCAGAGCTTGTTTATATTGCACATAGCCTGCCTTCATCATTACATGGCGAAATTTCCTTGTTGTGGCTACACAGTAGGATTAGGCAGCTAGTTTTTATTATTGTTGTTATTATTATTATTATTATTACTGTCTTCAAACAACCTAATTTACCCCACACTACACTGGGTGAAATGGAAGGGTTAGATACAGCCCTCGTTAATCCTTTAAGTACTAGAACTCTTCCCTAAGTTGAATGAAATTGTCTAGTAAAAGCAGGAGTAAAAAAAAAAAAAAGATTAACCCGTCACGTCCCGACCGATTTCGCACCTCCGATACCCCCTAATCCCGAGCTATTTTGGATTTTTTTTTTTTTGGGGGGGGGGCTAAACCTCCGCTTTTGGTGTGAAACATCGAAAATTCATAGAGAAATCGCTCACCTGGGGTTTAAAATACTCGATACAGGTAACAGTACCTCCTTACCTTACTGGGTTTTCTATCAGGCTGGCTCCAAAGAAAACGAGTTCTATGGGAGGGTAACTATTCCACACTACTCATAAACGGTATTTATTTATTTATTTGGTACGAATTTATATGTAGTACGAGAGTATTTTGTTTTCAAACAGTAATATAGGCATTATAAGCATTGTTTCACTCACTAACTCATCAACATATCTGACCTTTTTTGGCGACATTTCCTGATCATCATTTCTGACTGTTTCTTCCTCTAATGCTATGTAAACTTTGTCCTCCACATTGCCATCGATTGGGGAATCACTCTGGCCCTGAATGTCTTTATTGGTCAGGTCACTGGTAACAGGTGAATTGCCGAGACAATGGCGTGCAGAGGGGGGGGGGGTTATGCGGTGTAAGGCATTGTCCCTGCCTGGCATCTTGTAGAGGAACAGAGGAAGGTGTCCCATGTATACATACCAAAAATCAAGCGTGAGATTTGAAACTTGTGCAAATTATGAACCTTGCAATTGTGCGATGTACCAGTACATCGTCGGGACTGGCAGTTGCATAATGTTGCAACGTACCCATATGTCGACGGGACGCCTTGGGTTAAAAAATTCACAGGCCACAGCGACACCACTCCCTAATTTTTGACCTTAAATTCCTTGGCCTTTGATTGACCTCTGCCAAAATCAAATCACTTCTTCCCTTCCTTACCCTCAGTGTAAATGCCAAGCTTTGGTGCAATCCATTCAGGCATTCAGGAGATATTTTGGTTGCACACACACACACACACACACACACACACACACACACACACACACACACACACACACACACACACACACACACACACACACACACACACACACACACACACACACACACACACACACACACACACACACACAAATTAATACATGTAGACAGACCTGACCACATAAAGTATGTCACCCTATCGAAAGTGTACTAAACTCATTTATTTATTTATTTATTATTTTTGGACAAGAGAGCCAGGTCACCCACGCCAAATATACCCTCCACTGTGGCAGGTAATGGAACGGTGATGGCTGGTGTTGATTGGGCTTAATTGCCAGGTAATCGCATTCCGTACTTTCCAGATATACACATTCTCTTCTCATTACGCTCGTAGTTTGTGCTGCATACTCATACTCCTGATGCGTTTAGCGGGTAATGGTTTGTAGGGCTGGACTGATTGGCTTAACGTTAAATTGTGGGCTAGGGGATTTACCTGTGTTATCATTATACAGTGTAATTTTTATGAGTGGCGATAAAGATTTTGTTTATGTTGGGAGAGCGGTGGGGGGGGGGTTGTTTGTGTGTGTTTAGGTTTATGTTGTGGGGGTTGTGGGGCGATTCTGTGTGTGTGGGTGGTGTGTGTGTGTGTGTGTGTGTGTGTGTGTGTGTGTGTGTGTGTGTGTGTGTGTGTGTGTGTGTGTGTGTGTGTGTGTGTGTTTGCCTAATTATAACAGGCTTTGAGATAAGCTCTTGTCATCCAGTTTCCATATCCACTAACATCCGATCTAGTGTGTGTGTGTGTGTGTGTGTGTGTGTGTGTGTGTGTGTGTGTGTGTGTGTGTGTGTGTGGGTGGGTGGTTGTGCTTCTCTGCGAGGTTTGCATTACGTTATAAAAGTCACTGGGCAATTAAAAACACTGCCACCCCAAAATGCCACTCAACACAGTACCACACCTCACACTGCCATCCCAAAGTGCCACTCCACACACTGCCACACCTCACACTGCCACGCCTCACACTGCCACCCCTCACACTGCCACCCCTCACACTGCCACACCTCACACTGCCACACCTCACACTGCCACACCTCACACTGCCACGCCTCACACTGCCACGCCTCACACTGCCACGCCTCACACTGCCACGCCTCACACTGCCACGCCTTACACTGCCACGCCTTACACTGCCACGCCTCACACTGCCACACCACATACTGCCACACCTCACACTGCCACACCTCACACTGCCACACCACACACTGCCACTGTTTGTAACCTTTTTGTAGATATTATATAGCATGTAAATATAGTAATGTAGATATAGTATGTAAGTAATTGTAAGTAATTGTAAGTAGGATCCAAGTAGGGCATCTACGCCCAGTGTTATGTCTATGATGAGCGGATTATTGCGTCTACCTTGAGTGATTCATGCCTCTGTGATCGGGACCACCGCCCTAGCCGGATGAGAGCCAGCGATCAGTAGCAGTCTGTACGGGTCTGGGGATGGACATGGAGTTGTACGGTATCGCTGTATATTGATTCAAGACGGCGATTAATATATTGTCAGAAAACTACTACAAGACTTTGCTTTCACCTGCAAGTGACGTAAAGGGGGCCATCGACAGCTTTAACACCACACCTCACACGGCCACACCACACTCCCACACCTGACACTGCCACACCTGACACTGTCACCCCAAACGCTGCCACACCTCACACTGCCACACCTCACACTGCCATGCATCACACTGCCATGCATCACACTGCCACACCACACACTGCCACACCACACACTGCCACACCACACACTGCTACACCTCACACTGCAACACCACACACTGCCACACCACACACTGCCACGCCTCACACTGCCACACCTCACACTGCCACACCACACACTGCCACACCACACACTGCCACACCACACACTGCCACACCACACACTGCCAAACCACACACTGCTACACCTCACACGGCCACACCACACACGGCCACACCACACACTGCCACACCTTACACTGCCACTCTTAACACTGCGACACCACACACTGCCACACCACACACTGCCACACCACACACTGCCACACCTCACACTGCCACACCACACACTGCCACACCTCACACTGTCACACCTCACACTGCCACACGTCACACTGCCAAATCTCATACTGTCACACCTCACACTACCACACCTCACACTGCCACACCACACACTGCCACACCTCACATTGCCAAATCTCACACTGCCATACCACACACTGCCATACCACACACTGCCACACCTCACACTACCACACCTCACACTGCCACACCTCACACTGCCAAATCTCATACTGTCACACCTCACACTACCACACCACACACTGCCACACCTCACACTGCCAAATCTCACACTGCCACACCACACACTGTTACACCACGCACTGCCACACCACATACTGCCACACCTCACACTGCCACACCTCCACTGCCACACCTCACGCTACCACACACTGCCACATCTCACACTGCCACACCTCACACTACCACACCTCACACTGCCACACCTCACACTGCCAAATCTCACACTACCACACACTGTTACACCACGCACTGCCACACCACACACTGCCACACCACACACTGCCGCACCTCACACTGCCACACCTCACACTGCCACACCACACACTGCCACACCTCACACTGCCACACCTCACACTGCCACACCTCACACTGCCACACCACACACTGCCACACCACACACTGCCACACCTCACACTGCCACACCTCACATTGCCACACCTCATACTGCCACACCACACACTGCCACACCTCAGACCCCCCAAAACATTAAGAGGAAAACTGCCGTAGGCCGGATGGCCACTGCTAGGCAGCTCCTTTAAGAATGTGACACTAGAATAAGACAAGGATAGCAAAGAAGAAGAGGACTCTCCTTCACCCACCGAGCCCGCTGGCTGAAACCAGGAGGAAAATTTGGTGAAAAAACACGACGCAGTGTAGAAAAACTGACGTGGAAATTTTATGTGGGAAGGAACGATAGGAAAGCAGGGTCGTAATGAAACCCGGATAAAGAATTAGTAAACTACGCAGTATAGAAAAGCTGACGTGGAAATTTTATGGGAAAGGACGAATGGGAATTAGGGTTGTAATGAAACCTGAAAAAAAAAAACAAAAAAAACAAAAACAAAGTAGAACAGTTAAGGAGGACCAACTTCTTCATTAAGCATCTTATTCCACTCATCCACTGCTTTATAACCAAACCAGTTCCTGTCTGAGACCTGTATTCTCGTCGGGTAAGGAAGCTCTGTAACACCTTTTCCTCAGCGATTTATTTACCTTGTTACACTTTCTGCCCTTTTCTGTTATATGGTATAAATCCTTTTAATATGGCCCTGCATAACTAGCGTACATAAGGATTTTAACCAGCCACTCCGAAAATAAATCGCTAAGGAAGAGCTGCTAGGGATCCTC